>NW_027122669.1:0-601066 GCF_030686945.1 Centruroides vittatus | reverse complement strand
AAAATACAAGTAAATGTGATTTAGAAGTCATCAAATGAACAAAGAATCAAAAATACTAGTAAATGTGATTTAGAAGTCATCAAATGACAAGAATCAAAAATACAAGTAAATGTGATTTAGAAGTCATCAAATGACAAGAATCAAAAATACAAGTAAATGTAATTTAGAAGTCATCAAATGACAAGAATCAAAAATACAAGTAAATGTAATTTAGAAGTCATCAAATGACAAGAATCAAAAATACAAGTAAATGTGATTTAGAAGTCATCAAATGACAAGAATCAAAAATACAAGTAAATGTGATTTAGAAGTCATCAAATGACAAGAATCAAAAATACAAGTAAATGTATTTAGAAGTCATCAAATGACAAGAATCAAAAATACAAGTAAATGTGATTTAGAAGTCATCAAATGACAAGAATCAAAAATACAAGTAAATGTGATTTAGAAGTCATCAAATGACAAGAATCAAAAATACAAGTAAATTTAATTTAAAAGTCATCAAATGACAAGAATCAAAAATACAAGTAAATGTGATTTAGAAGTCATCAAATGACAAGAATCAAAAATACAAGTAAATGTGATTTAGAAGTCATCAAATGACAAGAATCAAAAATACAAGTAAATGTGATTTAGAAGTCATCAAATGACAAGAATCAAAAATACAAGTAAATGTGATTTAGAAGTCATCAAATGACAAGAATCAAAAATACAAGTAAATGTGATTTAGAAGTCATCAAATGACAAGAATCAAAAATACAAGTAAATGTGATTTAGAAGTCATCAAATGACAAGAATCAAAAATACAAGTAAATGTGATTTAGAAGTCATCAAATGACAAGAATCAAAAATACAAGTAAATGTAATTTAGAAGTCATCAAATGACAAGAATCAAAAATACAAGTAAATGTGATTTAGAAGTCATCAAATGACAAGAATCAAAAATACAAGTAAATGTGATTTAGAAGTCATCAAATGACAAGAATCAAAAATACAAGTAAATGTGATTTAGAAGTCATCAAATGACAAGAATCAAAAATACAAGTAAATTTAATTTAGAAGTCATCAAATGACAAGAATCAAAAATACAAGTAAATGTGATTTAGAAGTCATCAAATGACAAGAATCAAAAATACAAGTAAATGTGATTTAGAAGTCATCAAATGACAAGAATCAAAAATACAAGTAAATGTGATTTAGAAGTCATCAAATGACAAGAATCAAAAATACAAGTAAATGTGATTTAGAAGTCATCAAATGACAAGAATCAAAAATACAAGTAAATGTGATTTAGAAGTCATCAAATGACAAGAATCAAAAATACAAGTAAATGTGATTTAGAAGTCATCAAATGACAAGAATCAAAAATACAAGTAAATGTGATTTAGAAGTCATCAAATGACAAGAATCAAAAATACAAGTAAATGTGATTTAGAAGTCATCAAATGACAAGAATCAAAAATACAAGTAAATGTGATTTAGAAGTCATCAAATGACAAGAATCAAAAATACAAGTAAATGTGATTTAGAAGTCATCAAATGACAAGAATCAAAAATACAAGTAAATGTGATTTAGAAGTCATCAAATGACAAGAATCAAAAATACAAGTAAATGTGATTTAGAAGTCATCAAATGACAAGAATCAAAAATACAAGTAAATGTGATTTAGAAGTCATCAAATGACAAGAATCAAAAATACAAGTAAATGTGATTTAGAAGTCATCAAATGACAAGAATCAAAAATACAAGTAAATGTGATTTAGAAGTCATCAAATGACAAGAATCAAAAATACAAGTAAATGTGATTTAGAAGTCATCAAATGACAAGAATCAAAAATACAAGTAAATGTGATTTAGAAGTCATCAAATGACAAGAATCAAAAATACAAGTAAATGTGATTTAGAAGTCATCAAATGACAAGAATCAAAAATACAAGTAAATGTGATTTAGAAGTCATCAAATGACAAGAATCAAAAATACAAGTAAATGTGATTTAGAAGTCATCAAATGACAAGAATCAAAAATACAAGTAAATGTGATTTAGAAGTCATCAAATGACAAGAATCAAAAATACAAGTAAATGTGATTTAGAAGTCATCAAATGACAAGAATCAAAAATACAAGTAAATGTGATTTAGAAGTCATCAAATGACAAGAATCAAAAATACAAGTAAATGTGATTTAGAAGTCATCAAATGACAAGAATCAAAAATACAAGTAAATGTGATTTAGAAGTCATCAAATGACAAGAATCAAAAATACAAGTAAATGTGATTTAGAAGTCATCAAATGACAAGAATCAAAAATACAAGTAAATGTGATTTAGAAGTCATCAAATGACAAGAATCAAAAATACAAGTAAATGTGATTTAGAAGTCATCAAATGACAAGAATCAAAAATACAAGTAAATGTGATTTAGAAGTCATCAAATGACAAGAATCAAAAATACAAGTAAATGTGATTTAGAAGTCATCAAATGACAAGAATCAAAAATACAAGTAAATGTAATTTAGAAGTCATCAAATGACAAGAATCAAAAATACAAGTAAATGTGATTTAGAAGTCATCAAATGACAAGAATCAAAAATACAAGTAAATGTGATTTAGAAGTCATCAAATGACAAGAATCAAAAATACAAGTAAATGTGATTTAGAAGTCATCAAATGACAAGAATCAAAAATACAAGTAAATGTGATTTAGAAGTCATCAAATGACAAGAATCAAAAATACAAGTAAATGTGATTTAGAAGTCATCAAATGACAAGAATCAAAAATACAAGTAAATGTGATTTAGAAGTCATCAAATGACAAGAATCAAAAATACAAGTAAATGTAATTTAGAAGTCATCAAATGACAAGAATCAAAAATACAAGTAAATGTGATTTAGAAGTCATCAAATGACAAGAATCAAAAATACAAGTAAATGTGATTTAGAAGTCATCAAATGACAAGAATCAAAAATACAAGTAAATGTGATTTAGAAGTCATCAAATGACAAGAATCAAAAATACAAGTAAATGTAATTTAGAAGTCATCAAATGACAAGAATCAAAAATACAAGTAAATGTGATTTAGAAGTCATCAAATGACAAGAATCAAAAATACAAGTAAATGTGATTTAGAAGTCATCAAATGACAAGAATCAAAAATACAAGTAAATGTGATTTAGAAGTCATCAAATGACAAGAATCAAAAATACAAGTAAATGTGATTTAGAAGTCATCAAATGACAAGAATCAAAAATACAAGTAAATGTGATTTAGAAGTCATCAAATGACAAGAATCAAAAATACAAGTAAATGTGATTTAGAAGTCATCAAATGACAAGAATCAAAAATACAAGTAAATGTGATTTAGAAGTCATCAAATGACAAGAATCAAAAATACAAGTAAATGTAATTTAGAAGTCATCAAATGACAAGAATCAAAAATACAAGTAAATGTGATTTAGAAGTCATCAAATGACAAGAATCAAAAATACAAGTAAATGTAATTTAAAAGTCATCAAATGACAAGAATCAAAAATACAAGTAAATGTGATTTAGAAGTCATCAAATGACAAGAATCAAAAATACAAGTAAATGTGATTTAGAAGTCATCAAATGACAAGAATCAAAAATACAAGTAAATGTGATTTAGAAGTCATCAAATGACAAGAATCAAAAATACAAGTAAATGTGATTTAGAAGTCATCAAATGACAAGAATCAAAAATACAAGTAAATGTGATTTAGAAGTCATCAAATGACAAGAATCAAAAATACAAGTAAATGTGATTTAGAAGTCATCAAATGACAAGAATCAAAAATACAAGTAAATGTGATTTAGAAGTCATCAAATGACAAGAATCAAAAATACAAGTAAATGTGATTTAGAAGTCATCAAATGACAAGAATCAAAAATACAAGTAAATGTGATTTAGAAGTCATCAAATGACAAGAATCAAAAATACAAGTAAATGTGATTTAGAAGTCATCAAATGACAAGAATCAAAAATACAAGTAAATGTGATTTAGAAGTCATCAAATGACAAGAATCAAAAATACAAGTAAATGTGATTTAGAAGTCATCAAATGACAAGAATCAAAAATACAAGTAAATGTAATTTAAAAGTCATCAAATGACAAGAATCAAAAATACAAGTAAATGTGATTTAGAAGTCATCAAATGACAAGAATCAAAAATACAAGTAAATGTAATTTAAAAGTCATCAAATGACAAGAATCAAAAATACAAGTAAATGTGATTTAGAAGTCATCAAATGACAAGAATCAAAAATACAAGTAAATGTGATTTAGAAGTCATCAAATGACAAGAATCAAAAATACAAGTAAATGTGATTTAGAAGTCATCAAATGACAAGAATCAAAAATACAAGTAAATGTGATTTAGAAGTCATCAAATGACAAGAATCAAAAATACAAGTAAATGTGATTTAGAAGTCATCAAATGACAAGAATCAAAAATACAAGTAAATGTGATTTAGAAGTCATCAAATGACAAGAATCAAAAATACAAGTAAATGTGATTTAGAAGTCATCAAATGACAAGAATCAAAAATACAAGTAAATGTGATTTAGAAGTCATCAAATGACAAGAATCAAAAATACAAGTAAATGTGATTTAGAAGTCATCAAATGACAAGAATCAAAAATACAAGTAAATGTGATTTAGAAGTCATCAAATGACAAGAATCAAAAATACAAGTAAATGTGATTTAGAAGTCATCAAATGACAAGAATCAAAAATACAAGTAAATTTAATTTAGAAGTCATCAAATGACAAGAATCAAAAATACAAGTAAATGTGATTTAGAAGTCATCAAATGACAAGAATCAAAAATACAAGTAAATGTAATTTAAAAGTCATCAAATGACAAGAATCAAAAATACAAGTAAATGTGATTTAGAAGTCATCAAATGACAAGAATCAAAAATACAAGTAAATGTGATTTAGAAGTCATCAAATGACAAGAATCAAAAATACAAGTAAATGTGATTTAGAAGTCATCAAATGACAAGAATCAAAAATACAAGTAAATGTAATTTAAAAGTCATCAAATGACAAGAATCAAAAATACAAGTAAATGTGATTTAGAAGTCATCAAATGACAAGAATCAAAAATACAAGTAAATGTGATTTAGAAGTCATCAAATGACAAGAATCAAAAATACAAGTAAATGTGATTTAGAAGTCATCAAATGACAAGAATCAAAAATACAAGTAAATTTAATTTAAAAGTCATCAAATGACAAGAATCAAAAATACAAGTAAATGTGATTTAGAAGTCATCAAATGACAAGAATCAAAAATACAAGTAAATGTGATTTAGAAGTCATCAAATGACAAGAATCAAAAATACAAGTAAATGTGATTTAGAAGTCATCAAATGACAAGAATCAAAAATACAAGTAAATGTGATTTAGAAGTCATCAAATGACAAGAATCAAAAATACAAGTAAATGTGATTTAGAAGTCATCAAATGACAAGAATCAAAAATACAAGTAAATGTGATTTAGAAGTCATCAAATGACAAGAATCAAAAATACAAGTAAATGTGATTTAGAAGTCATCAAATGACAAGAATCAAAAATACAAGTAAATGTGATTTAGAAGTCATCAAATGACAAGAATCAAAAATACAAGTAAATGTGATTTAGAAGTCATCAAATGACAAGAATCAAAAATACAAGTAAATGTGATTTAGAAGTCATCAAATGACAAGAATCAAAAATACAAGTAAATTTAATTTAAAAGTCATCAAATGACAAGAATCAAAAATACAAGTAAATGTGATTTAGAAGTCATCAAATGACAAGAATCAAAAATACAAGTAAATGTGATTTAGAAGTCATCAAATGACAAGAATCAAAAATACAAGTAAATGTGATTTAGAAGTCATCAAATGACAAGAATCAAAAATACAAGTAAATGTGATTTAGAAGTCATCAAATGACAAGAATCAAAAATACAAGTAAATGTGATTTAGAAGTCATCAAATGACAAGAATCAAAAATACAAGTAAATGTGATTTAGAAGTCATCAAATGACAAGAATCAAAAATACAAGTAAATGTGATTTAGAAGTCATCAAATGACAAGAATCAAAAATACAAGTAAATGTGATTTAGAAGTCATCAAATGACAAGAATCAAAAATACAAGTAAATGTGATTTAGAAGTCATCAAATGACAAGAATCAAAAATACAAGTAAATGTGATTTAGAAGTCATCAAATGACAAGAATCAAAAATACAAGTAAATGTGATTTAGAAGTCATCAAATGACAAGAATCAAAAATACAAGTAAATGTGATTTAGAAGTCATCAAATGACAAGAATCAAAAATACAAGTAAATGTGATTTAGAAGTCATCAAATGACAAGAATCAAAAATACAAGTAAATGTGATTTAGAAGTCATCAAATGACAAGAATCAAAAATACAAGTAAATGTGATTTAGAAGTCATCAAATGACAAGAATCAAAAATACAAGTAAATGTGATTTAGAAGTCATCAAATGACAAGAATCAAAAATACAAGTAAATGTGATTTAGAAGTCATCAAATGACAAGAATCAAAAATACAAGTAAATGTGATTTAGAAGTCATCAAATGACAAGAATCAAAAATACAAGTAAATGTGATTTAGAAGTCATCAAATGACAAGAATCAAAAATACAAGTAAATGTGATTTAGAAGTCATCAAATGACAAGAATCAAAAATACAAGTAAATGTGATTTAGAAGTCATCAAATGACAAGAATCAAAAATACAAGTAAATGTGATTTAGAAGTCATCAAATGACAAGAATCAAAAATACAAGTAAATGTGATTTAGAAGTCATCAAATGACAAGAATCAAAAATACAAGTAAATGTGATTTAGAAGTCATCAAATGACAAGAATCAAAAATACAAGTAAATGTGATTTAGAAGTCATCAAATGACAAGAATCAAAAATACAAGTAAATGTGATTTAGAAGTCATCAAATGACAAGAATCAAAAATACAAGTAAATGTGATTTAGAAGTCATCAAATGACAAGAATCAAAAATACAAGTAAATGTGATTTAGAAGTCATCAAATGACAAGAATCAAAAATACAAGTAAATGTGATTTAGAAGTCATCAAATGACAAGAATCAAAAATACAAGTAAATGTGATTTAGAAGTCATCAAATGACAAGAATCAAAAATACAAGTAAATGTAATTTAAAAGTCATCAAATGACAAGAATCAAAAATACAAGTAAATGTGATTTAGAAGTCATCAAATGACAAGAATCAAAAATACAAGTAAATGTGATTTAGAAGTCATCAAATGACAAGAATCAAAAATACAAGTAAATGTGATTTAGAAGTCATCAAATGACAAGAATCAAAAATACAAGTAAATGTGATTTAGAAGTCATCAAATGACAAGAATCAAAAATACAAGTAAATGTGATTTAGAAGTCATCAAATGACAAGAATCAAAAATACAAGTAAATGTGATTTAGAAGTCATCAAATGACAAGAATCAAAAATACAAGTAAATGTAATTTAAAAGTCATCAAATGACAAGAATCAAAAATACAAGTAAATGTGATTTAGAAGTCATCAAATGACAAGAATCAAAAATACAAGTAAATGTGATTTAGAAGTCATCAAATGACAAGAATCAAAAATACAAGTAAATGTGATTTAGAAGTCATCAAATGACAAGAATCAAAAATACAAGTAAATGTGATTTAGAAGTCATCAAATGACAAGAATCAAAAATACAAGTAAATGTGATTTAGAAGTCATCAAATGACAAGAATCAAAAATACAAGTAAATGTGATTTAGAAGTCATCAAATGACAAGAATCAAAAATACAAGTAAATGTGATTTAGAAGTCATCAAATGACAAGAATCAAAAATACAAGTAAATGTGATTTAGAAGTCATCAAATGACAAGAATCAAAAATACAAGTAAATGTAATTTAAAAGTCATCAAATGACAATAATCAAAAATACAAGTCATAAAATGAAGTAAATGTGATTTAGAAGTCATCAAATGACAAAAATCAAAAATACAAGTAAATTTAAATTAAAAGTCATCAAATGACAAGAATCAAAAATACAAGTAAATGTGATTTAGAAGTCATCAAATGACAAGAATCAAAAATACAAGTAAATGTGATTTAGAAGTCATCAAATGACAAGAATCAAAAATACAAGTAAATGTGATTTAGAAGTCATCAAATGACAAGAATCAAAAATACAAGTAAATGTGATTTAGAAGTCATCAAATGACAAGAATCAAAAATACAAGTAAATGTGATTTAGAAGTCATCAAATGACAAGAATCAAAAATACAAGTAAATGTGATTTAGAAGTCATCAAATGACAAGAATCAAAAATACAAGTAAATGTGATTTAGAAGTCATCAAATGACAAGAATCAAAAATACAAGTAAATGTGATTTAGAAGTCATCAAATGACAAGAATCAAAAATACAAGTAAATGTGATTTAGAAGTCATCAAATGACAAGAATCAAAAATACAAGTAAATGTGATTTAGAAGTCATCAAATGACAAGAATCAAAAATACAAGTAAATGTGATTTAGAAGTCATCAAATGACAAGAATCAAAAATACAAGTAAATGTGATTTAGAAGTCATCAAATGACAAGAATCAAAAATACAAGTAAATGTGATTTAGAAGTCATCAAATGACAAGAATCAAAAATACAAGTAAATGTGATTTAGAAGTCATCAAATGACAAGAATCAAAAATACAAGTAAATGTGATTTAGAAGTCATCAAATGACAAGAATCAAAAATACAAGTAAATGTGATTTAGAAGTCATCAAATGACAAGAATCAAAAATACAAGTAAATGTGATTTAGAAGTCATCAAATGACAAGAATCAAAAATACAAGTAAATGTGATTTAGAAGTCATCAAATGACAAGAATCAAAAATACAAGTAAATGTGATTTAGAAGTCATCAAATGACAAGAATCAAAAATACAAGTAAATGTGATTTAGAAGTCATCAAATGACAAGAATCAAAAATACAAGTAAATGTGATTTAGAAGTCATCAAATGACAAGAATCAAAAATACAAGTAAATGTGATTTAGAAGTCATCAAATGACAAGAATCAAAAATACAAGTAAATGTGATTTAGAAGTCATCAAATGACAAGAATCAAAAATACAAGTAAATGTGATTTAGAAGTCATCAAATGACAAGAATCAAAAATACAAGTAAATGTGATTTAGAAGTCATCAAATGACAAGAATCAAAAATACAAGTAAATGTGATTTAGAAGTCATCAAATGACAAGAATCAAAAATACAAGTAAATGTGATTTAGAAGTCATCAAATGACAAGAATCAAAAATACAAGTAAATGTGATTTAGAAGTCATCAAATGACAAGAATCAAAAATACAAGTAAATGTGATTTAGAAGTCATCAAATGACAAGAATCAAAAATACAAGTAAATGTGATTTAAAAGTCATCAAATGACGAGAATCAGGAGTAAATGTCATAACATGATGTAAATGTTAATTAGGAGTCATAATATGACGTAAATGTTATTTAGAAGCACCAAATGACGTGAATCAATCGTAGAAAATTGGTTTTTTCTGTAAACACTTTTATTTTCTAATAAATATTATTTATGAGATTTTGTATTAAATCATTTAAAAAAGACATAACCTGTCACAACTTTTACTTTTTTTAAATTAAAAGTAAACGTGAAATACGATTAAAAGCTTGTATTATCGAGTAATCTGCTTGACTGGGTTTTGAACGGTGAGAGGTTCGACAGAAATACTGTATTCCGAGTTTATGAATTTGCGAGTTTTAAGCATAACGGCACGATTCTATTAGTTAAAGCTAGAGAGTTTACATTAATTAATGCAGAGGCTTTAATACAGCTGGAGAAGCATGCCAATGACAACCTGTTTCAAACAAAACGTGTGGTGTTACTGATTTGCTTATTTAACTGTATTCAAGCCGATTTATCTTGTAACACGTTCACTTTTCGTACTCATTGTGGGTCGGGCTCGCTCATAATAGGAGAGATTCATTATATTTATTATGTCACATGAAATTAGTAATTCTGATAAAAATGAGACATATAAAATTTTATTTCTTTTGCTCTCTATTTTGATTTTTTAAAATGTAAGCTATTTTTTTCGACTCTTTGCGAAAATTATAGTACTGTATATTAACGCAAATTCGGACGACAGAGCGGTTAAGGCAGCAACCTATTGCTCTGGGGAATCCGGAATCGAATCCGAACGGGTCGAAAATTCCATGAATTTTTCGGGGATGAGGTCATTGGCCGCCCTATTGTGGACCTGGAACCCATAACAGGC
The DNA here is from genome assembly GCF_030686945.1 of Centruroides vittatus. Taxonomy (NCBI): domain Eukaryota; kingdom Metazoa; phylum Arthropoda; class Arachnida; order Scorpiones; family Buthidae; genus Centruroides; species Centruroides vittatus. The sequence goes on along the minus strand of NW_027122669.1, from coordinate 590,710 downwards.
TTGCTAAAAGGCCTTGTTAGTGCCGACAGGGCGTAAAAAGTGTCGTCCGGATGGCCGAGTGCCTTTCGCTCTGGGGGACCCGGGTTCGAATCCGGACGGGTCGATAAATCTCCAGGAATTTTTCGGGAGGTGTTCCGTCCGGATATATCGGGCCCCGTCCCTCACCACCTAGCCGCTCCATTGTGGGCTTGACCGAACAAATAATGGGCTTGATAAAAGCCCACAAAGAGTTTTTAAAAAGTAAAATAAACTGAGTTTCAAAAACTCGTTAGCAAAAAATCATTTATTTTGATATTAAAATTGATGTTTAATTTTATAAAAATTTTAAAAAACGTAATAAAAAAATTATTGCTATATTTTGGCTATAAACACGGTAGCACAACGTCGTCATTTTAAAAATTTCAAAGATGGCGTACGACTCTGGTCAGGGTTACTACGGAGGTGAGGATTATAAATGGGATAATAGAAGCGGAGGAGGGAATTACAGTTACGATTTCGGTTCTTCCGACTTCGGAAGCGAGCCGCAGTTTGCTACGTTCGATTATAATCAAGAACTACCATCCACGCCCTACAGAGGAAGCATTTTAACTCCAGTACCACTGAATCCCACGTACACGTCTTCGGGAGATAACTTCGAGGACGAACCCCCCCTGCTGGAAGAATTGGGAATTAACTTCGATCATATTATGCAAAAAACTTTGGCAGTTTTTAATCCATTACGTGATGCCGATGCTGTCATTTTACAAGAATCCGATCTGGCCGGCCCTTTGGTTTTCTGTCTGACGTTCGGAAGTTTTCTGTTACTCAGCGGAAAAGTTCATTTTGGTTACATCTACGGCATTGGCGTCATGGGCTGTCTGGCCATGTACCTTCTGTTAAACGTCATGAGCGGATCCGGAATATCTGTCGGTTGCACCATTAGTGTGTTGGGGTATTGTCTTCTACCCATGGTTGTCCTTTCCGGAGTTTCCATCGTGTTGTCTCTCAAAGGATCTCTGGGTATCGGTTTGGCCGTTTTTATAGTTCTGTGGTGCGCTCTTTCGGCTTCCAAATTGTTTGTCACTGCTCTGGCTATGGATCATCAGCAGCCTCTCGTGGCTTATCCCTGTGCGTTGCTCTACGGTGTTTTTGCCCTCTTGACTATTTTCTAAGTCTGAGACACTTAAAAAAACTCCATACGATGAGTGGATTTCTATTTATACATCCTATTATTACGTGGATATAAAAAAGTGTCGACGAAAATATATTTTCGTATGTTCTAATATTAAATTTAATTTATATAGCAATAGTTTATATATTTACTAATTGTTCAAATGTTTGGTCGACGGAATTACATAATGTTTTAAACGATAAGGCTAGATAACTGTGTGCACAGATACGATAATGCAAAATATGCTTACATTATAGAGAACTTTGTTTTTGTTAATTTATCATTCTGAAATTACATGTACTGTACATCTCAAATCCCGTTTCTATAAAAAATTTTGTACAAAAGTAGAACTTGTTTTCAAGTTTAATGCTGTTAATGTCTGATAAGTGATGCATTGTTGAATATTCGTGATACTGAAACTTTCCAGGAATGCTTGCTATTGGATTAATTTAGTGTAATTATAACTGGTATTTGGATGCAAAGATCTTTTATGCAATATGCTTTCCTGCATTCTCTATGCCGATTTTAATTTTCAGGTTCTTTTCGACTTACACTACCACATCAGTTGTTAGAAGTGATTAAAGCAGTCCCTGATGGCTGATTTTAGCTGTGCTTAGTCTCCAATATATAATTTAAAATGGAGTTAAAGAAAGTTTTTTCAGTTGCATTGTCTCAAAGAGAATTATTGTTTCAGTTCTCTTCAGGGAAGCTGTATTATGTCCAATCTGTTTTGACATTGTGTACTGAATTTGTCTTCAAGATACCAATGATGCAATATCATGTATAGGAACTTTGTCAAATTCTACATTCAATAGGAAAAAAGATATAACTATTTTAAATGTAACGAAGTAGAAAAATATTAATTTTTCTTATCTGGAAAGAATAAAATTGTTAAGAACAAATTCTGTAAAATACTGTTGAGTAGAATCATATAGAAATTCAACTTTAGTACTAAAAACACTGTCTTTTCACTGTTAACTTCTTTTAATTACAAAAAGAAATGCTCGGGAAAGTACTTCCAACCTTTATAAAAATGTCTGATGGGTGAAAAATGACACAGAAGAAAAAACATATTTTAGAATGTTAATGTAAATTTCCAAATTTTAACATGAACCCATTCTAGTTGGACGAAATTATGAAATTTGAAAAGCTTAAAATAATTATCAAATTCAAATACAAGAATAAATTGGCTGTTGTTTAGAAAGATAGGTATGAGAATATCGGCTAGTGCTACTTTATTGTAGCCAAATGAATTAAATTTAAGAAATGGTGCTCTTTATTGCAAATTAATTCTTTATGGACTTGAATAGTGTAACCCATATCCTTGGGAGCTCCGACGTGGGCTTATTACAGGGTCCTATTTTATTGTTTTTTTTTTGCTTGATCATCACATTTTAGCAAATGTTGAAAGTATTTGCACGAGCATTTCTTTTCATTATTAATGATGAAAAGACGGTGTTTTTAGTGATATTTACTACGAACATTTCAGCATGGTGAATATTGAGAATATGAGGACATGAATGTAAAGATATGATTAAGAAGATACAGTCCTAAACTTCGTGTATTTTAAAGCATTTTAACTATATCCAGCGTGTCTTACATAGTGTGCACTTGTTGCGACGACAGATTTTGTTTTGTTTTTCACTCCCACTCCCCTTCTGTATACAATTTGTCATCACCACTGCTTCCCCTCCCCATTTACACAGTCATATGTACAATAAATGTCAATTAACAACAGAATAATCCAAAATAAATGAATTATTTTGTATGTGCAAACACTTGAATGACCCTCCCCCTCTCCTTGTGTCAGCATTTGTCAACATCCTCCCCATCTTGATGTCATCGCAATAAATGTACATCAACTTATGAGTCTGGAATCCAAGTTTGTTTTTACAGGTAAGCCAGAACTGAGTAACGAGGAAAGAATTCAAATTTATTTTGATGGTGGAGTCTGCAATCAGTATGAAGTTGCCAAACAGTTGAACTGGCTGTATCCAGACCATTATAATGGTGGGAATTCTGGATAAAGCTTGTTAAACTCTCTGGCTGTGTGCTTCCATCCTCAAAATAACTTGAATTCTTTTCTTACTCAATGCCATGCTTTACCTGTAAAAGAATAAACAAGGATTAGTATAATTCCTATGGTTCCAGACTTATATTACACTTCAATAAGACATTTGATTACTAATAGATTTTAAAGATTGAAAATTTTATAAAATGTTGAGTATTAAATGAACTTTTCATTCGTTTGAATGTCGTATAATTAAATTCTCGTATCAAGGTAAGATTAAACATTTTTTAATCCTAAATTAAAGATTTAACATGCATCATCATGACCATTCCCATATCAAAGATATAATTTAACACTGATTTGTTCCTTATTAAAGATGTAAGCATTTCTGTATTATTATACATGATTTACATGAATGCACACATTCACATCTCTCGAGTTCGTGTGTATATATACGTGGCGGGAACTTTAATGAGGTGCATTGAAGTTCCTGTTATTTAGTGGTGCAGTGCATTGAATGAGGCTAGATTTTATTCAATGCACTGCACCATTACAAGTCCACTTAACATTGGATAAGGGAATAGTTTGCTTGAGAAAGCACACTTCCACAAACCTGATTTTTTCCTTTATGTTTTATATTAGTGAGATTTCTATTAACAAAGCACCCGATAATAGGCAATCTGTTTAAATTAATGGCTTGGTGATATTTTTAGAGCAGCAGTCTGCATAACGGAGCACTATTGTAAGGAAGCTATTTTAAGATTACTTTCACAGATTCGAATGTTTACCTGGACAGGTAAATACCAGATTGTATGAAAATGCACATATTGTCCAATTGCGAGGAATGACACTTTCTACACCATGAACACTTGTGCTCACAATGTCCTGCTATTCATCCAGCCAATATTCAATGCTCAGATTTTACCTGTCTGGGCAAACATTTGGATTGTGTTAAGATTTCCTAAGAGTCAATCTTATGGTATGCCTGGGCAGTGACCCAAGTCACTTTAGAGTTTACACTATGGTATTTTATAAAAACAGCATGTTAAATGGGCATTGTCACCCGATGATGTCTGTTTAATGCGAGCAAAAACATTAGCTCTGTTACTTTTTCTGCCAGTTTTTGGTTTTGGTCACTGCTTGTATCAAGTTTACCCAGTTTAGAGTGGTTGTTTTACTATGGTATTTGTTGAGATTTGTTAAAACCATCCATTGATCAGTTTTCTAACAGTCGGTTGAAAGATTTCTTACAGAATCATAATGAACAGATTTGATTAGACATGCATACAAGAAACAATTACATAATATAGCCAATTTTCTTGAAGACTCGACAAATACGTAACAAAGCAGAACCTAGGTACAGAATGGCCGGGGTTACAGAGGAATTAGTTTTAATTACATAATAAAAAGTAGATATAAAAATATGAACAAACAATGCAGATTCACATGTATGTCACATCTCAATTGGATGAGGCAAGAAGTGATTAGTGACCAAATTTTGGAGGCAGTGGTGCATTATAGCTTTATAGAACCAAGGAAAAATTAAGGGGCCCCATATATATTGTTGATTTCAGACATTTTTGGGGAAATTCCTGGTATTTTCGTTCGTTTTTTTAACGTGACCTTTAGAGGATTAATAATATCAACTTTATTTTTCATTTTTCGCTCTTCTTACTATGGGAACAACGAGGACTTTTTCCCTCATACCAACGGCTGGCCAGGCCCATATTGCGATGACCAGTAGTGAGGATCAGAACTCGAAATATCCAGGTTAGATTACCCGTGAAAAATTCCTCGGGTTGTTTGCCCGAATTTAATTTTGGATCTCCCAGAGCACTAAGCTGCACCGCCTCGACCATCAATATTTCTCCATTAAATTCGTCAAATGTTCATCTGACTAAAACATCCCTTTTCATCTACAATTAATATGATTTAATTCAATTCCAATCGATGTTATATTTGAATGTGCAAGACCATATATATATTTTTTAAACTTTCCGCCCTGTGGGCACTAAAAGGGCCTCTTTTAGCAAACCCATTATGAATTCGGCCAGGCCCACAATGGAGCGGTGGGATGGCGTGGGACGAGGCCCGACGTATCCGGACGGACCACCCCCGAAAAATTCCTGGGGATTTTTCGACCCGTCCGGATTCGATCCCGGGTCTCCCAGAGCGGTCATCCGGCCTCTGCAAGACGATATTGAAAAGCTCGTGGTATTAAAACGCACGTGTCGCGTTACCAAATTCAACTCAAATTTCGCCAATTAGATTATTTGCAATAATTAAATATTATAACATACGTGCCGATAATAAATATAATATTTTAGTATTTTTTTAATTTCGAATTAATAATAATAAAACTTATTTAAAAACAATAAAATTAATTCAGTGGATGATCTGGCAACACTTTTGCTCGGATAAAAAATGTCGGTTTCAGAAATGTCATGCTTGTCGTTCGGAAGCTGATGCAAGATGTTTTATCGTTTGAGGAGAGGTAGATTATGGCGAATGATTCGCGTATTTCATTCGCAAATTTCGCCTTATTCTTCACTCTCGAAATTCAAAGACAATGGCGCCTTCGTCAATTTTCAAAAATATTCTTGGTTAGAAAAACAATTATTGCTGACACTTTCAAATCTTAGCAAAACAAATTCTCTTAGCTGTCAGGTAAATAAAAAATTATTAATCCTTTATTCTATACGCTCCTTGTGACTTACAGTGTTAAATATGTGCATTGTACAGTACAGAGTGGTCCCAAAGACTTTTTGCCTGAGGTAACCTGTGTTTTATATAATTTGAATTCGACAAAATTTAAACTATCTCATGATTCAATCAATTGTTCTGGACCCTAATTTTATTATATTCTGTTGATAAGTTTGGAGGACAGTAGCTTGGGTGTGCCCACCAGTGGCTGAGTGGTTCTGTCGCTAAACACTGGGAGTTCAGTCACGGGTTTGTGCTGCGCTTGGACGGGCTGGCCACGTGGAGTTTTCTGGGTTTTCTCCACGTTTGTAACACCTGAATATAGGCCAGTTTTCCTTACAAGACCTCCCGGAAGACATTTCCCCTCGCGTAACATCGCGCACCAAAGAAGACAACGAGAAATCACTCTGGTTGTAACTTCCTCCAGGATACACCTTGGCGCCTTAACTAACCACTTATTAACCCGCACCAGGTGCTCGCCGACATCAGCATTTCTGATATGGCATGCAGAGACAGAGTTTGAAATAAAGTGTAATTAACAAAGAATATAAAGTACATGTTTTCGCATTTAAAACTTCAGCCTCAACCTCGCTAATGTTTGGTATTCTATGCTGTGTATTATTCCATAGCAGAAATAAGAGAGTTGATTGAATATATGCTTTATGCCGTTTTGATGGTGGATACATGCAGTGGCATTACGAAGTGTTAAGAGGGGTGGGATGGCAATTGAAAATAATTAAAATAACAGTACATAATTTATGGACAGTCTGTAAGCCAATCGTGTTCTGCTGTAAGTCATTAAGAGCACTTACCTAATACAGATTGTACAGTAACATTTGAAATTACTCATTGAATGTAAACTTTTTGTTTGATCAGACTGTATTTTATTCTTACAAAAGAAACTAAATTTTTGAATTTTAGTTATGACAGTATTTATTTAATCTTATTAATTGTTTTATTACAGTTGTTAGATTGTCACACTTTGAAAAGAGAATATCATGCTTTATCAAATTTTCCTCACAGAAGTAATATCTTAGCATTATCCAATCTGAATTCAAGTAAGTTACTTTTTGTAGAATATAAAGAAAATTCAATTCTTATAACTATATTAAATTTAAGATTATTTAGAAATAAAGAGTTTTTTCATTCAGAGAAGTGCTATAGATATAACTAATAAATAAACACTGTCTTTCAGCATTACATAATAGCATCGAAAGACAGTGTTTCTTTTGTTAGTTGTATAAATTCAGTTACCGGATGGCTGAGATTGTTTAATACATTAGTTTACTGCCCCGGGAGCTTGGGATTGAATCTGGGCATGAAAAACCCTAAGAATTTTTCATGGCAGTCTGTCCTGCATTATCTAATCATTCCGATTGCAGGCATGTCTGAATCCGTGAGAGATATGACAAAGGTCATATCTTATTGACCATAGAGTGAAGAGAGTTTAAAAAAAAAAAAAAAACAAAAGACAGCAGACTTTTGTTACATAAAGTATCTTTGCTAAAGATCTATTCATTGAAAAATCAATATACGGCAGAGTTCCATACAATGCGGGGAATATGTTCTGTGTTATAGGAAATTGTGTTGTTATGACTTGCATTACTGGACGATTTTATGCGAGTTTAAACCCAGGTTCAGAGGTAGAAGAAAAAAGTATGATAAACTCTGTATGATAAAATTCAGTTTTTTGTTGTGTTATACAAATTCATGTTATATGGGAGTTCATTGTATAGTGATCAAAAGCAGACAATATTATAGTCCTTCATGAATTTTGTTCCATTATTATTGTCTAATGTATATAGCGACTACAAGGTCTCTGTACGTGAAATTGTGTCCAGAATCTTTCATTTAGAGAATATCTTCATGACAAGTTAAATGGATAATACTAATAGATTAAATTTGGATATAAGACAACGTGGTCTTCTCAAAGTCCAGATTTTATTAACACTTGACGATTTGCTTTACGGCATTACCGAAGAGAGAATTTCTCCTCTGCCTTATAATAGTCAAAGATCTGAAAAGGCATGATCGTGGACTGTTTTAATGGTTTATAATCATCAATGTAAAACAAAATGTCAAGAACACAAGAAAAAATAAATTATGCAGAAAACGGAAGAGCATACAAATTACTAATAAATTTTAATTGTTATGTATAGGGAATAGAGTTCTACCAAATGACCGGAGCTGAGCTACAGCTTAGAATTTTGACAGTCGGCTCAGCTCTCGTCTGGAGTCCAGAATATTGGCTCAAATCCCAGTTCAATGTAAATTTCTTCATTGTTGAATGGGATTTGCTGCAACACACTGTAGCTTAGGTGAATTTGACTTTCAACTCGGGTCCGAATTCACAGCTCACCTGTTGAGACCTATGCTCGACTTGGTATTTCCGAATAGCTGAGCTTTGCTAAACTTCAATAGGGAATTTGTGACTTTATTCATAATCATAAAATGTTTGTTTACCCATGAATAAACAAACATTTTTGGTCTCCAGAAACATTTGTTTATCCATGAATTTTTTGTCATGGGGCACCCGGAGCTTTATCAGACGTATTAACCAATAAGAATTCACTAATTTACAGCAAAATGAACACTGATCTTTTATGTTATTAAGGCAATGATAGGAGAAATGTTTATTTTTTTTCTATCTCATTTATTATTATTATAAGAGACATTTCAGAATATGAGTCAGACTTTTTTCACTCAGAAAACTTTGTATTTGCTAGTTCCATAGTGGGCTCCTAACATTAAACTAGTCCCTGTGATAGGGCTCGTGAAATTAATTCTTAATGATTTGACATTTTCTATGTGAAAAATGAGTTAATTGTTTCCTATTTATAAGGCTGGATTTACACAAGTGCTGCCGAACTCGATTTTGACAGCCAGCTGGTGGTAGTTGCGACGACAAGAGCTGCCGACCACCATTAGACAAACAGTATCTTACTTGACTTTGCTGATGGTCATCAAATCAGAACCAAAATAGGCCAATTGGGATGACGTTACATTTTAAGATGACGTGGAAGGTATAAATATAATTTTCCATTCACAATAGACATTATTTCATTTATACAGCATCGTTTTATATTCTTAAAGAATTGATTTTGCAGAGAAAAGAAAACAACAAATTCCATTTTATAAAAATAGTGTTAACTGAACTATGATTTATACATATAGGTTGTCTTACTGGTTAAATAAAGTGTCATTCTTGGGTGCCAGGCAGAACGGTTTTGTCCCTTTTTCTGGTCCGACTGGCTGGCCACACCGGTATTTTGAGCCGTCAAAATTGGATCCAGCAGTTCTAGTGCAAATCCGGCCTGAATTTAAGTTTGTGAGATTTATTAAAAATTATGATTTTTATTTTGTAGATTCTATAAAGCGATGGCTACAGATAACAAACAGTTGGAACTCCCAGAATAATAAAAGTGATAAAAATAAGAAAGATGACGATGATGGTTTGTTTTGTGTAATTTTCTTACTGTAATCTTAAAAATTTTAAGTGTAATTTTTCATTACTTACATTTTAATTGGTAAAAAATGCAGTTCTGAATGAAACAGTTGGAATTTTATCAGAGCTGTACACCATGCCCATAGGTGTAAAAAAAAGTCAAAGAAACTGGTGGTCTGCATGTGTTCTTTCACACAATATGGCCCCTCTAAATACCAATCAGGCTGCTTGTTAAATATGCAGTAGACTTAACAGAGCACACATTGTGACTTCGTTAGCGAGTTTGAGGCCGAAGTTTTAAACGCGAAAACGTGTACGTCGGACATTCGGCGCCACTTTCCCGTAAGCCTAGAAGTTTGACAATGGCGTTTGGAAAGTCAGTGGAATCATGCTCGACGTTCCGAACGCCATTGTCAAACTTCTAGGTTTACGGGAAAATGGCGCCAAACATCCGACGTACCTGTTTTTGCGTTTAAAATTTCGGCCTCAATTTTGTGATTGTTTAAAAAATGTAATTTTTGTACTGTTAAGTTATTAATAATATAAAAGCTGCCATCAATACGTGCGTGTGTGAATTCCTTATAACTCCTGCAATTTTTGTCCAATCCAGATGAAATTTTGGTTATATTTATTTTGTGTTCTGATGGAAAGTATAGGCTACTTACTTTGCAAAAATATTAGTTATAGAATAAACATTTTATCAATTTCGGATTGATGATTGCACTTAAGTTGAATTGATCTCATTTAGTTCATGCTTGACCACAGAATTTCCCTTAAGTTGTATTTTTAAATGTTTCAGTAAATGATGTGTTTTAAACTTAATTAAATTTAAACTTTAAAAAAAGATAGCCGCATTGTGTTGCTTCTACAACAATAAAAGTAACTTTATAGTGACTACACGACATTCTATTATCCAATCAGAAGTAATGATCTAACAAGCCTGTTATCTAAAATATGTTATCATGCATTAAACTATTTTTCAATGGGCAGTGTTTGTAGAAACATTAGCCCCAAATTTTCTCGAATTTCTCGAAAACTGTACTCTTCTCAATTCCTCAATCTCAACTTTCTCGTAGAAAGTAGTCCATCATGCTTGGCAGGTAATTTCTAGTTGATTATAAAACATTTAAAATTGTGTTACGAAAGTGAAAGTTTGTAAATATACATATGAAAGTTCGCACATGTATAAATCTGATTAAACAGAGTCACTCTAACATGATCATTTCACAAAAAGTGAAGCTTCCAACCATTTTAACCTTCCTTTGTAGGCTTTGTCACCCTTCTAAAAGCCTATAAGGAAAAGTTGTAAGTGATTGGAAGCTTCATTTCTTGCAAAATGGTCGTAGTAAAGTGTCTCAGTTTAATCACAGTTTTACCTTTTTATAATATTGAAATTATTTTAATATATGATCAGCATTTTTACCAAAATTCATTGAAAAATAAATAAATAAGGACAACTTCACCCATACTCTAAGATGATATTTTTCAGCCTTTTCCTAATTCTTCCTAAGTTTTCCGGACTTAGTAATTTTTCTTGCAATACTCCTACTTCTTTACCAAGGTAGAATCATTGTGCTCTTTGTACTTTTAGACTTTCAGTAATACACGTAAGAAGCATTATGGCATTTCCCATCATTATATTTCATGACACAATAGGGTACTGTGGCATCCTAGTTGAAAATCGATGCGCTAAGAAGTTACCAAATATTAGGAAATCCCCAAAATACATATTTTATAAATTGATTAACTATACTCAATTGCCCGATGACTGAGGAAGTTCAGGCACCAGCCTACCACTCCTATACCACGCAGGATTGAACCTGGGCAATTGAAAAACCTCAGGTAGTTTTAGTAGGTGATCTATCCTGGATATACTAGGCCCCATCTCTCACCATTTAGTCACCCCTATTGTGGATCTGGCTAACCAAAGATGGGCACGAAAAAAAGCCCTTCTTAGTGCCCACAGGGAGGAAAGAGTGGCTCCATACAAAAAAACCTACACTCTACTTCTCTTTTTGAATTTTATTTTTAACATATGAATTATTTAAAGAAATCTTTTTTTATTTTCAGATGAATCTAAAGTTTCTTTGCTGGCAAAAGCTGCAATATGGATGATGACAGCTTACATAGTAATAACATTAATATCCCTTATGTTTCCAAGCAGCAATCAACCGGATATTCTCCGTTACGTGTCTTGGAATGAATTTGTTCACCAAATGCTTGCAAAAGGAGAGGTAAAGTAAAAAAAATCTTTGATTTGAATAATAATTTACATTTTTGTAATGTAAAGTTTAATTTAATTGAGCAGAGCTCTTTGTAAATCAGAAAGTATTTTGTCTGTGATCAAAGTTTAAAACAATCACACGACCATTAAACATGATTCTTTGCAAGTACTGTACATACAACTTGGCAATGCTAATGTCATGATGAAGCCAGAATTTTGAAATTCAATCTACAGATCGAGATATTTGTGGTCAAAATTTGTCATTTAAAGCCTGTGCGCCGATTGCATAAGCCTTTCACATGGTATATGCCAATTGAGTTTCCAATTGCTATCAATTTACATTGATCTTAACATGCACGATGTCTTGATGAAATCAATTTTTCAAAACATAAAATGCCAAGAAACCAGTGCACGTGTTTCTTAACATTTTTGTCGATTATGATAACGGAATGCATGTCCCGACCTGAACCTGTGGGTTTTAAACTGCTTTAGATAGAACAATAAAAGCATGTTGCTACATTTTTGTTTTCATATCAAGCCATAATAGGAAAATCTACACTGTGGGACTCAGTTGTCTTTTCCTAGAAAATTTCTAGTATGCACTGCTTAACTGTAATCTAAATATACGATGGAGATCTCATAAGATTATAACGGAGCTGAAAAATTTATAGTTGCCTGTACCTTTTTTATGTTTAGATACATAAATACTTATTATTTTGTTACAATTGTGTTGCATATAACCTATTTGAATAGTAGACTAAACTATATAACTGCAGTGGCCAAACTGAGGCTCATGAGCCACATGCGGCAAGAATACATATCCATTATATAAAATATAGTTTCAATAGAGAATGTGGGTCTTGTATTTCTGATAGGCAATGTATTACCTCTGTCACGACAAGGTTTATCCAAATAGTCTCTATGATATTCGCTTAACAACAAATTTCTCAGATCATATCTCTGCCATTAACAGGTTCAGCGCTATTTCTGTTTAGTCCATATCCATATAATTGAGCCAAAGCACACCCAACTTACAGTTTATGATATAGTATTTATTCAGTCATGTAGATCAGTGTTCCGCAACCGGTATGCCGCAGCACGCTGGTGTGCCGTCACAAGGTGAAAGGTGTGAAGTGAACTTTTACATATTCTATTAATCTGGGTAACCAGGATGTGAATCTGAATGGATCAGAAAACTCCAGAAATTTTTTGGGGATGGTCCATCTGGATATGTTGGTTCCCATTCCTGACCATCTGGTTGCCCTATTGTGGACCTGGCAATCCAAAAGAGACCCTTATAGTGCTCACAGGGTGGAGAGAGTTTAAAAAAAATACATACAACCATTATTACATATATTTTTACAGGCTATAGATTTTCACTTGATGTATTATTTTCAAGGAAAATCAGATGTTCACCCATATAATATTTAAGTTTTTTATTCACTTTTATTTCTCGTCATTTCTATCATATTTATTATTTTTAGGTCGAAGAGGTGATCGTTCGACCCGAATTGAATCTTGTCATCATTTATTTATACGATAATGCAGTGATTAAGGGAAAAAGGGTAAGATTTTATAATTTTTTGACAAAATTTTATATTTTTTGTATTATTTTGATTGTAATAATGATTGAGGTTATGGTTAAATTAATTTTATAAATGTACAGTAGAGCGTTGTTTATCCGAAAGCCGGTCAATCGAAACGTCGGTTAACCGAAAAATCAGTTATCCGAACAACCCGAGTCCCCAATTGATTCGGATAAACGACACTCTACTGTAAGTTAAATTGTCCACTTAAAACTACTATCATATGTTTTTTGTAACAAGTAAGACTTTTTATATACACTTCTCAAAAGTGAAATTGCAACACCATGAAGGAATGTGCATAGCCAACTATAAATTTCAGGACTAGTAGAGGTGACAGAGATATGCAAATGATTTTGCATACACATTCGGTCATTTGGTACATGTTTCAGGCTATAAAGACCAACGGTTGGCTTGGACCATAAGTGCTATCAGTGATGGTTTACGACAGCCGAACATTTGAAGAAGTATGGAAAATATCTTGGAATGACAGTGAGCTGAATATCACTAGTTGATGGCTGGGGAATGAGACTGTATCTTGGAGCTGCACGACTTCAGTTTGTCAATGCACAGTTGCCACATGTGTTGGGCATGATGTGAGTACCATCCAGCAATGTGTGACATGATGGATGCAGTAGCATCTGTAAACACGCTGAAGAATGAGTGAATCGTACTAGCACATGACAGAGAGCACAAGGCAGTAGATTTGCTGAATGGCTTGTTGAGACCTTTTTGATGGCAGCAGGCTGCTTTAGCATGCTCAAGCTGCTTAGGCAGGCTTGTTGAGGCTTGTTGATGGCAGCAGGCTGCTTTAGATGTCATGAGTGAGTCATGACATCTAAAGCAGCCTGCTGCCATCAACAGGCATCTCTGTGTCCACCCAAACCATTTGCAACACGTTACATGAAGTTGGGCTGCATGCACGGCAACCAGCAATGGGGATGCAATTAACCACTCAACACAGGACTGCAAGCCTGGCTTGGTATTGTCATCATCGAAATTGGACCACTGAATGACATCGGGTATTGTTTATGGATGATCCTGCTTCTGTCTGTGGAGGAATGATAGCCATGGACAGGTGTGACGGTATCCCAGTGAATGCTACTTGTCAGCTCTTTTTGCCGAGTGTCACATAGGCTCCATACTGGGCATCGTGGTTTGGGGAGGCATCACTTGACAGCCTCAGTGTACATTTCTGTTACTCTGATAGTGAACTAGTATGTGACACGAATTGGTAGGTCTGTGGTTCAGCCACTGAGGTAGACTGCACCCAACATGGTGTTTCAGCAAGATAATGTGTGGTTGCACATTGCACAGCAAACTCTCAACAGCCAGGAAAGGATGTGAGTTCTGTTTAGAACTCACATCCTTTCCTGGTGGGCAGCCTTACCATCAAACACCTGTGGGACCTTGTCTGGCATGAGGTGCAACTGGGACCACTGCTACATACTGTAGACAACATGCACACCACTGTGAATGCAGCTTGGCAAGGGTAGCCATTAATCACCTCATTGACGATAGCCTTGTCGCGTAGTGGTCTGTATAGCTGCCTTTGAGAGCCATATTCATTACAGAATAAACAATGTCTATTGCATATCTTTGTTCTTTTAATGATTTGCCTATGTGTCTCACTTCTATCAGTTGTGCACTGTGCATGTGGCTATGCGCATTCCTTTGTGGTGTTGCAATTTCACTTTAGAGGAGTGTATGTTCAAATTGGTTAATTATAATTACAAGATCTGCTTTTAGCCAGATATTAATATCAGTAGTGTAACTAGGAGGAGCCTGAGATGCCCTGCAAGTGAATATACACTTTTATTCAATTTCACATTATCCATATGATACAAATGCTACATATGCATATTAAAACCACAAAGCTTTAATCTCTGGGCATAGGATCAATGAGTTCTGCTATCTTGGCCTGTGAAATGTTGGCCCACTTGGCCTGCAAACATGCTAAATATTCTCCAAGAGAAGCAGATTTTCATGAATGTTGTTGACTGCACAATCCAGCAGATTTCAGACCTGTTCAATGGGATTCATGTCAAGTGAATGACTGGCTTGTGGAAGCCCTGTGTTGCTAGCCAATTCTGGATCTTTTTGGCAGTGTGACAATGAGCTCCATTATCCATGAATAGAGTGGATGTTTTATCCATCAGCTTACTGGAAATTATTGGAAGATGACTCTTCTCCAATATGGCAATGTATTTTTTGGAGCTATACCACCTCATGCATTTGCTAACATTCGAGATGCCTATGCACCTATCTTTGTAAATAAATAAATAAATAAATAAAAATCAAATAAGTATACGAAAAAGATTTGAATATGACAAATGCACTTGCACACATGTACGTACAACATCTAAGAGTTCAGTTTTCATCCACGGCACTAGTAGTTATATCTGCAATGATACAGGAATGGAACGTAGGTGTAAAAGTGTATTTATTTGCTGTTTTCTGTATCTTTTTTACTGTTAATCTGTTTGCTTTATTTTCGTGTATTTTACTGACTCACTATCTAGCATGAAAACATTCTGTAATTATTACAGAATGTTTTTTATGCTAGATATTGGGTGGTATTTGTAAAAGATACCAATTAAGTATGATGCCAAATGTGCAATATAATTTTGAATTTTCTTGGAGTTAGTGCTTTTTGCCCTGGGCTGGTAGTCTTGTCTTTATTTGTTATATATTTACTTATTTACTATTCATTTTTACAAACTGCTGACGTAGTTGAACCTAAAAGGCTCTTGTGCTAAAAACACTAAGTTTGTATAGCGATATGTGATCCACATTACAAAAAATGTGGATCACATATTGCTATACAAACTGTCGACGTATCGAGACTAATTAGTAGTCTGGCAGTTACTACATTGGTCTGCACGATTACAAAAGTGTGGTTTTGGGCCCACTGAAAATAAAAAATTTTATTACTGACTGAAAACTTTGTTGTTTGAGTGTAGTGTAATGTAATGACATCAAGTTACATTCCCAGATTTTTTACAGTTTATTACATACAGATATATTGTATCCAGAGTTGAGAATATTAGAGACCTAGGGGTGTATTATGATGTTAGATTTTCTTTTACGATGCATGTGGAAAAGATAACTACAACTGCTATTAGAACTTTATCTCAAAAATCTAAAAATTATTCCTAATGTCTAGAAATAAATGTACTAAAAACTTTGTATTCAAATAGCTTGTTCAAAGATTTTATTTGTGGTAGTGATCTGGAATACACAACTGATGACAACTGAACATAAAGTAGAATGGTTATATGTAGGTTTAAATATGTCCGGAAGCGAAGAATTGCTCGGAGATCTAGGTGCATAACTGGTAGCACACTGCACGTAAGCGGAGGTTGCGGGTTCAAATCCCGCTCCGGGCTAGTTCTTTTCTTTCAGACTGTTTTAAATCATTTAATAAATTATTAATTTAGATAAGAAATGATGCCTAACATCTACTTAACAAATTACTTAATATCTAATTATTAATTGTAAAATAATAGCTCAATTAATTATGGCAATCGTTTACTTTAGTATTGGTGCATTGGGCTTTGGGATGTTTATTATATTTATAGAATAGAAACAGTCAATAACCGTATTAGAAGATATTGTAGAAGGAAATTTATGTTTAATCAAGAAGAGGCCGAAATGTATTTTCTGCCTTTAATGACACTTCGTAATATCCAACGTTTGCAGTTTTTAAGGTCTCTGTTACCATCTGAAATTGGAGCTTCTGCTTTGTTGGAACAATTACCGTATTTTACGGACTATAAGACGCACTTTTTTCTTCGAAAAATTGCCTCCAAAATTCAGGTGCGTCTTATAGTCCATAGCGTCTTATAGGTATTTTTTTTTAAAAATTGCTTAAAATTTAAGGTGCGTCTTATAGTCTGTAGCGTCTTATAGTCTGTAAAATACGGTACATCTGCAATTGCCTATATTTACTAGGAACTATTTCAGATTTAAAATTCCTTTGTATAAATCTAATATTGCTTAAAATATATCTATTCATAAACTTGCAGTAATCTATAATCACTTTGAATGGCAACTAGATTTGCTCAGTTCTAAGCGACAGTTTCAGCAGTCGCTGCTTAAGATATTTAATATTGAACATTATAATTAATGCGAAAATTGTTCTCATGTGTTCAATATGTTTTTACATTTTTCAATTTTTATATTATATTCTATGTACGTTAAACAGACCTGTAATTGGGGATTCCTGTTGGTCAATTTGGTAAATAAATCAATTGCTTGATATCTGTTTACATTAATAATACTCTATAAGTCCAAAAAAAGAATGCTGTCATTTAAAATTACTGTAATTGTGTTATTTATTACCTGAGAAGACTGCGGCATACACCAATCGATGGAGTAACTGTTCAAGTTACATCTCCCGTCTGCAGTCAAACGACTTGTTGTCTATTGCCCCTGAAGCACCATAAACAGAAATGGCAACTCCACAATAGAGAATGTGTTTTGTGTTTTCTGAAGGCGAAACCTTACCTGGAAAGTTGGAATCGTTTATCATTGTTAACACAAGCAATCTGCAGGAGTTACACACTGTAGAATTGTGGCTGCTGTGGGAAGAGAGAGGACAAATATGCCATAGCAAGAATAGGTAGGATTCGAATATTGGTTGGATGTGTGCCGTGTGACACACACACACTTATTGAGAAATTGTAACAGGCATATGTGAAACTTGGATGTTTTAATGTACAGTACAACATTCTCGGGTAATAATTAACGTAATTACAATTATTAAAACTGTGGCATTCTTTTTGGAAGATCTGTGTATGCAAACAAAGAATATTATTTTAAATACTTGTTTGATTGATTTAACCATAAAATAATTTATAATTATTTTATATCAGGTAGAACACAAGACTTATCACATGAATATTCTTGACGTGGAAAATTTCGAAGAGAAATTACGGCAAGCCGAGGAGAATCTCGGTATTAAACCCGAACAGTGTGTTCCCGTAGTTTACGAAAGAAATCAAGAAAGTACCTGGTTATTACTTGTATCTTTAGTGGCAGTCTCGTTAATGATTTTATTGATGTTTAAAAGTGTTCAAATCAAAACCCCACAGGCAATGGATTTTTTTGTAAGTATTTAATATTTTGTTTAATTTAAGGATTTTGAAAATGTTTAAAAGTTTGTAAATTAGCTATCAACGTTGTTTTTCTTTCTATATAATTACATAATTGTTTAAAAAATTGTGTTATCGGCAATTTAGCAACAATTCCAAATAAAATAAACCTGAAAATAAGAAGTGTGAGCAAATTATGAATATTAAATGTATAATTTCTATTTTTAATATGGAGTTTCCACTTATATAAAAGCATGAAAACACCATATAAGGCTGAGACTCCACTGGTGTAAAAACACCTGTTTTAATTATTTTTAATTACGTGATCACGATATGCCAGAGCGGGGCATAAAACAAGCATAAAGTGAGTTGAGTAGTGTTCAACTTTCGATGGGAATACACCTGTAAAACGGTACTATCAACCAATCAGAAATCAGTGGACTTCTACATCATTACATCATGAGAAATGAGCTCTTATGCACGTTTGCCATATTCTATCTTTAGCTCTCGTTCTGGTGTTCTTCGATTAGTTATGAACAACCAAGCTATTATGCTTTGTTTTTGTCAATTTATGCACAAAGAAGAGTTTACTTTTGACACTTGGGGCAGTACTGTTTCTGTAAAACTTCACTAGTGAAGCTGGGTCACCACTACAATCGAAATGCAAAAGCAATTTGTGTCGTGCGACTAAAAATAATTACGGCCATAGTTTTTAGGTAGTTTTTATGCTAGTGAAATCCGGGCCTAAGAGTATGCTCTTACGTGGTGCAAAATTGGCATTATATTCTGCAAAGTACCTGAAAAAACTCAATATTTAAAAAATTTTATAGTATTAGAAGCATTTTTTATATTTTTAATAATGGTTACAGCAACTATTTGGTGACATTTCTGTAGTATCAGTACATTTACATTTAATTTACATTGACAAAGAAGTGCAGTCTCTTACAAGCTAAAGCAAGCATCATACATACGAGCATGCTTGTATGCCATTATGCTCTTATAAGCCAAGCAGGACTCATGTTTCAATAATGCAAAAAAACAAGCAATTTTTTCATATAAGTGCATGCTCTTCATTGTGCAGAAATGTGATACGAATCAGCATTATGCTTTTGAGATATGAGAATAACACTGAATATTTCATTAACACTTCTTATTTGGTTAAACTTATAACATTTCCTTCTTCATTTGTGTTGTTAGAAGTTGAGCAGTTTCTGTTGAAAAATCAACTGGAAGTTCTTGACAAACAAATGCTTGATGTCAACATTGACTTAACACACCTGGACAAAACCACACCAGAAATTAATAATTAAAATATAATTTTTACTACATTTCTATTCAATCAGAGTTCCAATAGAAATTGTCCCACATGCCATAGGTTGCCGACGCTGGTGTAGACCATTACGTCAATTTGATATCATTTTACACTTCCTTGTTGTTAAAAAAAAAGCATAACAATCATGTGAAATGGAGTGTGTGGCAAAACAAATGACCCTGTAAAATGTTAGTTTATTATATTTTTATATTTAGGAAACAGTTTTGATTTTATTACATAAAAATTAAAACTACTATTAAATATTTTGATTCTTTGTATTAAACATATGTTTCAGTTCATTTGAAAATAGCGAGGTTGAGGTCGAAGCTTTAAACGCGAAAACGTGTACGTCGGACATTCGGCACCGCTTTCCCGTAAGCTTAGAAGTTTGAAAATGGTGTTTGGAAAGTCGGTGCGATCATGCTCGACATTCCAAACGCCATTGTCAACCTTCTAGGCTTACGGGAAAGCGGCGCCGAACATCCAACATACACGTTTTCACGTTTAAAACTTCAGCCTCAACCACGCTATTGTGTTTATTGAAAAACTTTTGAATTTTTTTAATTAAAGTGATGATAATGATGATAATTAGATACTAAATGTAATATTATGTTTTAGTCTCAGTTTGGGAGAGCAAAATTTACAATTGTGGATCCTTTAACCGGATCTGGTAAAGGAGTGCGTTTCAAAGACGTTGCTGGATTAAAAGAAGCTAAAATAGAAATAATGGAATTTGTGGACTACCTCAAAAAACCTGAACGTTACACGGTATGTTTTTTTTAATGTACCGTTAACATTTAAATAATGTTTAAATGTTTATAGTTTAATTGTTTTGATGTAATTTCCAGTTACATAAGAGACCAAACTATCTACGTAACTGGAAATTACTACATTGTCTGATGATTATAGAGCTGTGAAATTAGGTCATATATGTAACATTAAATTAATTTACTCAAAATCTAATGTAATTTCAAATACAGTAATTACATTACGGTATTTATAGTTTGTGAAACTTTAAATGCACAATGCTTTTATGTACAACAAAAAAAAAAAAAAAACAAGTTTCTGGCTTATCCAATAGACCCTCGGTGCTGTTAAGTTTGGATAATCAAGTTTCCACTGCATTGATTTTGATAATTTTAAATATATTTAATTATAATATTTCAAAAGTATGCTTTTTAATACAAATAATTGTTTTCCAATAGCGTCTTGGTGCTAAAGTACCTAAAGGAGTTTTGTTGCTCGGACCACCCGGATGTGGTAAAACTATGCTGGCGAAAGCAGTAGCAACAGAGGCCAATGTCCCATTTTTGGCAATGGCTGGCTCTGAATTTATTGAAATGATTGGTGGTAAGTAAATTATAAAAAAAATATACAAAAAATATTTGTTAATCTTGGCACTTGATTATAAAAATACTTATACAAAACAACTAATAGAATAGCTAGATGACTAATCCTGTCGAAAAATGTTTATAACATTTAAGGAAACCAAACAATTAAACTGTAATATTTTGTAATTTATCCTCCTTGAACTAAACTATATGATTTCTATCTCGTATACTTTAATTCAGGAAAAGTATTCCAAAATTATCATCACTAACTTATCGAATGGAAGTTGTATCGTGGTTGCTATTCCGAACATCGTCCTCAGTTTCATCTTTACCATCGCCATCATCATGTGATATTTTACCTAGCCACTTATGCTATAATCTGGATCTGAAGAGCATTCAGTCTTCTGTTTTTTTTTTTTTTTAATACAGTAGACCCCCATAACACGGTAGATACGTTCCGTGTTATATGAATTCGTGTTGTATGAGTCACTTAAATACACGAGCCAATCACAGCCCGGCACGTGTGCAGTTTAGGGGCTACAGCTGTTTGAAAGGTTTTCTTCCATAAAATTAATCGATTCTAGACTAATTTGACTCAAACATTTCCAAATCACATATAATTTTGTGGGAATAATCCATATAAACTATGTAATAAACAAAAAATTGTAGGAATACTTACCGAGTGTGCACCGTTCGACGACGCCATCGCTTAAGTTTGTTTTCGTCGTGTAGCAGCTCGTCGAATGGCAGGCGTGTGTTTCCCGATAAGTTATTCTTTCTGTGAAAAGTTTGCCGAACTTTGGAGACATCATTAATATAAATATAATTTTTATGGCCGTTGAATAATAAATGGTTTTTAGTAGGTCCGCTACTCGTTTAAACTCGACGGTTTGTGCAATGTTCGCTATTGGTCCAGATTCGACCAATCCTGTCGCGACACGAATTAGCAATGATGTTTTACAGTGTTATACGAACGCAATCGCAATTTTTTTGCCGTGTTATACAAATTTGTGTTATATGGGGATCTACTGTAGTAGATATAATTAAAAATTTACAAATACATTGTTCAAAATGTAAACGTTTAATCCATTAACCTGAATTTTAATTAAAGCCAAATAATCTGCCAGATCATTGACTATATTAAGGCTAATTTTGTCTTCATGATAAGCAGGAGTTGAGGATTTGAGTCCTGCTTTGGGCCAATTCTTTTCTTTCAGAACTTTCTATATTAAAATTAAAAATGAATGTATTCACTATTATTAAATTTATTGCAAGATGGCAGCCTAACCACCTACCTCTAGACAAAATTACTTAATATATTAATTTTAATAATTAAATACAATGTAAATTTTATTAAAGTCGACTCACCTAGTAATTATATAAAGCAATTTTTCTAACTTTAAGCTTTGAAAATCTATAATAATAAAATATTTTTGGATTTGTATGAAGTAATAGTGCAAAAAAATTGATTTAAATTCTGTATTAATCAGGTCTCGGAGCCGCACGAGTAAGAGATCTATTTCGAGAAGGAAGAAAAAGGGCACCTTGTATTGTATATATTGACGAAATTGATGCAATTGGTCGTAAGAGAAGTACTGGGTAAAGATATATAAGTTTAATGTTGTTATTTTATAGAATTATCTGAATAATTTATATTTTATAATCAATATTTCAAAATATTTCTTTTAATTTGCTCTCTTTATCTCACTCCTTGTGGATGCATATCATAAATTTAGCTAGGTTTACAATGCAGTCAATTGATGTTTAAGAATAGTTCTAACATGTATGGATCGAACCACCTGCAAATATTTATGATGATCCAACTTGGACTTGAATCTGGATTCTTAGAGGAACATGTTCAGGCCTTTACAACACAGGCTATGCTGCTATTAATTTCAGATCTGATTCGATCCGATCCATAGAGCAGCAGACTGACGTCTTAATCTTCATCGCCTTAGTTGTATAGCCATCAAACTGTTGATATTGAATGCCGACGATAATGATTATAGTTTATTAGACAATGAAAATAGACAGAATTAATTACATATAAACAAATCATTAACAATTTTCTTGACTTTCTCCAACAAAAGCATTTTTATTTTTATGTCTTTCAACATTGTGGGTGTCAAGAAGGCATTTTCATGTTCTTCGTGCTTGTGGCTGGGTCCATAATGGAGTGATTGAGTAACGAGAGACACGGTCTAATCTATTACGGTCAAATTCAAATTCACCCGTAATGATTTCCACACTTCTGATGCAGTTGTCTTTATAGTTCTGGCTGTCCAGCAGTCATATAAAAGCATTTAAGAATATTTTTAATTATAAATTATAATATAATAAATTACTAATTATTTACATACTTAATATAAATAATATATATTTGCATAGGAACATAGAAGGTGTTACGGGTGAAGAAGAGCAGACTCTTAATCAATTATTAGTGGAATTAGATGGTAAATTGTATGCTATAGAGCATTTTTTCTTATATAGAATACTTTTTAATTGTAATTGTTTATATAAATATAAAATTTTAAACATTAAGCAATAGTTAAAATATATTTGTTAGGAGTCCATTTTAAAGCATTTTTGATTGTAAAGTAAGTCTGAAAGTTGAAAAAATGTGGCACCACATCCATGCATTTTTCTATAAATTTGAAATAACTTTTATTAAATCGAATGCATTGTAGTTATAAGTAATGGAGAAAGTTGAGGACAATGTGAATTAATTTAATTCCAACATTTCTGGTCAAACCACCTACAAACCACACGTTCAGAACCCAAGATCACACAAGGTTTTCGTTTTTTGGAATGTAATTGGATAAGTGTGTGTTTAAGGTTTAGCATTAAGTACAAGTTCTTTGTTCTTCAGAATGAAGGATTTGTCATTAAACAGAAAAATGAAGAAGAGAAGTCCGAGTGTCATATTCTTGTCATTAAGAGAGAGTGTCTACATCACGTGCCAGTTACCAATTGGCCAAACATTTGTTCATGTCTTGTGAGATCTTTGCTTCTCCTAGACGTGATTCTGTGTGACTTTTTTTCTTGTAGATTTTCTTGTCTTTTAGAGATGAGTGGATGTTACAACGGAGGAATCTTTCATTTCTAGCACAAAAAGAATTCTGAAAATGAACTTAAAAAATGCTTAACTTTGTTATTGTATACAGAAATGGAATGTCAATATATTCAATAGAAAACAAATATGGTCGTGAAGTCGATAGATCAACATTACAGGCAACGAAATCACATAAATGTACTGCTTTAAGTAAATAATTAGAAAGCTTTAGATGTCCGTCGATATTTAACTTTTAAAAAAAGTGCACGAGGAAAGAAATTGAGCACAAGACATTAGGGTTGGCCAATAAGTCTGCGGTTTTTGTTGATAGGTGGCTTCTGAAGAACAGAACAGAAACAATTTGGACGTGCACCATGGCCAACTGGACAAACTGAATGCAGCTATCCGCAAGAAGCGTCCGGAATTGGTAAACCGGAAGGGCGTCGTCTTCTGTCGCAATAATGCCAGACCTTGTTCGTCTTTCGCAAACATTGCAAAAGTGATTGGAGCCAGGCCAAGAAGTCTAGTCACATCCTTCATATTCTCCAGATACTACCCCTCTGATTGCCACCCATTTCACTATTTGGAATTCCTTAAATTAACAGCATTCTGTTTTTGAAGACGACATCAAAGGGCACTCGGAACAGTTTTTTGCCAAGAAAGGCAGGAAGTTCTTTGAGCAAGGAATTATGGAACTGTGCAAAAGATGGCAGAAGATTATAGATGAAAACGACTTGTACATTATTGAATACAGTTACTGCTGCTTCTGAAAAATTATCATTTGTTTACACATCAAAAAATCACACAGCTTATTGGAAAACCCAATATGACTGCAAGCATATTATTATTCAATTTTGGATTCTGACATCACTTAAACCAATAGACATCAAATTTTTATTTCCTGCACATGGGACATTCTACACACTCAAAAAAATTGACACAAACAGAATATTTCTTTGCTTTCTGTAGTAATTGTTTTGCAAGTGGAAGCTGAGACTTGACCTATATTTATAGATTGACTGAAGTTGCTTATTTTTGTTTAATTTATTAAAATACAGTAGAGCGTCAATTATCTGAATATTGATCAACCGAAACGTCAATTAACCGAAAGCTTTCCAGACGGCAAATTTAAACTTCCGCTAGTGCTGTGGCACTGCAATCTTTGGCTACTCCAATATTATTTTTGTTGATGTGCGTGTTTTAGCTGGCAGCACTGGCGCGACCATGAGAGGGTACTTAAGGACGTGCCAGGATTTGAACAAATTTCAACATGGGATAGATTAATATATTTTTTCGTACATAATCAGTTATCCGAAAAATCGACTTTCCGAACAATCCCAGTTATCCGAAAAATCGACTTTCCGAACAATCCCAGTTATCCGAAAAATCGACTTTCCGAACAATCCCAGTTTCCAATCGATTCAGATAATCGATGCTCTACTGTAAGTATCAGTTAATATATTGAATTTAAATACCAATTAAATTTAAAATAATTGTTTTTGTTGTCTAGGTATGGCTACAAAAGAAGGTGTAATTATGTTAGCTTCGACAAATCGATCTGACGTTTTAGACAAGGTAATTAACGGTTTTTATTTGTTACAGATCTTGATTTTTTTATTTCAGTTACAAAATCTTTTATGTATAATTTGTATATTTCTTTAAATATTCTTTAAAAATTCCTTTTCCTATCTCTCCCCTTTGGCATTATTGGTCTCACTTTTAATTAAATTACTACTTTTTCTCAGATTTGGATTTTTTTATTGCCAATTTTCCAGTGGTCCAGTGGTAGTTGGTCGCAGTTTTATGTCTCACCAACAGCTGGCTGCATGGAGTTTTTTTTGGGAGGTTTTCTTCACATGTCAAATACCTAGATAGGGGCCACTTGTCTAAATGTTGCATTGTCTCACTTTATCACATGCATTCTTTCTTGTTGCCAGCCTTCATCTTTTAATCTGGACTCAAAATCAAGAACTACATACAGGATCACAGACCCACTCAGAGGGAGGTTGCTTCAAGCACCAAGCTCCAATATTTACTTTGAGGTTAGGCTCTGAGTGGTAGTACCAACACACCTTTTTTTTCTATTCCTGCTTCAACCTCTGGGTTTGTTATGGTAGTTTATTACAGCTCTGAGCTCGGCTCAAAGATGCTGAAGATGATGACAAGAAAAAGATGGCTCTAATTGGACAGAGCATGGAACCTAACAGTAGTCTGTTTGGGGTTCTAGTGTATTACAGGAAAATGCTCTATAGTTAAATATACAAAGTCAAATGCCCTCCTAATTATGTGCAGTCATTTTTATGACTGCAAGAATTTATAGAAAAATAACATTAAACAAGAATGATTGTCGTCATTTCAATTTAAAGTAAGAATTTAGATATTTGTCGTAAAGAAATCTGGTAATTTGGAGACTGAAGTTATCAAGAGAACTATGAATGGCATGGACTCCTGGCTCTGAACAGCGATGTCATTGATGGACCACCTATGACTATCCCCATGCAAGAAACAGCCACAAATCATCTCAAAATAATAATTTTATTTAATAGAACATACTTTTTTCTTGAAGCCACCGCAAACTACAGCTTTGCGAGAGCGAGGCATGGAAAAAATTTTGTGGAGAAAATCACAAGAAAGACCCATGGGATACTCCATACCAACTGGTATTCCGAAATAGGAAGAAAACACACATGCCAGACATCACGAACGAAACCTATAGCCAGAACAATCTAGGCATCATCCAGAACATAGAAAAAATTCTACAATTCCATTTCCCGAGTGACAATCCCTATTTAGACATTGAAATACACAAGTTAATCAGAACTGAGCATGGCCAATGTAAAACTCACAACAATGATACCCCATTCTCCTTTAAGGAGGTCCAAAAGGCTATTCATACTCTTAAAAATGGGAAATCACTGGGACTAGACAGCATTACGGCGGAAATGGTAAAAGCCGCATTTAACGAGATACCAATAGCCTTTGTCTATCTATATAATGAATGTCTGAGAAAGGGATACTTTCCAGACAGTTGGAAAAAAGCAAATGTGAAATTCATTCCAAAAACCAAAAACGCATGTGACCCAGAGGAGTTTAGGCCAATAAGCCTACTCCCGGTATTAGGGAAAATCTTAGATGGCTTAATAATCAACAGAGTCTATCATTATCTACAAAAGAATAACAAACTAAGTGACCTTCAATTTGGATTCAAAAAAGGGCGTTCTACAATCCGAGCAGCCCTCAGAGTCAAGAATTTCATCAAGAATGCTTGGGAAATGGGTCAACATTCCATGCTCATCTCAATAGACTTTAAAAAAGCTTTTGATTTTCTATGGTGGCCAAGCATCTTCAAACGCTTGAACGAGACTGAATGCCCTGCCAATATTCAAATGATTCTAAGAAACTATTTACACAACAGGACAGCAGGATACTACTCCAACAACATTACAATTGAAAGAAAGGTTACCAGAGGTTGCCCGCAAGGCTCGAGAAGTGGGCCAGGCCTCTGGAATCTGGGCTTTGACAGCCTGCTAGAAGAATTCAAGGAAAGGGAAGATACAAAAATACAGGCTTTTGCCGATGATGTTATATTGATGATTTCGGATAAAAACTGTGACAAACTAGCAGAAAAAGGCAATAAAGCAACAGGGAAAATAGCTGAGTGGAGCCAAAAACATAATCTTCAGATTAACTATAAGAAATGTGAAATACTAGTGAGTACAAAAAAGATAGGGAAAGGACAATTAAAGAGACAAATCGGAATATACATAAATGGGAATAAGATAAAAAATGTCAATGAGATGCGATATCTAGGAATTTACTTTGACAGGGCCCTTACCTGGAAAAGTCACGTAAACCAAATTCATCAAAAAATGCTCCAAAAAATAAATATACTTTTGCAAATATCTCGTAATGTTTGGGGTCTCAACTACAAATCCACAAAGTTAATATATAAAGCGGCAATCGAGCCGACAATTCTATACGGGATACAAGTGTGGGGAGAAGCCATTAACAAAATAGAAATAAAAAGGAAACTACGAACGATCCAACGAAAATTTATGATAAATATCTGTAAAGCGTATAGAACGGCGCCAACTGATGGTCTGTTAGTATTGGCAAACATCCTACCGGTTGACCTTAAAGCAAAACAACTTAACTGGGAATGGACATTAATAAAAGAAGACATCAGCAGCCTTAATGCTAAGGATATTGAAAACAAAATTAAGAATGGGCTACTACCCCCGAATAGCAATAACCTCATACAAGAAATAAAAGATAATCAAATTGAGAGGGTAAGGAACAACGGAGACATGGATAAACATCCAGCACAAGATGTCAACTATGAAACAAACATGGACAACAAGAATGTCAACAGAGAAGACTGCTGGAGAGTATTTACGGACGGTTCGAGGAGGGCAAAAGGAGTTGGTTGTGGGATTGTAATCTTTGACCCAAAGAACATAATCTCTGACCAAGAAATACTGATAAGTGCGATATAGACAGTGACAGCATTGACAACGTGACACATTACTTATTCCAGTGCAGCAAATACGAACATCCTCGTGAAACCTTTATGAGACAATGTGTTTTGGCCGGCTCAAATTGGCCACCAAAGCGCACAGCACTTGTGCAAAGTAAAATGTTATTCGATAACCTCTGTAAATTTATAAAAGCAACGAAAAAACTGTCTGCAAGAAAACAGTCAGAATATCCATCAGAAGACAATGAAAGAACTATTACAAGTGAAGAAATTGATTAAATTGTCGACAAACAACTGATCATCTTGTACATGTTGTATATATGTTACAACTGTTCATATTGTAAGTCTCAATGTAGGCAAAGTAGTCTAAATTGTATTTTTTTCCTAAAGTTTGTTCTGTTAATGTATGCCAAAGCAAGACGACTCTGCAGACCCCTTTCCCTTCATATCCTAATCTTCCACCTAATCTATCACTATTGCTTCTTCTTTCCTTTCATTTCTTTCAGGGCTAAGTCAGTCAACAAGATAGACAGCCCTCTTAATCTTTACTCGTAGTAGTAGTAGTAGTAGTAGCTTTGCGAGAGCAAAATGCTAGCACACCCGATGACATCAAAGACCCCACCCCTTTCTTCACGCCCACGCAGTGATACGAGCATGTGCTCGCTGTTGACAGAATTCAATAGACAGAGCAGTCATACTAGCAAGAGAGCATGCACAATGTCATTTTACAACCAAGAACTGAACACCAGTTTAAAACCAGTTAGGGACTTGTGTTGGAACAAACCTAATATTTGCAAAATACTCGCAAATATTTTTATAAATTTATTTTGTTTCATTATAATTTCACAATTTCTACGAAAACCAGACAAATTAATAATTAATCCAGACCATGAATTTAAAAACCAGCCTGGTGGCAGCACTTTTACACGAGAAAATGCTGTGTAGATTGCGGCTGCTTTATGCCCGCTTAGCTTACCTAGCAAAAATGGCTTGTAGCTTCGGGGAAAGTAGGCGGTGCTTTGGAGCACGACGGAGCGTACGCTAAATCCTGCTTTCTGTAGTTTTTGGCGGCTGTTAGAAAGATGGGCATCTGTGACATTAAAATTAATACTTTTGCATTTACTAAAATGAACACTTTCTTTGCAGTAAGGATTTGACATCAATTTACCTCTTTAAATATATACGTACAGGCATTACTTCGACCGGGTCGATTCGATCGTCACATCATGATCGACTTGCCCACTCTAGCTGAGAGAAGAGAGATATTCGAACAACACTTACAGTCTATTACTCTAGTTCATCCTCCCCAACAGTATTCACAAAGGTTGGCACAATTAACGCCCGGTTTTAGTGGTAAGTAAAATTTAAATCTGTAGAAAGTAGAATTTTTATTTTGCATAATTTGTTGCAAAATTTGTTTCAATTTAAAATTGAAATGATTTTTGACTAATAATTATTATTATTTTTGGAAACTCAAATCTTTTACGAGTAAAAAAGACGTTGAAATTAGTTGGAAAAGTGCACAAGCCGCACATAAATATTGAATTTTTCGGTGTTATACACATCGAAATTAAAGGAAAAAAAGGCTATAAAACAAATAAAATATAATATTTGAATATTTTTGGCATTTGTTTACAGTTAAAAATGGTTTTAACATTAATATAAGTGTGAAGTTATTAAACAAAAATTAAATACCTTCTAAAACCAATAACCGGCGTGAAATATTTTCAAAATGGCAAACGTTTTCACTGCCCCTCCTGGGCTCTTCCTCAGGCCAATTCTTTTTGCTGGAACCGGATTCGATAATCGAATAGTTTAAATAAATGGAACGTGTTCCGTTTCTAAAAGTTCGAGTACGTGCGGCAACCGCATGCCGTTCTAAACATTTAAATTTCTTTTATTCCGTTGGAAAAACGATGCGCGCATCTTATGATAATTACGTGTGACGTATACCGATTTATGACCTTTCTTCCAATAAAAATTGCCAAGCAGTAGAGAGATTCATTTTTTCTTTGAAATTGATGCATGTTGTTGTGCGATCGGCCTTGTAAATTTCTATCTCTTCCAAAGTTCTCAGATGTTCTTGATGTTGGGTGGTGCGGATCACTCTTGCCTCATTAAAATTCGGTGTTATGTCTGGGTTTGCTGCATATGTGGACAATGCCGTTGTGTATTTATGGCGGGTAATGTTGGATTTATGCTCCTTTATTCTAGTGCATAGTGGGCGTTTAGTGGACCCTATGTACAGTAATTGTTTCTGCCATCTGTTGTCTTGTAAAGGGATACTATATATTCCCGGAAGTCTATACGGGTTATGTGCGTCTTTTCCGTTTCTCAATAGGCTGTATATGGAAGGGTTTCTCCGATAAGCGATTTTAATTCCCTTTTTTTTTGCAATTGCATTGTATATTGTTTTAAGGTGTGGGTTGTATGTCACTGGGGTCCTTTCTGTGTTTTCTTCCCTGGCATCTTTTTTCACTACACTTTCTTGGTTCGTTTTACTGCTTGTATGGAGGTGCCGGTTATATAACTTTTTTACGATGTTACTGTAACCGTGTTCTCTTGCTATTTTATTGCTAAATGCTAATTCCTGTTGTAGAGCCTTGTTTGTGTACCTTCCATATAAAATTATGTTTGAGAGAAAGGGTGACAGTGTTTTGGCTTCCAATGCTCTAATTACCATTTCACATAGGTCCCCTGATAGTGGACTTCCCATGGGTACGCCCCTCTCCTGTGCATAAGCATTTCCTTTGAATTGAAATACTGAACTATAACATGCCAAATGGGCCAACTCTAATACTTCATGATGCAGACTGTCATCATTTACTTTCTCCATGAGGCAATCTCTCAGTGCACAAAAACAAGGTTTGATTTTAATTGAGGGGTATAATGATCTAAAATCCCATACTGTGGCATAACCAGGTGTGTCTATGCCTTTAAGCTTCTGTATCAATTCTTTCGGACTTGAGATATTGAACTGGTAGTCATTCAAATGTCTGGATAACATATTATGCACTGATTTCTCCAGTTTGATAGTAGGAGCTATTCCTTTGTCCACGATAGGTCTTAGCTCATGGCCTTGCTTGCTTTTTATTGAAAGAAAGGTCATAAATCGATATATGTCGCACGTAATTATCATAAGATGCGCGCATTGTTTTCCCAACGGAATAAAAGAAATTTAAATGTTTAGAACGGCATGCAGTTGCTGCACGTACTGGAACTTTTAGAAACGGAACACGTTCCATTTAGTTAAACTATCTGATTATCGAATCCGGTTCCAGCAAAAAGAATTGGCCTGAGGAAGAGCCCAGGAGGGACAGCAAAAATGTTTGCCATTTTGAAAATATTTCACGCCGGTTATCGGTTTTAGAAGGTATTTAATTTTTGTTTATACAACCCAGTGTGGGAGAAGCGTTAGTGAAGTTATTAGTTTCACCTTCAGTTTTGATATATTTTTAAAGATTAGGTTAATTTACTGACAAAAATGTAATACAGTAACACAATTTTCAGGACGATAATTAAGTTTTTTTAATATATATTTCAGATCTAAGAATGCTTACTAATAAACAAAATTTACAATAGGTGCAGATATTGCTAATGTGTGCAATGAGGCGGCTCTTCACGCTGCAAGGTATAAAAAGTCATCTGTAAATGCCGAAGATCTTGAATATGCAGTAGAAAGAGTAGTTGGAGGTAAGAACTATAATGTTACTCAACACATTATTTGGCTGCGATTTTCAAACTGCAGACCTATACATTCCCACTGTCTGTCTGTCATTCATTAAACTTGAGAATGGAGTGAGTTAGATGAAAATTGAGATCAGATATGAAAAGCTTAGGGGCCAGAGGCCCCAATTAACTGTATATGAAGTTCTGGTTTAGACCAGAAGTCAGGTGATATTTTTAAAATTAAGAGATGATGATTCACTTTTATGTATAAAAGTGAATCAAAAACCTGAATTCACTTTTTATGAATTCTGAAAAAATGGTAGCTGTTTAGCGGTTCAGTTGTATTAGATTACTGGCGACCACATTGTATTTTCATACAACGTGGTCTCCAGTATGTAAAGATGTAATAATCTCTCCTATCTCTGGTTATATATTTTATCCATTGCTCTATACATCAGAGTCCCAATAACTCGACATTTTGTAAACTCGTTTTGTTGTCCAAAAGAAAATACACAATCTAATTTTTACCTCTATAACTTAACACTAGGATCATGTAAGTTATTGTACTGGTAACATTCAATAATAATATCAATTCCATGTGTTAACAAAGAATATTACTGTTTTTCCAAGATGCTACGATGCAAATGTCAATAACTCAAAAGCAGCCACTGAACAGCCAATAATATTTTTAAAAATTAAAATACAAATTTCTATGTTTTTAACCCGAGATAGACCTCTGAATGGGGTCAAAAATGTTTTTGATTAAACTAGTGCTGGCAAAGTGTGATTGAAATAGAAATAGTCACAATTGGTACGTAGTTATCAATACATTTGCAAATTCACGTACATATTAATACATTTACAAAAATTCTGCTGTTCAGACTAGCTTCATCGCCATGCCATAAAACTTGTCATTTTCGGTAACTCGTTGCCTTCTCGGTTCGCATTAAGTCGAAAGACCGAGAAATCGGCTGCAAAGTTTTACGTACGACAGAGATAAAAGGTGACGCAGCACTATGACTTCAAGACCCTTTATCTTTGCCTGTTTAGAACTAACAGAGAACATTCTAGTAAGAGACAGCAATGTCATATCATCTTGGAGTATTTATTTTAATTGTAATAGGTATTATAGTATACTACTAGAAGGTCTTTTTAATTATACTTATCATGTATGCAATCAGGTGGTGAAGGACGGCTTGACATATCTAGTACAGATCATCAATGAAAATTTCTTTGTTCTCCCAGAACTGTAGGCTGAATCCTTAACCACCTGCCATTGCCTATTTTTATGTTTAATTAATTTTATTAAATTTAAAATAAAAGAATATCTATAAATGTGAAGCTTTAAAGTGAAATTAAATATTATATTTATTATTGTTTATCAATTTAGGTACAGAAAAAAGAAGCCAAGTCCTTTCACCAGAAGAGAAAAAAGTGATTGCTTATCACGAATGCGGGCATGCAATAATGGGTTGGATGTTGAAATATACCGATGCTTTATTAAAGGTGATAAAGTCATGTCTGCTTTTAATACATTAAATATAGATTATATTTTATTCTATATTGCATAACTTATATACTTTCTGCAATTATATAGACATTCTAATACAATTGAACCTCTAAACAGCTGCCATTTTTTCAGAAATGACAAACAAGAATGTTGTTGGGACGTTATTCTGTATGCAATCATTTTTTACGTTCCTATTAGTAACTGTTGCTAAGATGTTTGACTGTAATTTCTGTATAAATAAAATAAAATTGGTCTAATTGTTTTTAAAATCTGATATCTTGTAGTTACAAGTTAATTTTTTTATTTAACACTTTAACTGCCATACGACACGCCAGCGGTCGTACTAGTTAGGGCCGTACAGAGCCATCCGACCGCCTGTCGTTGCTATAACCAATGTAGTTTCACTCAAGGTTAAATTATCCTGGCTTCAATAAGACATTGTTTTACATCCTAGTGGTGGCCTCTCGCGGATGTCTATGAAGTTGTTTCCGACTGCCGGCCGTCGTATGGCCTCAGAAGTGGTCCGACGGCCGGCTGTCGTAGTTTTTTTAATAAAAAGCTATTTTATATCTAATAGTGAATAGTTAAAAGGAAAAAATATCGAAAACTAGTTTAATTATTCTCTTTTGTTACATATAAAGTAATTAATATTAAATATTTCATGGGTCTTTATAGTCTCCGGTTTCAGGCCATACGATGGCCAGTCCATCTGTTGTAACCTGAATATATTTTTTATCTTACACTCTACCGACTGTTATATAATTGACCCTTTTATTTATATCATAATAAAATATTAAATATCAAATTTTCTCATTGTGGCCCTGAAAAAATGGAAAATATGATATTACAGTTAGCCTGATAAAACGCAAAATATCATATTACAGGTGGCAGTTAACGTGTTAAGCATAGTTTTTGATACTCTTAAGACTTTACAAAGATTAGAGGAAATGAATGTTTGTTACTTGTCACTACTTACACCCATGTATTCACCAGAAGTGTTCAAGTAAAAAAAATTTTACGATTATCTTTGCATCTCGGTACCCACAAGTGGCCGAGTGGGTATACACCTGATCAATGGGCCGACTCTGTGGAATTTTCTGAGGTTTTGTTACATGTGTAACACCTATAGAAAGTCCTTTCAAGAGACACTTATCCAGGTGTTGTGTTGACTTCTCTCATCTGTCCACTTCCTTGTACTTGACAATTTCTTACAAATTATTAGAATTAGAGTAGAAAAGTTAGTCTGAATATATAATTTTTCAAAAAGATAAGTAAATATATTGATTTATATAATCAATATATATACTACCTGTGTAAGAGTGTGACGACATTTCATGCTCTGTTTTTCACTCTCATCTGTGTAGTCATAATAAACGAGAGCATTAAACGTTATCACCTCTTCTTGCTGCATAGTCGCACGCAGATAATGAAGCACAGTACTGTACTGTGCTTTATGTAAATATACAACATTTTTTTATTAGTTCTTCAATAATTACAGATAAAAACGTAGAGAAAAACTTCATTGGGTGGATATTAAATCTTACAAATTATCAGTCATTATGGTCCACAAACGTGCATAAGGATGGGGATTTTGTTTATTTTTGTGCTATTGCAAATGACACTATAATTAAAGCTTCTGAATTTAAATGGGAAAACTTGTCGTACGTTGTTATTTTAAAAGACCAAATTGTTAATAAAATTTCAGAAATTAAGATTATTCTTTATTTAGTAAAGAATAGCTGAAAACATTACTTTATGCTAAATACAAATGAATGACATAGAACACGAGTTTAGATTACAGCTGTTGTAGACATTTTAGTTTAATTTTAATTCTTTGTCAAATAATTAATTTAAGCTGCAAATCGACATTCATTAAAATTTCTTTTACTCAAGCATATATAAATTATTAACATTATCCATGTATTTTCTTTCAGGTGTCGATTGTTCCCAGAACAACAAACGTACTCGGATTTGCACAATATCTTCCATCCGACCAAAAACTCTATTCTTCCGAAGAAGTAATATTTTTCGAATTTATTTTTATCATTAGAAATAGTATGCTACATAAATAAATTAAAAATTTTTCTTTTAGTTATTTGAAAAAATGTGCATGGCACTTGGCGGAAGAGTGGCGGAATCGTTAACATTTAATAAAATAAGCACAGGTAATCCCCGATTACATGAATGTTTATAATGACACAGTAGATCCCTGCTTTATAATAAAACAAATTCAATAATTTGTAGCAAACTTTTCAACCTAAGACACTAAAAAAGCCCATTATGGGCTTGGCCAAGTCACAGTAAGGCAGTTGAGTGATGAGGAATGGGAGCATCACCTGTGAAATTTGAGGATTCAAAGCTCGATGCCTTTATTCCTTGTCATCCAGCTGTCCTGTAATTTCATTGGGCATCTTTCTATTGCAGGTATGTGCTGCTTAACAATGGATACATTCCAAGAAATATGTCACTAAGTAAACATCATAGTGTACTTGGACAAATCTATTTAGTATAGTCTATAATGGAGCTGAAACATTTGTACCTTTGTGTTTAGATACATAAATACTTATCGTGGTACTTGCCTGTATATAGTTCAGGCTATATTTTCAGAAATAGGCTTAACATAATCACAAAAGTTCTGATAGAGTTTCAAATACCTTTACTATTCCAAGTATCTACTTGGAATAGTAAACATATGTAAGATTAAGTTAAAAATTTTTTACTTTAAATATTTAAATAACTTTGTGTTTTGTATTAGGAGCACAAGATGATTTAAAGAAAGTAACCAAAATGGCCTATGCCCAGATAAAACACTTTGGAATGGATCCCATTGTGGGTCTATTGTCTTTTCCTACCGAAGAAGAAATGGGAAATTTCATAGGAAGGAAACCTTACAGTAAACGTTTGGCTAGAACTATTGACGAGGTAAATACCGATTTCTCACTCATTATCATCATGCGAGTTCTGCTGTTTGGTTCTTAAGATTGCAAGTGGGACCAAGCAGTCGATCTACACAAACCTCAATTATTTGTGGTGTCCCTTGCCGAAAGGCAAGTGTTGCGAGTCCTGTCAGAAAATGGCAATATCCACACTTAAATCTCAAAAAAAAATTAACTACAGTAAATAAATACTAAGATATGTAATTAAATGTAAGATCATTTCTCTCTCCTTTTAAGGGAATTGTCATCACAAATTTAGGGATTTTTATCCCTGAAAAATGCATCTTATTTTAAAATATTATTATTAAATAAAAAAAAAGTTTATCATCACTTGCTGTTTTATTCTATAACCACATAACATGTTCTGTTGATTGTATTCATATTAAAATATGTTTGCCTGGATGCCGCTACTTTTGTAGTGAAAACATCCGAAACTACCCGAACAGTCCCGGATGATTGCCTAGTATAGTAGATTTTTGTTTTACGTAGTGTCTACCAACATACAACTTTTACATAAAACAGAAGAAAACCGATTACAGTATGATCTTGTCATATGCTCACTTATCTTATATTGAAGCCCTTCCAAAAATAAATGAAACAAATATTTGACCCAGGACTCACTCACACTCACTCACTGGAAATCATGCTAAATTAGACCATTGTGAATACACTATAACCCAAAAGATAGCTTCAATACTTCAGTTGTTAGATATCTACAGTAGCCTGAGTTCTTAAATTATGATGAAAGTTGGTAGTTATATTTTGGGCTACCCTACACCTTCAATTAATTAATTTTGTTTTCCTATTTTCTAGCAAGCACAGATATTAGTAGCCAAAGCCTACAAACATACCGAACGTATCCTCGTGGATAATGCCGACAAGTTGAAAGTGGTGAGTTTGTTTGTTTCAAATATATTTCTGTGTGTTGAGAATTACTGTGACAAGTTACATGTTACTATCTACTTTATGCAGGCTGTTCACAAAATAGATGGACTTATTAGCATCTTTTAGAAAGTGATTGATAAACTTATACCCAATTCCCCCAACCCATTTTCTCTTGTGAGAGAACGGCTTGGAAATATTCTTAGGAAAACTTATTTTATGAACTTTACACTGTGTCCTTACTGTACATTGCCCCCACATTTGGAAACCATTAAATGCAATGCTTCTTACCAATTTTTATGGAGGAAAGGATTGTCGGTGACCCAAACACTTGCTTATGGTCACAGCTCGGTCAGGATCCCGTCTTTGACACTCCCCTGGATTAGATCACTTTGGGAACCACCGGTCTAAAATTCTAGAAATTTATTTTTAAACAGCATGAGACACACGTGCAAGAACCCTATGGAAATACTTTCCCAATAACTTACTAATGGGAAATCTGATAAAATTCATATTGTAGTGTAATTATAGAATTTTAACTATTATCTCATGGCATACACTCTTTGAGTCATACTGTATTATAAAGGCAAAAGCCTTATTTTTGAGTAAGTCCAGTCCTACTCCTTCAACTTACATTTTGAAGATTATAATACCACCAATGCCCTAAATTTCAAATTATTTTTGGAATTGGGACTTTAAAATTTGCACGAATCTTTCAATACAAGAATTTTTGTCCCATCAAAATACATTGATTTATGTATGTCTTCTGAATACGTAAACGGTCTTGGAAATTACTTCAAGAATTTTTGGACTTAATATCAATGAGATTTCATAATTTCAATTAATGCCAATCTTTAGAAAACAATTTTTTTCATACCCTACAAATTTAGCTGTTTAAAGTAATTGGTAAGATAGTTTTGTATTTATGCAAATGAAGAATGTCCATTAAATAAGAAAAGTGCTGAGTAAAAATAGTACGAGGTGCATTCAAGTTATAACACCTCCATTTTTTTTCTCAGGACTGGAAACATGCAGTTTGTTTTAAAATACATGTGCACTCGTTGTGAATGCGTGACAGAGATGGCAGAACTCTAGCGGTAGCAGCAGCAGCAAGAGTGCGGACTGTTTTTGATACTTAAAATAGTGACGTTTTCATTACAAGAACACTGTGTAATCATTCATTTTCTCCATTTGAGTGGCGTGACACGGATTGAAATTCATCGCCAGTTGAGTGAGACATGTGGTGATGGTGGCAACATGCCACGTGCACAGCCGTGTGGTCATCTGCCAGTATTCGTGGCACCCCACCTGGAGGACACTTTTCGCATTTTCAGGTCTTCGTGCAGGATTGTGTGCAGAGATCCTATGGAAATTCCAACTTTGGGAAATTCGCCGAATGAGATGTGTTCCACACTCATTCGGCGATCCTCCAAAACAACTTTCTCCGCTCACTCGATCAGCTGGTGTGAGGCCAAGATTGTCTTGGTTTGTTGTCACATGACATTCTGCCTTCTTTGAACTGTCGCACCCACGAACACGCATTAGACACATCCATGACACCATCACCACATGTCTCGCTCAACTGGCAATGAATTTCAATCAGTGTCACACCACTTAAATGGAGAAAACGAATGATTACATGCTGTTCTTGTAATGAAAATTTCACCATTTTAAGTATCAAAAACAGTCTGCACTCTCACCACTACCGCTAGAGTTGTGTGTGCCATACAGTTGTGAATGCATGACAGAGATGGCAGGAGTGCATGCATATTTTAGAAACATGCAGTTTGTTTTATCAGTTTCCAGTCCCGAAAAAAAAAATTGGAGGTGTTATAACTTCAATGCACCTCGTAAAATGTGTGTAATAATTCTTACTTAGGTTTAAGTGGGTTATTAAGCATAATGGACTACACGAGGAATGAATTGATATTATTTAGTATTGCATGTAAATACATAAAGAGCACTTTGAATTTGGAAAATTCCATACTATCTGGTATAAATTTTTAGAATTTTGGATCTGCATATCTTAAGCTGTGCTTATCTGTTTGTGAAAATAACAGTGAATTTTGACCCCAGAAATAATCAGGATTTTCTCTGTTGTACCTGGGCAGACCACCCATTAATTCATTGTGAACTGTGAAATTAATAAGTCAAAAACACTACAAAATACAGTAGATGCCTTTATTGATTATTGGAAATTCACTTCGGGATGAGACTTGGTATATAGGTAGTACTCCTTTAGGATGTTCAATCCTCAAAAGAAGAAAGTGCAATGGCCAGCCAATTTTAAGAAAAAGGCCTTTAAAAATTCGAGCTTGGCTTATGTACTAACAAGTTTCGCTAGGTCAGCAGCTGCTGAGCAGCTCAGTCGACGTCGTTCTTGTCTACCGTCAAGTCGTTCAGGGTTCAAAGTCTGGATTAAGTATTATTAGACAAGAACGACGTCGACTGAGCTGCTCAGCAGCTGCTGACCTAGCGAAACTTGTTAGTACATAAGCTGAGCTCGAATTTTTAAAGGCCTTTTTCTTAAAATTGGCTGGCCATTGCACTTTCTTCTTTTGAGGATTGAACATCCTAAAGGAGTACTACCTATATACCAAGTCTCATCCCGAAGTGAATTTCCCAGATCATGCCCTCCCCTTGTTAGTAACAATTTTAATTGACACTTATTAAGGAAACTCTTTAGAGAAATTTTTCAAACTTAGATTTTTCAGAAGTTTGTAGTCCATAGAATTTAACACTCGAGGAAAACCCTTTTCATCAACTACCAATGATAGTTTTCACTCCAAAAAAATAAATACTTTAGATTAATCTATAGTTATTCAAACACAATAAACTTTCTTATAATTATTTGAATTCACTTCTTTCAGTTGGCAGAATCTTTACTGGAAAAGGAAATTTTGAATTACGACGACGTAGAGAAGTTATTGGGTCCTCCGCCTCATGGAAAGAAACAATTAATCGAAAATCTCGACTGGGGTCCGCTCAAAGAAGAAACTAAACCGACCGGCGACACCCAAAATAAGAAAATCTCCAGAGATGAGACAAAAAATAGTTCTAAAACTAAGTGAAAAAAAAAATTATTTCTACTTAGAAGAATGTAAAATAAATTATTTTATGACAATAAATATACTTTAATTGTTTTGCTAAATTGTATTTAGCATTATTTTTATTGTATTGACTTGTATAACAAAACATATGGGCCAGAAGATGCCCAGGCTCCTCTTTACCTTTGTATAACTGAATACAGGATGATGATTTGAAAGTGACAAGTGCACTTGCAGTATCTAAAAGTTTACTCCTCAGTCACACTGCTACGGAGGACGAATGTAAGCATGCGCATTATAATTTGGGCCCCCTAATAGTTCTAGTTACGCTACTGATGGCAGCTTGGCATTAGCCTCTACAATAAATCCGAACACAAGCCATATTTCATAATATATTGTATGATACAGTCGCAACATCATTACTCATCTATTCATACTGGTTCCATTGGAAAATCAAGCTTGCTTGCTGGTATAACTATTGTCTTATAAACATGATGTAACTTAATAAATTTAAAGTTATGAATAACAATAAATTTCTCTAGAATCTTACAAACAGTAACTTTTTAAACTGCGAGACACTAAGGATCTTTCTATGCCTATCACGGGTTAAGTCAGGCTCGTAATTTTTGAACCACCGACCCATCTTCGAGGAAATATTGATATTTGCAAAAATAAAGTGGAAGACATCAAGGGTGTAATGGTTTGAGTTAAAGACCCTTGCTGGACTTGCTATCTGAGTCTACATCATAAAACAAATTAAGCAAGCCAGCTAGAAAGCTTAATGAGAATTGAACACGAATGTTTTAAGTGTTAGGATATCATAATAGTGTTCTCAATAAAGCATTTTCTTATCCATAGAAGCAGCGGTGTAAATAGAAATTTAAGTCGCTTAAGCAAAATAAAAAAAATTGGAGAATAAAAGGACCTCAACACTTAGGGCCTAGCCCCTCCAGATTTTTAAATAGCCAATTTTAAATCTGTTCCATAGATACAGTGCCCAGAGCTTGGTCTGGGCCCTTAAGCATCAATTAACCACACTTAGTCTTTCATGCAATGACATTACTACTATCTTGGTGACATGCCAAATAGCGAAACTCATGTAAGGTATGAGAAAAAGCTTAATATTTCTGTTTGCTTACACACATTTTTCTCGAGATGTATTGGAAGTATGATGCAAGTGACACATTGCCCCTT
This sequence comes from Centruroides vittatus, assembly GCF_030686945.1. Taxonomy (NCBI): domain Eukaryota; kingdom Metazoa; phylum Arthropoda; class Arachnida; order Scorpiones; family Buthidae; genus Centruroides; species Centruroides vittatus. The sequence continues at coordinate 549,088 of NW_027122669.1, read as the reverse complement.
TCAATATCAGTTGAGTGAACAGGGTATAAAAATGTACACAGTCATTCCTTATTGTGAGAAATGAGCCCAGGTTAGTCGTAAACCCTATGCTACTCAGAGTCATTACCTTAGTTACCTACTAAGTCTTGCCACGAATACCTTTAATCTTACATGAAACCTAAATTTTGGAAGCCTCTTTGTGTTGCAAGAAACCGAAAGTTACCTGGTTAATTGCCAGAATTAATAAACAGATTTTATTTCTTGTCTTTTGAAAAGGCCCTCTTAGTACAGCACAGGGCAGAGAGTAAAAGAAAAAGTGTCGTTTCTAATCCTTAATAGCCAGCCGAATTAGATGGCACCCTATAAATTCCTCGAGAAACGAATCAGTTTATTTAGTTAGAGATACCCTAAGTCTTCCTGGCGAGTCTATTTAGAGGCGCACATTCTCTCAAGTCAAACAGGCACAATTAATTTAGGGTTGTCACCCTTCGGCTTTCCAAGGTAAGGACAATGTACGGGCGGGGCTCTAACGAAAGGATCCAGGAGTGGAAGACCCTAGTTTAATGTGCCCCGGACGAAAAATTTAATGGATATCTCATGATACCTCCCAGAAAAGTTCTTTTCATATGGTCAAGAAACACTAGGTAACGATGTACCCAGGGGGAATCTAGGTTTCTCGTGGCCTAAGGTTTATTGAAGTCTAACAGGGCCTTATTTTTTTGTTAGATTAAGAATCTTTACATTGATTACAATAAAACAAATTATTATATTATTGTGAGATAAGCAGAGGGTCGGGGAAAACCTCGCTGACCACTTTACACCCTCAAAACCTGCGGGCTCACATTATTAATATTAACTATGATAATTTATAGTAACTATTTTTTACTATACGATAAGTGCTCATTGTTAATGAAAGTATTAAAAATTTATGGTAATAATTCAATTTTTATAGGCCCAGAACTTAAGCCCCAATAGTCCCTATGTAGATCTGCCTCTGAATGTACCGGTACATAAGTAATACTAGAAACACTACTGTCTGTTAGCTGCGGTTTTATTTTCTATGCATTTTGCTGTTAGGAGGGATGGGTTAATAAGACAACATACAGACGATCTGCCAAGGGGATCTCTCGGAGGACTTTATGGGAAATGGCCCCTATTTAGGTGTTATACACGTGAAAAAAAAAAAAAGGAACCACTCGACCGTCCTGGGCCTGTTAGGAAGACATTTTATCACTGAGTGAGGACTGTACCAAACTACGACGGGTAGCAACCCTATCTTGTACATTTCCTCGATTAATTTATGGCACTATATTCCTGGCGATTAAGGTCAAGAAAATCCTGTACGTTCCTGGCTGTATTGATACAGAAATAAATTACATTAAATAAACAGAGTGGCCTAGATATTCGGTCTACTTTAAAGAATCAAATTAGAGGAATCGATAAATTGCAGGCATCAAAACGGATCGATATTAAAGTATCGGTTACATTAATTTTCCTCCGTGCAAGAATTAGAAATCTTAATTTAAACATTGGCATTTTTATTGTTTAAATCAATTGGTTTATTTTTAAATTTTAAATCCGTGTGCAACAACGAATATATTTTCGTTTGCCTAAGTCTGACGCTTAGCGATAATCGATCGGTGATGCAATCAATCGATCGCGTCCTTGAGGTTCTGCTCGTTCTTGGCTCGTTCTTAAGGGTGCCCTCATTCATCTGGTGGCTCCGATCGGCAAAATGAAAGCTAAAGTTTTAGAACTTGCGGTGCAGTCGAGCTGCCCCGAAAAAGATTGCCTGAAATGTTTCGAATGCCTTTTTCAACCCGTGCTCAAAATTCTGAGCATCACGGGCATGTACGGCTGTTTTTCGGATCAAAAGAAAAACACCCCCGAAGAAGAATTGATAAACAAGCGCAGAATGTTACTTGGCAAAGTGTTAAACTTGTGCCTTTGGGCATACTTTGGCAGATGTTTCCTGCTCATGTTTACCTTCATTCCGGGTTTCTACGATGTTTTGGGGACACATTGGATACTGGCAAGGTTTATGTATCACCGAAAGCCTGCCCTATCCCCGCTAGTTATTGTTGCCTCCTATTTCTTTCGCTGCGCCACTATTTCGGGGATGTTTAACAAGCCCTCTAAACCATCGAAAACGCGAAAATCTCTAGCAGTTCTTTGGGAAGAAGTCAAAGCCGTTACTGCGGAACACAGGCAAACAGAATTCGATTTGAGTCACATGGAACGTGCTCTGGCTTTTGGGGTATACCCATTCATGATCTTTGCTTCTATGGCATTCACCCTACCATACGCCTATACTTGCTACTCTCACTTGGCCGATAAATACGGTTTTGCCTTGGCTATGCTCTCGGTCTTACCTATGCTAGGAGTTCATTTCATTGCTTACGCAATTTGGCTATCCAGCGTGCTATGCTTCGTGGTCATCAGTTCATCTCTGACCAAAAGATTCGTAGAGGTGACACGGGATCTGATCAGAATGCAACAAAGTCCCGAACCTGGAGTCACCGGTGATTTGGATGGAGCCCAACTGAAGCACCACAAAATGTGCAACGTGGTCCAAGCAGCGGACAGACTGTTCCAGAGCTATTTATTTTGCAGTTATGTCATGTTCATTCCGGAAACATGCTACGGCCTTTTCCAATTGATATTTATCACTCGAGGAGCCACCTATCAGTTATATCTGGGTTGGATGGTGGCAGTAGGCTTGGCTACGTTTCTTAGCCTTTCTCTAACTGCAGCTTCGGTTTCTGGTGCGGTAAGTCAAATCGTAATCAAAATTAATGTTTGATCGACCTTCCACGTCTGTGCTGAATTTAAAAGTAATTCCTTTGTAGGCTCACAGTTGTCAAGGTCCTATTCGGGGATTATCCGTCAAAGACTTAACTTTAGATCAACATGTTAAGGTAAGTACAACCGTTTCGATTTTTTTAATTTTAATAAAGTTTTAGTAAACTGCATTAGATCTAACAAGCTACATAAATTGCATAAAATTGATAAAGGCTTTCGTTTAATTTTAACCATCCCCTCGCAAACACTAATGGACATAGAGAAAGGCCTTTTAGGGGCGTTTTGCGAGGTGGAGATTTAAAATTAGAGAAAGAGAAAAGCGCCTTTCTCTACGTCCATCATAGTATTTGCACGAAATATAAATTACAAACACATGCAAACACTACGACGTGTTTGCATGTGTCTACAAATCTACTTTGATGGCCCGATGGTCGAGATAGTATAGGCAACGTCCTAAGAGGCAGATTTAAGTCCGGGTACCTAGCATGGTGTTATAAAGTAGAAATAAGTTATTGTTAACGGTGTCACTCTGTAATGAACGAGTTCCTGACACGTAACATCCTCAACATTTTCGTGTTGCTAGTCGCATAACACCAGACTAGTACCAAGTGTGCAGGGCTCCGTTCCTTACCAATGGCTCGTGAGCGTGAACGAACTCTTAATGGGGATTAAGCCTTCTTAGTGTCCTCAAGACAGAAGGAATTTGAAGAAACTGTGTGCTCCCATTTGTATGTCTTTGAAGAAAAATATTTTATCTGTCGTCCGTCCGTATTTCTTAATCTCGAGAACGGAGTTAGACAGATGAAAGACGAGACCAGGTATGGAAATCTTAGGGGCAGGAGGCCCCCCATTAACTATATACGAACTTCCGATGCAAACCGGAAGTCACGTTACTTCAATTCAAAAATTCCTCCCCCCGAAAGACGTTAGATAAGATAACCGGCACGACTCTATTGTTAAAGGAAAAGTACGATGTACAGGGGCGAGTCATTACCGAGGTGGAGAGCCGTATTTTAAATTTTAAAAAATGATTAAAAACTGCAGCCCGGCATTATGATGATGTCACAGTAAATAATTGCTCGTTTTTCTTTAGTCTTCTGTTAGTTTCCGGTGAGCACTACTTCTTTTTCCATGCTAGCCTATGCGCTCGTCTTTTGCTTCTTATAACTACCCTTTTTTAGTCATCTGCCATTTTAATTCTCCTTTGTTTCTTTCTGCCTGCAATCATTCCTTCTATAACGTCATTCCATAAGCCTTCCTCTCGAATCATGTGTCCCATCCAATTAGTTTTCACCTTTTTATTGTCTTTAATATGCTCCTTTTTCACCCATTTTTCTTACAACTTCCTCATTTTTCACTTTATCTCTCTATCTGACTTTCTCTGTTCTTCTCCAGGGCTTCTATTCTCCTAATGTTGTATTATCTCGAGGTCCAAGTTTCGGCACCATAGAGGAAAACATTCCGGATATAACATTTGACCAGTCTTTCTCAATTTTAATTTCGGAGGCCCAGACAAAATTGTATTCATTTTCCTAAATGCCTCTTTCACCATACCAATTCTCCTCTTGATTTTTTTCCCACTTCTACGCTTAGAGTCAAGCCAAGCACCCAGGTATCAAAACCCAGGTTCACTTGTTCCGCTTTGTCACCAATTATATGGATGTTGACCTTTCCTTTTCTCTGATCCAAAGTGCTTTGGCGTTAACGTTAATTTTTGTTCTGAAGGCTGCACATCTCCTCTCTAGTCCGCTCGGGATCTTTCTCATTTTTACCCCTGTTCTCGTCTTTTTCCTTTTTTGTGATTGTCTTGAACCTCATTTTGACTTTTGCTAGTAAGAGGTTGTAATCTGGGTCTATATCTGCACCTGGAATAGGTGCTTACATCCTTAATAGAATTCCTGCATCTCTTTTTAATTAGTATATAGTCTATTGGGTATCTGTTGTCCTCGTGATCTTTCCACGTATATAATCTTCTCTTAGGCTTTTGAAACCATAACGTCATTCCATAAGCCTCTCTCTCGAATCATGTGTCCCATCCAGACAAAGAGGACAATCATACTATGTTCTTTGCAGAATTCAATCAACTTTTCTCATGATCCCCAATGTTTGTCCATGTCTTCCTACAATATTTTCCTCTCGTGTTTCCCACCACAGCATTCCAATTTCCTAACAACAATAGCCAGACATTTTTCTTTTTTCCTTTTCCATAATTTCTTCTACCTGTTCATATATTTCCTTTACCTGTTCATCTGAATGAGAGCTGGTAAGCATATATACTTGAATAAGTACCACCAGATCTTTTGGTTCGGCTTGGATTCTGACCATCTGTCATTTATGTAATCAACTTTAATTACCTAGGAAGCAAATTCACTTTTCAATAATTATAGACTCGATCCGACACAATCTTTAAAGAATTAATACCTTTTCGAGGCCAAGTTTTGGACAACATACAACGAAGTTGCACGAACAATGAACAAATATTGTTCATTAGTTTCTTTTATATTTGCAGAGTAAGCGAGAAGTCATGAATTTGTTGTTTGTTGATAATAGAATTTGGGGTCCTCTTGGGGATTAGGGAAAGGACAATACAGACAAAAAAAAGGACACATGCCCCAATGTACGGTTCGAACCCAATTCTTCTTTTATGGACATTATACAAATACGGATATTGAGCAAAAATATTGGTAATGAGCCACATGGGTTTCCTAAAAGAGCAATACCCGTAACTACAGCCAGATATTCCTATGTGTTTACACTTGATTGGAGCTATATTAATTAACGAATTTGGCCAGGCCCTCACAATCTGGAACCCCAACTTCTGAGAATCTAACTCTTGCCAAAGTCAAACTTGAATCCCCAGAGTGGCAAACCAATGCCTTTTAATGCCTGGGTCATACAAAAAATTGAGATTAGCAGTGCTTAGAACTATAAAGATACCCACATATGCTATAAGAGTTGCCGCAAGTCCCGATTTTTCGGGGTTTGTTTAGTTTGGTACACTGTCCTAATGAACAAAATGTCCCAATTTGTCCATTCCATTTCTTCTCGAAAAGATTCCATTTGTATTAAAAGTCAAATAAGAATTGTTGGCAGTAGGTGTCTACAGGTGTACGTGTATAATATACTGTCCTCACACGTGCATGTATCATGTTCTGTTAGCCCTGTATAGTGCTGTGCATGACTTCCAACCTGTCAATGATTTTGTGCAATCATTGATATTGGATCAATGGTTACATCTGGTCATAGTCTGGCTGTTTTTTAAAACTCATTCTGTCTTGTAGGCACTTGGAGGATCTTTATTTTTAATGAAGCCTATCATGAATTAGATCATATCCACAACAGAGGCAGCCAGATGTCCGGGTCCAAGGAACAGCTAAGTTTTTTTAAGAAAATTCAGTTGAAATATGAAAGTCAAACAAGTGCAATTGCTTCAGCAAATAAAAAATGTTTAATAATAGATAATTCTATAAAATTACTTTAGAATTATTCAGTTGTTTTGTGGAATAGTTACTGTATACCTAATACTGAGTATCCATCAATTTTTATCAAATTGCTACCTCATTTACAATTATGAACTGTATAGACCTTTTTTTTATTTGTGACTCTTTCCACCCTGTCGGCATTTTTCTGACAGCAACACAACACTACTGTAATCTGCCAAGGATGTCCCCTGGGAAAACCGTTCATAGGAAACCAGCCCGTATTTAAGTTTAGACACATGAAGAAAACCTGGAAACCACACGGCCAGCACCATTGGTGAGGTGCAAACCTGATTAGTGGCTTATCCAGTCAGTTATCGAGCCAAATGGTTTTATCCACCTTATGGGCACTAAGGGCCTTTTCCCATACTCAAGCTAGGTCTACAATGGGTTGGCTAGAGGATGAGGAACAGAGCTTAACATATTTAGTAAGGACAATCCCTGAAAAATTCCTGGGGTATTTCAACCCACCTGGATTAGTTCCACCCAGAGTGGTAGGCAGACACATTAACAGTCCAGCCTGTCCAGGCTATCAACAATAATATTTAATCAGTATACAATTAATTTTTTATATTTTTAGATCACTATGTTTCTGGAAAGGTTGAGTGGACCTACCATTGGTCTGAGTTGTCTGGATTTATTTGTAGTGACAAAGGGCGTAGTTTTGAGCGTAAGTATTTGTTTACTTCCTTTAGTTTGTAACATATATATATATAATATTAATTAATATTTATGAATCTTTGATTAGGTGGCCTCTGCTGTTGTGACCTACTTCTTGATTTTCGTTCAATTCAACTCTGACGACGACAAATAAACAGGATCATTCCTTCATCGATTCATTCAGTTATAAGGAAGTATATTGCACCACTCACACCTATTTTGATGTCTAAAGGATATCATTTTGACCTGATTTAAATTCAAGTAGAATTAAATTGATAAAAGAATCTATCTAAATACTAAATTTTAAAAATTTAATGGGTTTCTTAAGTTTTTACTATGATTTATAGTGAAAACTCAAGCAATCCACTAGCTGGTCGGATGACTGAGGCAGTTAAGGCATCGTCCCGCCACTCTCGAAACCTGGAATCAGAATCGGGTAAACACCAAAAATTTTTCATGGATGGTCTGTCATGGATATGTTAAGCCTTTCCCTCTCTCCCATCCTGTTCATTATGAACCCACAATGGGCATGAAGCAAGGGCAAAAGTCTTCTTAGTGCCTACAGAACAGTGTTAAAAAAAAGAAAAAAAGGTAGTCCATTAATATTGTAATGAGGAACCAAGCAAACTATTAATTCCATAATGAAACTGATGACATTGTAGGATCTGAGTTCAAATCCTATTCCGAGCTTATAATTTATTACATAATATGGGTTGGGTGTCTTTCTTATCCTTTACCAATGCTGATGATCCCATTGTGGGTCTGACCTGCCCATAAAGGAAAAAATTGTAGCCCCAGCTAATTAGTATGATACAAAAAAATTGATAATGATCACTTGGTCTATTTCATTAAAAATCTTGGGTATTAGTAATGTAAAATTTAGGCCAAATATAACTTCCTTGACCATGGAATTTCTCACAAAAAATAGATTTATATACATGATCTAATATAAATTCAGGCATGAAAAATACTTTGGATTCTTGGCATGGCTTTCTATTTTAAGATAAGTAATGTTAATTCTTCAGTTAATTAAACTTTAATTAAATATAGCGTTGTTAATGGGATAAATGACAGATCCATTTGCCAGGTATATGAACTGATCATATACCTGGCAAATGGATTGTGGGATTAATAAGACAACACATGGCAATCTGCCAAGAACTGATGCCTCTCAGGAGGACTTTCTTATGGGTTGCACTTAGGTGTTTGACACAAAGGAAACTGGAAAACTCTGTTTGTTCAATTAAGTCAGTGGTTCTCAATCCGTGGTCCGTGGAACACGGGTGCTTCGTGAAGCCACTTCAAGTGTTCTGCAAAAAAACAAATATACAATTAAAAATTGTTGCAAAAGAAAAATCAATACGATGTAAAATAATTTTTGTATGGGAGTGTAATTAGCAAACGCCAATGTCGTCACATACTAGACCGAGTGCGCTTGATTTCAAAAAGGTTTGCCACCCCTGCTTTAAAGCTGATGTATTGTAAGTGTTCTGCAGGAAAAAATGTCAAAGTTTAGTGTTCCCCCACTTCAAAAAGACCGAGAACCACCGAATTAAGTTACGGCAATGCAACACTCGGTCAATCTGCCTAGGGGAATGCCTTTCGGGAGGTAATTTTAAGGGTAAGTGGCCCCTATTCAGGCATTAGATGTGGAGAAAACCTGGAAAACTCCACATGGCCAGCCTGTCCTGGCCAGGCATGAACTCACGATCAAACTCCTAGTGTTCAGGGAATGGAACTGGTGGGCCGGGAAAAACTGCATGCAGTTGGCTTATTAGTCGGGCATGAATCCACAACCGAATACCAGTGTTCGGTGGCTTTATTCGCTTTGAAATTTCTGCTTTAGTTGTGCTTCATGTCTTAAGTTTTTGCATAAATCTATTTTGTTCACATGAAATTTCATAGTCAAGAAAGATATTAACTTAATCTTTTCCATACTTTTAAGGCCATATTTTTTTATACAAATATTTCATAAATTTCTAAGAAACTTCATACACAGTTTGCGGAAAATATATATTGTAGTGGTCCAAAAGTTAACCAGTTTAATTACTAAATTGTCGTCTTATGTATAAAAGCTTTTGAAAAATTGTTTAGAATGAAATCCTTCTTGTTCAATATTCAAACTGTCAGCGGTTTGATATATTTTTTTTAACAAATTAACAACTTCCTTGCAAAACTTGCTGAAATACTTGCAAAAAATACAGTTAAATAACTTTTGGGGTCACCCTATATTTTAGAATTTTAATGAAAAAATAGTAGTAATTAATTTTAAAACAGTGTCAATTTGTGTAAATTGCACTTTGTGTTAACTTCAAGTGTACTTTAGTTGTTTTCTTCATATTTGTATTGTTGATTTGAAAATTATTACTATTATTTTTAGATTCTTGTAAAACTTATAATTCAATATTAAAAATAATTTGTCTTCTTGACAAAAATTGTTAATTTGTATTCGATGTATCAACTTAGACTCTCGATTAGTTGCGGTATTAATTGAAATAAAAATATTTAAATTACTTGCTTACTATACTGTCGCACCATTCCCTAAGAGAGTGGCCAAGAAAACAGAGCATTTCCTATGTACAACATGCTACAAGCTTCATTTCTCTGAAGAATATCATACAGCAGGGCATAACACACCAAGAACATTCACCCAATCTTTTACCCTGGGATATGCTTGACAATCTTGCACCATTTCTGTATATCCATACATATCTCCCTTGCTTCTTTCATATTCGTGATTCTTTTCACACACTCTCAGCACCTTCTTTCATTCAGAATCTGTTTCTCTTTCAGGCACTCTTGCTCAGCTCATCTTTTCCTTGGTTTTCTATGCCCTCTTGTTTCTCTAAACTTCTTACATAAAACTTCTTATACATCTTATATTTTGACAATCTCTCTACATTGCTAAACCAATGCAGACACCGTTGATGCATTTGCTCAATTGCCTTCTTTCACACCAAACTGAAATATCATCATCCCACTTACCAGATTTCTCCTTATCACACCTCAGCTATAATCATTTTTCTCTTATGCTCCATTCTCCCTACACATACCTCATGACCATACAACAGAGTCAAAGGACCAAACTTTTGTACACAGCCATACTTGTCTTATGAATCAAATCACCCTGCGCACCCAACCACTTTCATACAAGCAAGATTGTCTTCCAATCTCCCTATCTATTCTGTCATTCTTCTCAAAAAGTACTCCCTAAGTATATAAACTCCTTTACCTGCTCTATTGTCACACTGTTCAGTTATATCTTGCATTCACTCATTGCTTATCGCTTTCAAACACTAAAACCTTTGTTTCTCTCCATTTATTCTCAATGCCTTTTTTGCAGCACTCATTTAACCTCACATAAGATATTCTCATACAATGCTTTTGTTGCCTCAACCAGCTTCCCACTCACCAGATGTTCATGGAGAACATCCCAAAAATATCGTTTTCACTCGGTCATATGCTTTCTCCAAATTCACAAACGGTACAAAAGATCTCTTGTTCACATCCAAGTATTTCTCAACAATCATTTGTAACCCAACGATTTGATCCATGCAACTCTTTCCCATCACAAACCTATACTGAGCATTCCAGATGTTCTCCTTAAAATTCTCTTCACCCTCTCCACTAGAACTTTTGCAAATATCTTTCCTGGCATGCTTAACAGATTTACATCTCTACAATTTTTATATTTCTTTTATTTTAGCCGGTTTATTGGTATTTATGTCTAGTTGAGGTTAACTAATATTTTCTTTTAACCCCCAATACTATCAATTTTCTTTTATTGTATACATAAATAGGCCTACATATCATAAATTAACTTAATCATTTCACTTCTAACATTATCAGAAAAATTCTTAAACAAGTATATAATTCTATTTCTACAACATTATAATCAAGAATAAACAAAACGTTCATCGAAAAACAAACTACCGTAATTTTGTGCACATAACCATGAGTTATCCTATGAGATAACAACAGAAAATTTTTGATTTATACTGTATTTAATGTAGTTACTTACATTACTTTCCATTTTTGTTTCAATTATTTTTTTGAAACTTTGTGAATTGACAGCTCACACTTCTCAGCTACAGCTTCATTTGCATAATCCCATAGAACATTTGCATAACAAATGGAATTGCATTCTACCGGTATAAATTTTTTAGTCTATTTATAAATAGAGAATTATTTAGAATTTATTTCTATAAAATGGATATTGGTAGAGACATAAGTTAAACAAAAACTTATTTGTTGTAAGCGTGTGCAGTATGCAAATCGGCAGTGTATAATAGAACATTGTCAAAACTAATCTTTGCTTCTGCTAGTCAGTGTAATTGTTGAATTTTAAGTCAGGGTATTACCACTGATTCATAAAAGACCTAAAAGAAAATCCTTGCATATACTGCTGGTGTTCATACTAACATAATTGCAAAAAATGAGCTGTTGCTTAATCTGTCTCCACCAACATCCATTTTATAAGAAAAAATCTAAGTTCTCTATTTATGAATATAACATTTAGTGAAATGAATTCCATTTATTATGGAAATTTCACTGAGATTAAGCAAATGAAGCTCTAACTGAAAGCATTAAGCTAACAACACTCAACTCCCTGAAAATAATATAACCATAAATCAAATTCTCTTGCTATCTTACAATCGGGCCCGCCATAAGTGGGCGTGCAAGGTGTGCGCCGCACGCGGGTGGCAAATTGGTATTGCTGGCAAGCTCAGTGTAGGTAGTTATAGTTAAACAGAGGCGGCATAATCGGTATTGCACACGGGCGCTCAAACAGCTAGCGGCACTGCTGCTTACAATCTTCGTTTTTAAAGTCAAATTGAAAGCATTTATGGGTTGATAGTGCACATTATAGTGAAAGTTAAAGAGCATCTTTAACCAAGTATAACAATTATTAGCTGAAATATAGAATTGAACTATTATCTTAAATAGTAAGAAATTTCTAATATGATGGTTTCCTCCTGTCTGTGTAATGGGTTTTGGAGAATAAGTCAATTTCTAAATAAGATAAAATCTCTTAAATATCGGTACGATAATTTTCACGCCAAACATCGTATAAACATTGCAAAAAGTTCACTGAGTTCGGCAAATTTATGCACTCGCCTGAAGATGACGACAGTAAGGTTCGTCGAAAGTACTTGCGACAAGCAAATGTGGATATAACGCTGAACTCGGTGAACTTTTTGCAACGTTTATAGATAAAATCTCATTTTAACACATTGAAAATCTGCTAAAATGAGATTTTACTTTATTTAGGCTGCCAAAAATCATATTATTCTAATAATCCATGATATTACGAACAATGGGTTTTTCACATGATCAGGAAAATATCTATTTGTAAAAATTTTCCATTTTTTAACCCCCTACATATAAGAAATACCAGAACTTGAAATTATTCAGTCTCTTGAGATTGCTATTCTTTTTTCTATAGAAACATGTATAAGATCATACATATGCACAATAAAGCTGATGGAAACTGTATATACTGTAAGCACAAAAAGAGGTAAATTATGTCTTCTCATTAGCACTTCATGGTTTGTTAAAAGAATCATCTGTCTTTGTTTGTTTCATGCTGCTTTTCTGCCTATTGAATACAATAACAGCTTGATATTAGCAATGTCTTGTACCATCTGTTTGTGTTGAAACTTATCAGCAAGATCTCTACAACTTGGAAAGACCTGATGGCCTTGCTAAATTTCAGCACTACACTTAGACCAGAATAACAATGGTTCATTAGTTGGTTCCTCCTCAATTGGTTCCTCCTCAATTGTATGTCTGCCAATTCTCTCTGTACAATTCTTCAATTGTAACAAGTGCATCATTGAACTCTACAAACTCCCCGAAATGCCAAAATATTAACTTAACATTGAAAAAAATGTGAAGTCTACAATAGATGGGGCTAAAAAAATGTTATCCTGAGTTATGGATTCACTAAAAGGAGGTAAAATTACATAATTTGGTGGGACCTCGGGGGAAAAAACCCGTTATTCCGAGAAATCCGTCGTTCAAAGAGATCCGTTAAAACAAGGTTCTACTGTAAACCAATTTTCAACAGCTACTTTGGAGGTTATATGCTGAGGCAGGTTAGATGACTATTTTCAGTTTTAGCAACTTTTTGCAAGATATATGCCAGTGCAGATTATAAGCTATTATGGAATAATATGCATGAAAGTTATAAGTGACCAAATCATGACTCATTATTAGTGATTTATGTAGATATAATGCACTTAAATACAGAAAATTTTACGTTAAGCTGATATTCAATAAAGGTGTAAGCGCAGAACTGACCTGACCGACTTAGTTTATAAGCTAGCTGACAATGAAACTTAGCAGAAAATAAAGACTACAGTGGATAATTGAAATTACAAACATACTTTAAGAAAATGTTTGTATTTATTCTATAATAGTTTTTAAGAGTAAAAGTATTAAAAATATGAGAAAATATATGAATTATTTAATTGTGTAGTAAACATAAAGATTACAATAATAATGAAAAAATATATTTTCAATCTTCGATATAACAGATCAATAAAGGAAAGCAATGTTTTGACAATTTTGGGTGTAATTTGTATCAAAGATATCCAATAAGAGAATACATTGTGCTAAGTATAAGTGTAATAAACACATTTCCTAGCAGAACTGTAAAGAACAGCAACTATGCCTACCAAGTGGACATTCCATGCTCTCAAATACTAAGTTTTTACCTTGACAATACTGAAATGAGAGGATTTGATCTGTTGTTTTTGAAATCTGTTAATATGGTATTTATAAAATCAAAGGTCGACAGTATTATTGAAATGATTAAATTAAACCACTTGTGGTATTACCATCTTGTTTTTATCAGAATATAATAAACAAAGTAACATTATATTGCACATGTTGTTCGTCTTAAATGCTAATCTCCATTAAAAATTCTGGATAAACAATTCTAAATATAAACATTAAATTTAACATTCTACAGATCTTAAGTTTTATCAATTCAGCATCTTCCAAAAAGAATGCATTTTAAATTATTGTAATTATATTAATTATTATCCAAGAATGTTTTAATGTATATTAAAACATTGGAAAACTGTCAAAGTTTTACATTTGCCCATTACAAATTCTCAATGTTCAGGCCTCGTGTCACATGGCATGCATCTGACACTCAAATTCTTCTTATACTTGTTATGGTATGTATATCTGTCGTCACTCCTCCCGTAGCAGACACAATATTAAAGCTCCTACGGATTATGTTGCACAATGATGCGTGCTTCTGACTTGCAAACTGCTTTGGGAACTTCCATTAAAGTCAACAATATTCCAATTTCTTAAACTGTTCTTGGGTGTACTATAGATTACTATCTATGGAATTTCGGGACTTTGAGTATATATCTGAACTGACGGGACCAAGATGAGTTCAACGATACCCTACTTTTGGACTGGAGACGAAAAATAAAAAAGTTATCATACTTTTTCACTTACCATACTTTTTTAATGCTCTCATGAAGATGGCACCATAGTTGCAAGTACTGCCATCTTGCGGTAAAGTCTGCAAACCGTGACGTCGGACTACGGTCATCTCCAGTAGGGTTAAACATGCGATACGAGAGCGGAGAGAGCGACGCAACTTCCGATCATCGCGCGATCACCATTTCGGTTTATGTTACTTATGGCAGCGAACATGGCGGCCCGACTGACCTCTCGTATGGGCGCCACCACACGCCGCCATGTGCTAAACTAGTGATCGATTCACTGTAGTTCTTGAACAAAGTAAAAAAAGGGGGGAAACGTCTACTAAAGGCAATTTTAACGGCAAGCAACGGGACTCCCGATCGCGATAGCGAGGCCGACTTAGCGGAGAGCAACGCAACTCCCTATCATCGCGTGATCACTGAAAAAAGTATGATAACTTTTTTATTTTTCGTCTCCAGTCCAAAAGTAGGGTATCATTGAACTCGTCTCGGTCCCCTCAGTTCAGATATATACTCAAAGTCCCGAAATTCCATAGATAGTAATCTATAGTATCTCCCTGTTCTTTTATATAGCTTTGAGGGTTTGATTTTATTTATGACTTTGGTCCAGCTATCCCAAAGTCAAAATCATACACCATGAATGATTTACATATAGCCTATGGAAACTTTCTTTGCCCTACTTCTTTTATTGATCATATTTAATTTGAATGTTCATCATAGATATCAGATTAATTAGGATCAGATAATGGTTTGAGGCTAAGGTTTCCAAATTTCTGTGACTGGATTAAAGTACACTTAACCCTAGATAACTAAACTTAATTCTCAGTTACATTATAATTACACATTCGTCGAGCGGACTACGCATTAAAAAACGTTAATATCAAAAACAATTGTTTAATAAAAATAGGAATTTGTTACATGGCACGATAGTATGGGTAAGTAGGAACTAAATAAGAATAAAATATTTAGGAAATAAAATTATTACACAGTTGCTACTTATGTTTACATTATGGGGGCCGCAAATTGCATTCTTGCATTTCATGCAACAGTGTTTTGTCATTCGTCGAGCTTTCAATGGACATAAATAGCATATTTTACATGGATTCAATGCAGAATGAGTAGGAGCTTCTACACTGGGCACATCACCTAGAATATTTTGTATCATGGTTCTGATATCACGCCTGAAATTCATCGTCTGTATGCACTGTCGTAGCCAGGCCTCCATGAGTTGGTCTCCCATCTTCATAAAGAAATCTTGCCAAGACATCGGATTTTTTTTTGTTTCTAACGTTATTAGAAACCTAGATGTAGACAATCACTTATGTTTATTTTTTCCATACAGAAATCGGATAGTTGGCTGGAGAACATGTGGATTGCTATTACGAGTATTTGAGTTTTGAATCTTATTTACGCTAATATCCTCACCTTGAGAGTCATCTGATTTTATTATTTGAGTTCTTTGCCTCTTACTAGGTCGTATGCGATCATCGTCAGACTCCGAGGAGCTACTAAGAGAATCGGATTCGCTGCTAGTGTGCCAGTGTATTTCCTCCTCTAAATTATCCTCAATTTCCCGAAAATGATTTGTCAGATTCCTCCCCATACTCGTCTTCCATTTCTGAATTAATCCATTGCCTTATCTGCTCCTCTTGTCTCCTCAAATCCATCTAAAAATAAAAAATATAGGATATGAAAATAATAAAAATATATATAACAAAAACGAAAAAAAAACGATCATTGTATCAAAAGTACACATTATATCGCCAGTCTTCAATTATTTCATTAGACATATATTCAAATAGATATAATTATCCTGAATATAAAAAAAACATTCTGTATCAACCTATAAAACAATAAAAATAAATGTAATGTACTGTACATACATACCTTTGCAACAAAGTTACATAGTAACTAAACTTTCGTCGAGCGGACAACAGGGATGGCTGTAAGTCAATTTCTAATTGACGCGTGGACGCAATTGCATCACACACTGCACTGTTTCTTCGAATTATTAAGGTAGAGAAAGAATGACCGGCAAAGGGCACGGGGAAGTTTATGAACTTCACTTTCGAGTGGAGGTGCGTCGTCGCATGGACGAATGATTAATGCTACCATACACTAATTTTCACTCCATCTCAAAACCTAACCTAACCGAAACCGAGTATGAGAATTTTTTCCACTTTTATTATCTACTCGTAAACTTATTCAATCCATTCCTATCCTTTCTCTTCCAAAGCAGGCATTTGTTATTTAGTAGTTGCATTTCTTTTAACATGTCTCACAAAAATAACATACGAAAATAAAATTATTTTTCAAAATTTAATAAAAGAAATACTGTATCAGGCATAACATTATATTAAATATTTAAAAATAACAATATATATATATATAGATTATAGTGTTTTAAAACATAAATATCGGCTATTTGCCAAGTTAATAACTTAAAATAAATAAATAAATATTAAACCGATAAGAAATTTATATTTCTTCAATTAAAAGTCTTGTTTTTTGTTCTCGTTTATTTTGCGGTAAATTCTTTCTCATTTCCAAAACCAACTTTTGTGCCGTTTGGTTATTCGGCTCCAATTCTAATACCGATTCGAAATCCTTTAGAGAATCTTCGTAATTCAAGTTACATTTATAAGCGGTTCCCCTTCTTAACAGTGCTTTAATATTTTTGGGTTCGCGTAACAAAACTTGATTACAATCTTCTATCGCGGCGTTATAATTCTTCATCTTAATATACGTCTGGGCCCTGTTGTTGAGAGTGACGGGATCTAAAAGGGCAGACAGGCTCCGGTCGTAATACAGCTTGGCTTCTTCGTAATCTCCCGCGGCATACGCCTCGTTTCCTTTAAGTCTTTCGTGTTCGGCTATAAGCGAGCGTTCTTCTCTGCTCGCGTCCAAACCATCGACGGCAGGGCCAATTTTGGGTTTGGCAACCGTCGGATTCGGCTTTTCGTCGTCGTCCAATTTATCCAGTTCTTTCCGGACGTCGAACCTATCCCATTCGGCGTAAGTGGCGGGTTTTACTTTTCTTATTTTATTAGCGGTTTCTTTATTTTTGGGATTAATGACCGCTTCCACTCTACGGATATCCGGTAATTCCCATAGATCTTGATTATGTTTTCGCAATTCTCCTTCCAGTATCTTCATTTGATCGATTGATTTCTCTAAGTCTCGGAGGAGACTTTCTTTCTGATCAACTGGTAATTCAGACGAATGACAGGCGGCAGTTTGCTGACGTAACAGCTTATTCTTTGGGTCTAATTGGTGTAGGCGTTGTTCGCACCTTTCGGTCAATTGCGGGTAGAAACCTTCCTCTCCCGACCTCAATATTCTTAATATACGGCTAATTTCCGCGACGTCCGAACAATTTTCTATATATTTAAAGTCTAAATGCTCGATCGGAATAGAGAATTTCTCTAATAAAGTTCTCTTTTTATTACAAGAGGTCATTTTCCCACTCTTGCGTATCGACGACGCAATCGATCGCGATCGATAAAAATTTTAATATTTTTCCATTCGTAATCGATCAGTTACGTATTTACGCGCCCATAAAAATAATTACGTTAAATTTTAATTATTTATTTATCGTAACGTCTTTCGGTTACGAAGAAAATAATAATAATAATAATTAAAAAATATATATATAATAATTAAATTTCGATTTAATTCAGTTTTATCCTCGAGAGGGAGCCACCCGCGGCTTTTTCTTCGTGTCCTTTGTGGTCGCTGCAGATGTGAAAAATCAAATAATTAAATCGACAAAATGTCAATTTACTAAGCGGAAAGAAAGGCATTTTATACGTAAGTTTGATTATTCAAACGATGTTTAAACGTAATACTTAGTTTATAATTATAAATTTCCTAGTTTAGAAGGGAAAAACAAGAAAAGATTCCTTCTTAATTGTATTATTTATCATTTAAATTGGCATTTTTCCCCCTTTTTTAAAGCAAAAATGCAGCCTTAGATTCGTATTTTAACGTGATTTTTCTAATATTTACATCGTCCTGTGCTGCGATTACACAATGATTACAAATATGTGGTAAAGGACCTTTAAAAATAATAATAAAAAATAAAAAAATAAATACCTGTTGAGTAGCCAGAGGAAAAGAAAGTATTATTATTATTATTATTATTGTTTTTGCTGTAAATTAAATTCATCAAATTAATAAACTATAATTATGACAGTAGTTATAGTTTCTTTCATATGTTAAATAGGTTGTAGATGATTATGCTGTTGCATGTTTTGGGGATGTTTACCTTTTATGTAATCTTTAGTTTATGTATTTTACAGCTTTATTGGACGTTTATAAAGATAATAGAGAAAAATAAGTATTTTTATTTGTTCAATATTTTCTCCATTTGGAATATAACTTGTGCAGTATGATATCTTTCTTCTTTGATCCCTAGCTAGCATTTCATTGGGGGTGTCTGTGCAACCGGTGCCGCAGGAAGTTGAGCCTTCTCCACAATGCTCCTCCATTGCCCTCGATCCATGGCTGTCGCTTTTGCCTGCTTCAGATCAAGCCATTGGTTCTTGAGGTCTGCATTATGATATAAAGACACTGAACACACCTTTGGTGTCTTTATATCATATATACCACAATATATGAAGTCCAGAGTCTTTAGATCGTATATATCACAGTCTATATACTTTGACTATTACGGGTGCAGTGTGATGCTCGGTGGTTCAGCTCGGGGGCCAAGGGGCATTCTTCGAAGAAAAAGAAAAACAAACACTAAAAAATTTTTTCAAAAATATTTTCTTAAAATTCATTTTTTTTATTACTTATATTGTGTTGTGTCTTCTATTTCTATATTACTAATGAATTGGTGGTCACATAAGGTGGAAATTTTAGTGAATTCTCATAAAAAATTTCGGTAGATGTTCACCTAGGTAGGTATTGTGTTTAACAATTTAGCCCATGCAACTGTGCCAGCTTTGAGTAGCCCACTTGACTGTTCATGGAGTACTTGATGTTACATAGTTTTAGTGGGGTGTGGGGCTTGCCCCCATCTGGGCACTGAGGTGCGAGCGATAGCAAGCACCAAAGTGCACATCTACATGCGAAGCATGTAAAATAGTGGTAGACTGATACGTGTTAAAAACTGACCTTCGGAGACGAATATCACGTCAAGGGTCAACAATTGTGAGGGTGGTGTGATTTATGTAAAAAATACAAAGTAAAACGTCGATTTCACTAAAAAAGTAGTGAAAACGATCAGGAATCCGTTAATGGAAGCTGCATTAGGGCTACCTAGGTGAACATTTACCAAAATTTCTTTATCTGCCCAACTCTGCTTCCCCAAAATTAAATCCTGAATGTGTCACTGATGATGCTTGTCTCTAGATTCTTTTGTTTGTATATATAAATTATTTTGGTTTTCTAGAAACTGCTGCCGATTTCAATTATTAAATATTTTAATTATATGCAAATTCAAAATAGGCGATGTTCTTACATTTTAAATTGCAAATTTCAGATGTAAGAAGTAGGCCTACTTCAAATTTAGTCCCAGTCATATGCTAAATAGGTTATGTATTATTATGCTATTTTGCATGTTTCGGGCATGTTTACCTTTATATGATTTTTGATTTATATATTAAGGACTTTATTGGACATTTATAAAGATAATAGAGTAGAAAAAGCATATTATTATATTCAATATTTTCCCCATTTGGAATATAACTTGTGCAGTATAATGCTTGTCTCTAGGTGCCCTTACTTTATATATAGATAAATTATTTTGGTTTTCTAGAAATGCTGCCAACTTCAATTATTAAATATTTGAATTTTATGCAAATTCAAAATAGGCCTTGTTCTTACATTTTAAATTTACAAATTCCAGATGTAAGAACTAGGCCTATTTCAAATTGAATCCCTTTCATATGTTTAAATAGGTTATGGATTATTATGCTATATTTCAAGTTTTAGGCATACAGTAATTACATTTATGTAATCCTTGATTGTATTCCTATATTGAAAAACTTTATTGATTGTTTACAAACTTCATAATGAGCATTTATAAAGATAATAGTGAAGTAAGAATAAACATTCAATCCAATAATCTGAATTTTAATTAAAACCGAATGAAATGCTGGATTATTGGTTTATATTATGGCTAATTTTAAAAATTTAATCACTAAAATTAGCCTTAATATAATCTGAGGATAAGCATTTTATTTATTTTTCTTATTTGGAATATAACTTACACAGTATAATGCTCATCTAAATAATACAGTATAAATGCCCTTAATTATTCTGGTTTTATACAAACTACTACTGATTTCAAGCATTTTATATATTAATCATAAGTGTTTTTTAGTTTCTAATTATTTTAATTATATGAAAATTCAAAATAGGCCTAGTTTGTACATTTAAACCTGCAAATTTCTGACGTAAATGCTAGGCCTATTTCAGATTTGATCTCTTTAATACGTTAAATAGGTTACGAGTTGTTATGCAATATTAGATGTAATATGTTTTAGTAGGCAAAAATATATAAAATGAATTTTTATTTTGATACTATAATTTTTGATTATACATTTAAGAATCATAGGCCTATTATAAATGTATTATCATTAGAATTAATAAGATTATTATAGCAGAATAAATTGCATATCTCATTCAATAGTTCTTCCATTTGGAATATAATGCCAATCTACTGATGCTTTTCCAACTAAAAATGTAAATATAAAAATTATTTTTTAGTTTATTTATTTATTTATTTCAATTTATTTAATTATTTTAATAGAAGCACGTTAAAAAGAAATACTTCAGTTGGAAATTTGTCTTTTTTTTTTTTTTTTTGTAGTATCCAAAATATACATTTTTCTGTAGAGTGCTATTTGAAATTTTAAAGTTGCCCATGGCTTCCTATTAAGAGAGTGAGAAACAACATAATTTTATCATAAATTATTGTTATGAAGCTCCTTCGAAATCATAATGGTTTGCATCAGTCAAATTGTTCTTGAGTTATTATTAGCTTGTAACACTTTTCAATGGATACTGTGTGTGCGCACACAACAAACCATTGTTAAAGTAATTGTTTATTTAATTAAATTGTCTACTTATGACCTACTAAAGTATGCATTTTATTCTTAATCATAAAATTTGAATATTCTGCTATTTTTTTTATGTGATTTAAACATATATATATATATTGATTTATTTATTAAATTCTTTGTCATATACTATAAAGGTTATTGAATGTATGTATTTATGTAAAGATATGCTTATCTGTTCATTCAGATTATTTATATTGTGTATGCCAGGTTATTGATTTGCAACCTCAGATTAAACAGTTAAAAATCTTTTCTTTAGAATACTGAAAAAGGTGATGATAGCATATTTTATGTATTGAATATATCAAGAATTTATTTAAAGCTATGCTAAGATTAGTCTTTTTTGTTTTTTTTTTTTTTATATAAAATTAATAATAAAACTATCGACACTGATTTTAAAAATAAATTTGTTCTAAAGTTTTGAAGCACTTGTGCCTACAAATTGGGATATTAATATTTTATTTATATATTTTCATATTTTGAAGATGAGTGATTGAAGGTGAATAAAATTCGGTTAATGTAACCCTTGGTGCCAAGATGGCGGCTCGTCTCTGATTCCAGCAAGGAAACAGTGGGACGCACGCTCTAACCTAACCTAACCCATTCTAATAATTTGGTTGCTAATAATTATGGTAATTTATTAGAATATGTTAGGTTAGAACGTGCGTCCCACTGTTTCCTTGCTGGAATCAGAGACGAGCCGCCATCTTGGCACCAAGGGTTACATTGACCTAAAATTCTTTGTTTCTAAAAGCAATATTGATAATTTTTAAATACTGAAATAATTTTTTTTGGTAAAAATCAGTGTTTACTTTTATAATATTTTATACATTTAGAAGAATGAAACCATTTTCTATTGTTTTGTTTTTCCTCAAATGCTCTTTTGTAAATCTCATAAAGAGATGAATAATGCTAGATTTTGAAACAAACAATAGAATATTTCAATTTTTTAAAATATTAATTATATATAAAATAAAAGAAATAAAATATATTACATTCCCTTATTTGACCTAAAATTAAGTAATATAATAGTTTCTCTGTTTTGATAAATAAAATACTTTAAAAATTAATTAAATATTTTCTAATACTTTAAGATTATAATAGAATTTTATCTATGAAATTAGATAGCGGAGTACTTTATTTAAATTATAAATTTAATAAATATTTGATTGTTTATCGAATTATATAACGAAACATTTTATTTATCAAGTTAGATAACAAAGTCATAGTTCATAGGTTATCTGATATTATGTTAGTTATTTTTAAACTGATGAAAGCATAAGTATCAAAATTGTTTTTAATGTAAATCTGATAAAATAGGAATCTGGGAACAACACAAATAATGTAACAGGATAAATATATAATGAAGCACGTTACGTTTTTAATTCTTATATTTAATTAGCTGACCCGGCCACGCGTTGTTGTGGCTCAAAATGTATCTATTATAAATGTGTAACACTTCCCCGTGGGGGGAATTTCAAAAAATCTCTTTTTAGTGTATATTCTGTTGACGTCACCTATTAAAACGCAATTAAAAACGCAAAAAACCGCATGTAAAATAGTATAAATAGAAGCCGAGTTCTTCACGGTAAGCCTTAATCCCGTCCATCTCCCCCCGTAGGGAGAATTTCGACATGTATATTATATAAAAACACGTGCGTATTCGAATGCAACGTTGTGTCAAAATTTTAAAGGAATCTGTAGGAACAAACAAACGTTGTATTTTATTTATATAGATAGGTAGAAAATGATCTGCTTAGGTCCATTCTCACAGAAAAGCAAACTTAGGTCGTCTGAAGTTAGCGCCATCTGTTGGACATAAAAGCCTTAATCCATATATAAATATAATATTGAAAGGGGGGAAATGATGATTTTCACATATGCCACAAACCTTCGCGGGAATGTATTAAACAACTTCCCAAAGTTTCATGGCAATCGGATAAATTGTGTGGTAATGCATGAAGGACAAACACACACACACACACACACACATTCGTTTTTATATATATAGATTATTAGAAAATTTCTTACAAATTATCATACTAAATATATTATTTTTTTGTATTTTTTATTTATAGAAAATAGGCATAGGTCTATTTGGTTAATGTTATACAATCATTGCCGAAAGTTTGTAAACACTTTGAATAAGTTTCAGTAATTTTATTGTCAGTCTAAGCAAATGTTAATTGTTAATCCTTTCTTACTCTCAGATTTTTTTATCTATTGATGACGACATTACAATACAGTGAAACCTGCTAATGTGACACTGAAGGGATCAGCTTAAAGTGGTCACCTTACACAGATGGTTACATTAGCAGACTTCACTGTAATTATAATACTACAGTGAAATAATGAAAGTCCAGTCTAATTGGGGCCAGACCCATTTGGATTTTTAAATAAGTATGAATAAGCATTTTAAGTACTAAAACTCCAAATAGTCCTACACTGTAAATCAAACTTAGGTGTTTTAAGGTTTAGCTAGCATTTTGCAGGAAATGTAGGAATTACTTAACAAGGATTCAAAATATAATTTACAGAATCACTACATTCGAACGAAATACACTAATTATAATTTCAAAATTAAAAAAAAATTACAAATTCTGAATGACTTAGAACAACAACATTACCATTGAAAGGACTTAGTATTCATTTTTTGATGGCTAAATCTGGATTTTTGATATTTCACTGTATTTCATTCAATGTTTCCAAACTTTTTCCGTGATTGTGCGATATAAATTATAAGCTTTAATAACTAAAACTTTTGGCAATAGTTTTGGATTGTACAAGCATAAGCAAATGTGCACTTGCTAGGCCCTTTTTTATATAAATTTATATAATGTAAAGCTTGTATCACACAATATATAAGATCTCTAATTTTTATAATAACAGGACTAAGAATAATTAGGCAGGTTACATGACTCCACGATAAGTATAAAGTGTAAGAGAAGCCAAATGATTATTGGATTAAATTGGGTTGCATTACGGTCACTACTGATTATTAAATACTGTGTAATTTGGCACTAGAGATAGGCATTAGGCACCATCTCTTATTAGGTTTAATAATTATAATTAATAAATTAATATTTATTAAATAGTATAGATGTTTATGTAAGTGTAAAGGAATTCCAGAATCACTGAAGAAGTCAGTTTTCTTTCATATTAAATGTTTTCCTGGACTACACGTCTCATCATTAGATCCTACAGAAATTGGAAAAAATAACAACAGAGAGGTTTTCTTTGTTCCAATATCTATAGGACCTGGTGATGAGATATGTAGTCCAGAAAAGCATTTTAATATGAATGAAAATGTAGACTCTTTCTAGCTTTTCTCATACTTTATACTGGACTAAAACTGACTATTGACAAATATATAATGTATGTTTTCTGTTACATTTTATAATATGTATTTATATTTTGTATATAATTTTTTCCATTTTTTTAATAGGTGGTGATGATAAATTTTATAATTAATAACTTAGATCTGTTTGGTTAATTCTATATGTATATATAAAGGGCTGGATTTATATTTTTTAGGCCCTAAGCTGACAAAAATTTGAGATTCCTTTCACAATATTTTTAATTGTATAAAAGACAAATATGTCTATTTACACAGGTTATTAATACATAGCAAAGTCTATTAAATTATTTAACTTTACAACATGTGCAATATAAATTAAACAAAATATAATATAAAATAAAAACATAAAAATATGTTTAACATGTGTATTCACAATGTCATTCGAGGACTATAGCTAAGACAGGAAAAATTATTTGATTGCCACGCATCAACTTAAATAATTTATCGCCTGAAAGTGATCCAAATGCTCGAGATAATCACGGTGTCGTACTAATCATCCATTAGCGATTAAAATCATAGATTCTATTGTAAGTAATCAAAATTTCCTTACTGCTTTCAAACAGTTAAAAACGTAAATAGGCTATGAAAACCGGCAGCCATCTTGGCAACCTTTGATTGACAGAGGTGAATTTCAATTGCTTTTTTACAGGGTAGCATAAAAAATTTTCTCTGTTCAATTTTTTTCTAAATTGAGAGGCCCCGAGCTTTAGCTTATTTAGCTTGACGATAAATCCGGCACCGTGTATATAGACCTAATGTTAAGTTCAGTCTTCAGCAGCAATTTTAGTGCGAGGTTCTTCGACAAATGTGAACTTGCTAAACATATTTTACAAAAATTTATGTGATGTAAAGTCTGTATCACATAGTACTTGATGTTAGAAAAGATCTAGGACCCTAACTAGTAGTTAGTTTCAGAGTACTGAACTAAAATTGAATATTTATGTATTACTTTAAAAGTATGAGGCCTTAGACTGTTGTATCATTCCTTAGACTGTTTTTTACATTTGTTTTTAAATGAGGCTTTTATCATTATCTAGATGGCTAAATAGGTTATAAGGTGTGTTTCAAATTTATACGGACACGAAAAAATTAAAGTGAAACACAAATTTGCTGCATTAAGTGACAAATGTTTTATTAAAAATAATATGGATTTACATGTTTCTACACTGCAAAAGAAGAATTTTAATCAAACATTAACATTTTGTCACTGAAAATAATGTTTATGAAACTCTTATACAAAAAAACTGTTACATATTTATCCGGACAGGTTTCAAATTGCAAAGTTTTCTTACAATTTAATGGCCAATGTAACCACCATTTAACTTAATTACATTAAATACTCGATTAGGCATTGTTTCAATTAGATTCTGAAGGAATTCAATCTTAAGTTTATCCCAAGCATCTGAAATTGCTGCCTTCAAATCATGAATTGTGGAAAACTGCTTTCCATTGGCATAAACTGTACGAACCATCATCCCCCAAAGATTTTCCATCGGATTCAGGTCAGGGCTTCTAGCAGGCCATGTCATCAGATTAATATTTTTACGTTTAAACCACATTTTTGTTGATTTAGAGGCATGCACAGGGGCATTGTCTTGTTGAAAGATCCAATTTGGTCCACAAATATTTGGTCCAGCTTCCAATAAATGATCTTCAAGCATGCCTTGATACTTCTTTGAATTCATTCTTTGAGTTATAAATGCTAAATCTGTGGTTCCGTTGAATCCAAACGCACCCCACACCATTATTGATCCCCCACCCATTTGGCGTTTTGAAAAAATTTGTTTTTCGGTTCTTAAATCGTGCCAATAATACTTCCAACCGTCTGGACCATCTAAGTTGAATTTTTTTTCATCACTGAACAAAACTTCAATCCATTCTTCGGACCATGTCATGTGTTTTTGTGCCCAATCAAGTCTGTCACTTTTGTGCTTTAATGAAAGTGGT
The DNA here is from genome assembly GCF_030686945.1 of Centruroides vittatus. Lineage (NCBI taxonomy): Eukaryota > Metazoa > Arthropoda > Arachnida > Scorpiones > Buthidae > Centruroides > Centruroides vittatus. The sequence goes on along the minus strand of NW_027122669.1, from coordinate 522,324 downwards.
GGCATTACGGCTTTTTTTCTGAATTTTAACATTGGAGATGTATTTAAAACTCTCCACACTGTTGTGCTGCTACAAGGCAAGTCTAATTCTTTTTTTATTTTTCTTACTGATGTTTGTTTTGTGGAGCAAACCTTGATGATTTGTCTACAATCTCGAGGAGTAAGCTTGGGTTTTGGACCTGTCTTGAATTTTGGTACATCCTTGCCACGTCTTTTTGATAAATAATCACCAACAGTTGATTTTGGACGATTTATATATGCTGCAATTTCTCTTATTGACTTGCCTTGTGATTTATAGGCATCAATCTTCCCTTTTTCATAATCAGATAAATTCTTTGTTCTACCCATTTTAGAACGTTGAACAACATAAAGAATTTGTATTACAATTAGATATGTAAGCTAATTTGCATATTTCAATGCTTGAAACTAAACAATATTCTGTTTAAGTCATAAAATGAGTGCCTGTCCGGATAAATATGTAACAGTTTTTTTGTATAAGAGTTTCATAAACATTATTTTCAGTGACAAAATGTTAATGTTTGATTAAAATTCTTCTTTTGCAGTGTAGAAACATGTAAATCCATATTATTTTTAATAAAACATTTGTCACTTAATGCAGCAAATTTGTGTTTCACTTTAATTTTTTCGTGTCCGTATAAATTTGAAACACACCTTAAAGGAAGGCTAACATTATAATCATTGTGTTGTTCCTGAGGTTTAAAAATGACAAGAAATAGACGTTAAATATGTAAAAAAGAAACTAAAAAACAGTTAATATCTTTAACTGTTTACGCAATCATTTTCAGATATAATGATGAAGTGAACGCGAAATGATAGTTACATAAAGATTAGTTAAATGTTTAGCAAGAAAACTTTACAAATAACAAAGAAAAATCTGTAAGTCTGAATACGATATTTATAAAAAGTGGCAAAGAAAACAATGGAAATAATAAAATAGGTAACGAGTCAGTCATTTAATAATAGAAATTTTCAATACGTCAATAAATTATTAGTCGTTCTGCTATTTAGATAGTTCTTTTTGTCAATTTGTTTTAACCAAATGACCAAATCAGGTTCATTGAGCCATAATCTGGCTGATTAAATATGTAGATATTATGTAATTTAGACTGAAGGTTGACAATTAAGTTGCCATCTTGTATTAAATTTAATAATTAAAGTCTATTAACTCTAATGTAACTGGATAAATGCTAAATTACAAAACCAAACTCCAGCAGTTTTAAGATAAAATTTAAGTTTAATAAGACAAATTAACATTCCATTTTCAAATGTAACCCGACATGTAATTTACCATTGTCGGGTTACATTTGAAAATGGAATGTTAATTTGTCTTATTAAACTTAAATTTTATCTTAAAACTGCTGGAGTTTGGTTTTACAATTTAGTATTTTAATAATTAGAATTAAATTATTAATTTTTAGATTATTCTGGAAGAAAAGACCAATTTTAAGCAGCAACTCAATTGAACCTGCAACTCCTACTTACCACGCAGATCCATTGCAGTTATGCACCTAGATCTTTGTTTGATCTCTTTCAGACCAATTAATATAGAAGATACAACCATTCTAGTCATTCGCTGCACTGATCGGGAGACAGTTATGTGGTGAATTAATAATTCAGGCACATTTTGTTTTATATTTTATGTGGTTTTAGAAATTTATTAACATCTGTGATCTTTTTATTATAGATTTATCACAAGAATTTTGATGTTGTTTTAACATTTTGTATAATACTGATACTGAATAGTTGAATTGATATGCACGTATAGACAGTTTGGCTCATATATAGCAATGGAATTTAAGATCTAAAGAAATTTAAATATAAAATTATCGAGAGATGTTACTTATTTTGTTTTAATATCTAACTAACGTATCAAAGAAAGTATTTTATAATTGGTTAAAGAAACTTTATACCTGTACATTTTATTTATGGTTGAATTTTACATTTGAAGAACTCTCTTAACATTATATGGTTGTATATTACTTTTCTGGCTGTTATAACATAATACAAGAAAGTATTGTAATCATATCAAATTTGACCCTGTGGGTTTTTACAAATCTCAATGTTTTGAGATTCCTAAACCCAAAAATAGAGGATTTCCAGGGGGGTGTGTGTGTGTTGTCATGTTTCATTTAATATATCAGAATGGGATAAAGATTAAGAAATTAAATTTGGCTTGGTAACTTGTACGTGAGGGGCATTGATACTATAAAATTTCGTAGTATGGAACTCAAGGTGATGGGAAGATAGAGAGGGAGTCACGTCATATTTGCTGGTAGCTACTATCAGGCTCTTTTGTTGATCTTCTTTGAGAATTTCATGACAGTGGTTTGACATTTATTGAGAGAATTCTGCATGATTGGCATGAATACACTTTTAGAATTACAGTGGACCCTTGATATAATGCACATGTTGGGCAGGAAACAACACCCGCGTTATAAGGTGAACCGCGTTATACGGAGCAGCGCGGTGTAACACGGTTCACCTCTTTACTTTAGCAATAATGTCAAGCTTTATTTTCACACTGTAAGCTTTTCTTTTACTCATCATGCATACAATAATTAAACACTATTCAAAATACATGCAGGAACTCAATACATACACAATTACTCAATACGCAGTAACAATAAAATGCGCTACTCACTAACGCCGCACGGACCTGTATAAACGTGTTTGAGCTTATTTCCCGCGCTATAATGGAGTGCGTGATATAGTGAGCAGCACTATAATGAAGGTCCACTGTATATTGATGTCTTTTTTTTTTTTTTTTAATGAAGTTTTGGCATTTTAAATTAGAGATATCTGAAGTATCTTATTATCTGACTTAAGAGAACTTGAAATGTATTGGATAATATAAGAATTGAATAGATCATACCTTATTTTTTGTTTACAATGTAATTTTGAATAAAAAATATAAAAACATGTATATACTTAAATACTAAATATATAAATATGAGGAAAGATTTGGAATCTTGAATACACAGTAGATTCTTCTCAGAGTCCAGCTTGGATGACATATAGCAAAGTCACTTAGCTAAATAAATGTATCAAAAACTGGAGTATGTTTACTTTTATGTACTTCAAAACAATAAATCATAAAAAGAAAACAGAAGCTTTTAATATTAAATAAATTTAAAAACAAATTAAAAGAACTCTTTATGTTATTCCTATGTAGTAGCTAAATAATAGCATTGTTTAGCTACTACATTATAATCTTTGAATTGTGTTTTAAATTTATAATTTGAATAATTTATGGAAAAATTGAATTTGAAATTCAAAATATTATATCCAAGATCAAGTACTTTTCAGGATGAGAATATTTCTTGAACGTTGTTATAAAATTTGATTGTTTGAGTACTGCAATGAAGTGTAAGATAATTTATTGGTAATTTCTTTTGTCTACAATGAAGTCATTCATTAAAAAAAAAATTCAAGCTAATTGAAAGACTATTGTGAGCATTCATTTTATTTATCCACTTTGTTTGTTTGTTTATTTTTCAAATATGCTTCTTATTTATTTATCTCTGTTTTGACAGTATGATGATTCAGAAAGACTGTTTTCAATATAAAAACTATTTATTTATTTTAAAAATAACGTACTGTCATACTACCAAGCTGTTATCAACATTACATCTGTTGCTATCATCTTATGTCACACACATACAGGTGTGCCACTAGACAACCAACAAATGGACAATCTGAACTTTAAGTCTGGTGATAAATTTAGCTTTATGAAATTTGTTAAGTTACTTTTTGAATTGTAACTTTAATCAATCTTTTTGATGATTGTATATGACAAGGGTGGCCAAACCTTGTCACAATAGAAGCCATACACTGTCTATTGGAAATACACGAGAGCTACATCCTCTGTTGGAATGCCTATTGGAGAGCCTCATCATCTCTTGATAGTATTTTAACTATATATAATATAATTATCAATGTTACTTTACTTTGTTTAACATCATGAAGTACCAGTAATAGTTTTAACTCCTTCAACTTTATGAATACAAACTAGGCTTTCAATTGTCTGTTCGACATTAAGTTGAGAATTATACTTACAACTTCTGTGGATATTATACTATATAATAGTTAAAAAACTTGCAAAATTATTGTGTGTGTAAGTAGTACATACCAAGTTTATAAAAAGCAGTTGTGTAAGTATATGAAAGCCACAATGGGTCTAAGAAGAGCCACATGTGGCTTGCGAAATACAGTTTGGTCACTCTTGGTATGTGACAATTAAGGTAAAGTATTAAATAAATGAAATAATTCTTACTATTTTATCATGAAAGAAAGAAAATGAGTATTTTTATTATATTAATACTAGTATTTTAATATTGAAAAATGGGTCAGTATATTGTTACATCATTATTGTATTCCATTTGATTGCATTTTTGTATTCCATTCTTAAAAAGTGTTTCTTAATAATTTTATAGATAAATGTAAATTAATTGTTATGTTAAATGTTTTTGTTTCATAATTTTACTTATTACTATGTTAAAATAGCTTTATTATTTAACTAATTTTTACTTTTAATGGTGATATGCAGTATTGTGATATAGTTACAGAGCTGTTGAGTGCTTGTATGAGCCTAGACATAAAGCAGGTTCTGTTTGCCTTTTCTTTTTAATGAATAAAATACATAATGTATCTTTGTTAGTAAGAAACAATCTTCTGTAGAACAGTATATCATTGGCAAATAATTTAGAAAAACACTAAAGTAGTCATTTGAACACTTTAAACACAAAATTGTTTGGAATTTGCTTAATTCTTTCAAGACAAAATTAGTCAAAGTGAAAATTGTTTGACTGGTTTTACTATACAAATTCCTCTTGTAGACGGAGGGATAAAACAATTTTGTCTCTTGGTACTGTACATAGAAGAAAAAAATTTTCAAAGCTTAAAAGAGTTAATGCAGTGAATAATACAGACTGTTAATAATAATTTAAAATAAGAAACTTCACAAAATACACAGAACAAAACCTTGTTAACACATTAAATAGATGTGATAGTTAAATGAATATAATACATTTAACGTGTTAGTTTTTTCTTATGAAATTGGTTTAAATTCTCTTTAAGTAACAGTCTTTTATAATTTCAATGAAATGAATTATTTTAAATAACGGCTACTGAGGGGGAAAGCCGGCCAGTCCCAAGCCCAGTAAATGGTGAGGTAAATGTCAGGAAAGGCATCCAAGTATAAAATTTATATGCCAAAACCATAAGGAATAATATATAAGAGAGAATATGAGAGAGTTTGGGTATACCTTGCAAGCACTGCATAGTGACATCACCCGAAAACTTCAAGAAATGAGCTCAGGTTACCAAACCAAGGACAGGTTTGGCTAAAGTTAGTCAAATGAAAGGAAAAGAGGAGGATGTTTTTTGTCTTGTTGTTCTTTTTGTGCATTCCAATTTATAACATTGTTGACCTTGTAGTAGATCTTGTCTAAGTTCTGAAGTTATTTGTCAGGTTTACATTGAACTTATTTACTGGCATTAACAAGGTTTCGTTTTGTGCACTTTGTTATATTTATCTCTCCAGTTAAGTGAAGAAGATAATTTTACAGGAAGTTCACTCTGATAAAATGTAGAATTGATTCTTCATATAAAATTTAAATAAAATTTATGAAGATTATTGTGAACCATACCCTTAAAATAAATCCTGCTACATTAAATGAACTATATTATTAATTTTTAACTATTTTGAATGCTTAAACATTAAAATAAATTATTTTTAAATTTCAGAATGATTCCATTACACGAAGATTGTAAGTATTGTTGGACACGAGCAATCACTTTTCAAGTTGGCATATTCAAGTAATACTTGATGATATGCCACTCGACAATTCTCGCATCAATGGATTTAAAAAAGTATTTCAAATTTCATTAGTCATTAATAATTAATTAACGACTTGAAATTTAATAAAAAATAAATTTTCTTTTCTTTTTCAGTTGATTGAATTTCTGAGAGATGATATAGACATCAGTCTTAAAACAAGATTCTTTAAAACATCATTAATGCAAATCCAGGTATAAAATATACAACAGATCATTAATGTTCCATTATTGCTTTGTTCTGCTAGCATTCAAGGTTTGTAAATTAATCTCTGTGTTAGAAGTTTTTTTTATTTGGAATCAATGTATAAACTCCACAAGCAAATTGAAAGCTAGAGATAATGCTTTAATGGAGAAAAAATTTACAAAAGCAGCACAAAGTTCAAAAACACTAAGCATTCGAGTAATTCACATTACTCCAACTCATTGACAGGAACGTCAAATGGAATATCATTTCTACGGAGACTATTATCCTTCTTGCTTACATCCAAAACAATAGCTGCGTTCAGCAGACTCGACAATTGCAAAGCAGTTGAGTACTTTTTTGCCGAACGCCTGCTGTTTTGGAACATGTTTGGTATTTTAACATCACATTTATTAGCAACTTTCATTTACACTATCTATCGCTACCTGAAACTGACCTATGATGACTGCTTTTTGTTCCAATGCATACATCACTCGTTCAGCAGATGTAACTACATAACACTTACATTCAAGTGCTTTCAAGGGTTCCTGATGATGAATCAGGAACACTTGAAATCACTTGAATGCTTAGTGTTTCTGACTTTTTTCTTTGTGCTTTTTGTAAAGTTTTTCACCATTTAAAGCATTATTTCTTGTTTTCATTTGGAATCATTTAATTCTGGTATTTATTAAAATATTCTGCATGATAAATAAATATGTGAGTACTCAATGTTGTATGAGTTTCGTAATGGAAGTTTCTGAGGTAACTTAGTTTCTTTTTTATCAATTCATTATTATAATTGTTTTGTTCGTTAGCAGTATTTAATGTAAATGATTTATATAAAAATTATATATTTCAGAATCTCAGTCTTGTATTATTTACTTGCCTTGAATGTATAAGTAGAAGATACAATAAATTCTTTATTTTATTATAAAAATATTTTATTAAAGTTTACTATTGTTTAACTCAAATTATTTTATAGTAAATGATAGTTAAAAGTATTCATATTAATCTGCTTAAAATCTATATGAAATGAGATGATAGTTTAGGACTTTGTGCTTTTAAATATATCATTTAATGAGGAGGAAGAGCACGTAAACATATAATAACATTTTATTATCTGTTTACTTGTTTTAACATTGTTAATACTGTATTTCCGCCAGCCCTATTTTACAAAGGAAGAAGAGCCTTTTCTATGTTATAGTATAGGAACAAAATAAGCCTTAAGCAACCCAATCAAAGGATTTTTATAAAATTTAGAAAATAATCTAATAATTTTTAAATAAATTTTGAAACAAATGCCTTTAATAAATAGCATATACTCAAAAATTTTTCTGAATTATATATATACGTGGTACGATCCAAAAGTTCGGGGAATGCAGTAATCTACGACAACAAAAGCATGTATTTGAAGTTACAGCATATGAAATGGATTCTACCAAACCACCTCTACGTGTTCAGGTTAATTTCACCCATGTCATGTGATTAAATCGCGAGCGCTGCTGTTTTTTTCCGGAGATAGTTACCTTTGTCCTGCGACGTAATCAAAGTGGAGTTTCAAGAACAACCTCCAACATTTCGACTTCACCGTGACCTTTCACTGTAGAATCACCGTATACCTTTCTTAGCAAGTTTAAAATCTTCGTAGGTGTTTTACCTAAATGCTGACAAAATTTAATGTTGGAGGTTGTTCTTGAAACTCCACTTTGATTACGTCGCAGGACAAAGGTAACTATCTTCGGAAATAAACAGCAGCGCTCGCGGTTTAATCACATGACATGGGTGAAATTAACCTGAACACGTAGAGGTGGTTTGGTAGAATCCATTTCATACGCTGTAACTTCAAATACATGCTTTTGTTGTCGTAGATTACTGCATTCCCCGAACTTTTGGATCGTACCACATATATATATATCTAATTTGTGTTTTGTTTTTTAATAGCATTTATTACAGGATACTATCAGGACTTTCATCATACCTAGAATATTACATTTTTGTTAAAGTTAATTTTTGTCAGAGTAATATTTTTTTTATTTAAATTTTTAATCATAAATTTTCTTCTCTCTCTCTCTCACTCCTGCTTTTCTCCTTTACAAGTCTAATACCTTAAACACATTATTAATACATCCAGTTTAAATTTGCGAAATTACACATTGTAAAAAAAAGTATGATTTAAAATTTAATTATTAGCGAGGTTGAGACCGAAGTTTTAAACGCAAAAATGTGTACGTCGGATGTTCGGCGCCGCTTTCCTGTAAGCCTAGAAGCTTGACAATGGCATTTGGAATGTCGAGCATGATTCCACTGACTTTCCAAACACCATTGTCAAACTTCTAGGCTTACAGGAAAGCGGTGCCGAACATCCGACGTACACATTTTTGTGTTTAAAACTTCGGCCTCAACCTCGCTAATAATATAAAAAATAGTGTGATTTTAGTTGACAAATTAATGTTATATATATATAAAGCAAAATGTTCTGTCTCCATCGAAGCTGAAACCAACACTTTACAAAAAAGCAGTGTGTAAGTAGGTTGCAGTATTTCTTGAAAGGACCACCCATTAACTTCCTATGTGGACTGGACTCTGCATGAATTTGTGGAAAAAGTTAACAAAGGGGAAGGAAAGTCTTTGCATAGTGATAGGAGACACTAAAAGACTTCTTTTGATTCAGATTTGGAGTCAAAGAAACGGCTATTCATTTGCTTTCGTAACAACTATTCTTTAAGTTTGATTTTTGAGTAACCTTGGTTACATACAGAACACAGATATACAGATTTAGTTTATATATTATTTTTAATAATTGTTATCTGTATATATAAACATAAAAAAGCAAACGGTTTCGTCACCATCACACACAAATAACATTTGAAAATTCCAGAACAACTTTTAAATGGTTTTTAAAAAGTTTTAATTTTCGGCTGATTTGATTTTAATTAGTTTTAATTTTATTTTTAATTTTGGTTTTGGTTTCAGTATAAAGACCAGAGCTTTAATTATTATCGTATTATTTTTAGTTTTATTAGCTGGCTACCTAGTTTAAGCTTAATTAAAAGAAACAATTTCAGCTTCTGAGACAGTGAACATTAACAAATGCGAACCGATTCAGTTGCATTCATCAAAGACGAATTATTGATTATTTTAAGTTTAGATTTTGTTTGTTGTTTATTTTATATTTTAATTTACTTTTTACATTCTTTATATAGTTAAAAATATATATAATTTAATTTAATGTAACAGGAGTTTTTCTTTAAGTGTTTTGAAAACATATTTTCTAACCTTTGAATATTTAAATTGAGAGAATAAATAAATGCATGAATTTATAGCGAATTGTAGACATTGTAAATATCAGTAATTTACTTAGAAAAAATAATTTTCTAGCATGTACCATTATTTAATTAGGTAAATGATAAGTTTTTTTTATTAATAGAAAACTATCTGGAGAAACAATAATAACAATTAATTTTATTTGAAAAAAACAATTATTTTTTCTGCCTAAATGTTAAATACTAAATTTCGGGACGACTGAAAAGATAAATTAATATAATGAATATTATTATTTATTTTGTGTTTTGTTTAACTCTGGTATTAACGATTATATTTTGTTGTATCTTTATATGTGAAATTTAATATAAATTCTTTAACTGTTAAATTTGTATGTAATGTATTGTGTTGTAAACAATATGTAATAATATTAAATTTTTCAAATTTAACATTATTACATATTGAGATTGCCTTTTATGACTTTTTATGGTAAATTCAAAATAAAAACAAGAAGAGACCCATTCGAAGCCAAATTTAATCCTCGCATCATTTGTCGTAGAGAATGGTTTTTGACTATTGAATGGATCTTTTTGATTTTCTTCAAAAATATGTTTTTGACAAATGGTTCGAGGTTTAGTCTCAAATGCTTCCTTCTTTCCAACTTGTGGCACTAAGAGGGCTTTTTAATCCTACTCATTACATGCACGTTTATCCAGGCCCATCATAAGGGCAAGATGGGCCTGTGGAATATATGTACATCAGATTGCCTGTAAAAATTTCTGAGACTTCTTCATCCTGGGTTTGCAGAGCAGCATGTTGATGCTTGTATTGTCTCTGCCATTTGGCTGTCATATCTTGTTTTTCTTAGGTTTGAAAACACTTTAAAGAAACCTATCATAATTATTTTATTATACAGCTTTTAAACCTTTTAAGAACTAAAAATTTGTTTTTAAATTGTTAAATTGATTACAATATCATCATCAAAAAACAATAACTAATAGCATTTTTTGTGATATGAATTGTTAAATTCATTGTTTTCTTATATTTATTCTAATTAACTAGGAAATGGACTGTTAATTTTATCCCCTTTCTAAAGTTTTTTTGAATATATGATTTTTATCAGCCACATAAAGTTAAGGGTTATTTTCTGCTTTAAAACTTAAGACATTTTAAAATTAAAAAAAAAAAAAGGACTTTTTTGTTATCAAAGCAATTTTGTAGTCTTTATTAATTAATTAAAGATTCTAGTCCTTTAAATATTATTATATTAATACAGTGGAACCTTGCTTAATTAGCATAATTTGTTCCAGAATCTTACTCGTAATGAGAAACACTGGTTAAGCAAAAGTTTTTCCCATATAAATTAATGTAAAATACGATAATGCAATCCACACTAAAAAAAAAATACTCAAATATTTTATGTATAACGTTTATTCAAAGAAAATTATACAATATACATTGTTAAGAAGCATGAATTATCCTCATCTAGCACGGAATGAACCAACCTGGAATGCAAATTCAATTTGCAGAAAACAAAAAAAATCACAGATAATACGTCTGATAAAGACGCCAAACGATATACCAAATTCTTGGGCTATGTAAAGGCTATAATTAAATATTAGAAATTAATTAATTTGACTAGAGATAGGCAGTTATGCCGCCATCTCGTATTAAATTTAATAATTATAAATAATTAATTTTATAATTTAGACATTTTTAAAATTTAATTTGGAATTGGTCATTAAATTTAGTACAAGATGGCAGCATAACTGCCTACCTCTAGTCAAATTAATCAATTTCTAATATTTAATTATAGCTTTTACATAGTCCAAGAATTTGACATATTGTTTGGCATGTTTATTATATAATGGGTTATGGTTGTTGATGTTTATACATAATACAGTACGTATGAACACAAGTTTGGAAAAATGTATGATTGTAAGCAGCATTAAGATGCTAGCGGAACGAGTGCTAAACACAGACTGATGTAGCATGCGCACAATCTGGGACTTCTCCTCTCCTTGTCACTTGTTATGCAAAACATTGCTCATTAAGCAGGTCGTCTTTTACAATTCGTTATGTGATGTGCTCGTTAAGCGAGGTTCCACTGTATTAGTCTATTGTGACTATAAATCTATTAATAGGACTTATACTGATCTAACTTAAGGATGAAATTAGAGAGATTGCATCAGTCTCTTGGTTCAAAAGAATAAACTTTTATTTGCACCCGTATACAAAATTTTCACGTATTCTGGACATTTTCGTCCCTCCTCGGCAGATATTTTATTAGTTATATTTCTAAAATACAATTTATCTTTTGTGTTTGGAGGTGTTGGCAGGTTATTATAAAATCAATTTATTTACCAAATATAAATCTAAATCATCAGATTATTTTTGAGTTAAGTCCCAATAATAATAATCATCAAAATTTGATGTGACGTTAGATCTCTAGTCTGTCAATTTTAGACCAAATTTTGATAATTATATCAACTTTAATATAACCTTAGGTCAGTCTAGTAATTTATATTTGATTGATTTGAGTTTTGGTAATAAGTATGATGATGATTCAAAACAGATTGAGACTGTTTTTCTTTTTTCCCGATATAGACCAAAATTTATTAGTGCTGTGCTGTTGAAAGTAAAGCACAAATTTCAGATCTGTATCACTGTAAAGAATGATTATCAATGCATCTGTCCAAAAAAAAATTTGCAGAAGTATGATACTTCACTGATTACTAAAGTGTGCAGAATAAATGTTTGCTACTTTCCTATGATAAAATATAGACTGATTATGATGAGCAACCTGAATTATGGGAATTACAGCAACAGTAGTTAAAGCATCAAAGGCAAAGATTCTGAAGAACATCTGAAAGGATGGGCTACTACATATTTTCAAGGACTGGTAGAAATGATGGCAAAAGTGTGTTGAATTTCATGGGAAATATTTTTAAGAAACAACAGTCACTAAATATATACACGAAATCCTCATTAGTTCAAAATTCAAGGGACGAAATAATCGTGACTTTGAATTATCCGAGATTTACATATTTCTGTATAATAGGCCAAATGCCACATGATGTAATTTATTAAGCAAATGGTGTACGGTTTCATATACAGAATGCTATGTTAATTAAATAATAACAATATCAGTAATATAAAAAAAACTGCAGGTAAATATCACTTGTCTCGTGAGAACTTCACCAGTTGCCAGATAGGTTTTATAAAAAGTAAAGCAGAAATCCTCGAAATGTAGCCCAAATTATTTTTAAACTGGCCTGAAAAGTAGTAAGTTGCCCAAATATAGTAGTCTAGATTCCTGAATGTAGTCCAATCTTGCAATCCCAAAGTATTTTATGAGATCAGAGAAAAAAGGATAGTCTATGTGTAAGATGACACCTGAAAATGTGTGTGTGTTACTGTAAAAGCAAAACCATATTGATCAGACTAGAGTTGTTCTTGGTGTATTGTTCTCTTACAGCATGGAGGAACTTCGATCTAAATGAATGAGCTAATGTATGCATATCACAGAATTTTCGCTTCAAATTTTGAAATAGCTGTACTTCACACTAACTGAATTCCTTAATATGTAAATCTCTATATCCCTGACTGGGACAAGAATACAGTCACGAACTAATGTGATTTCGGACTATCCAAGTTTGAATTAACGAGGGTTTCCTGTATATATATCATCATCATGATCGACCATTGTCATTCCACTGCTGGATAAGTTTCCTCTAATTTTTTCCATTTTTCTCTGACCAATGTTTGGTTTTCTGGTATTTTAATTTACCTCAACTGGTTTCCTACACCACACACACACACACACACACACATATATATATATCTGTACATTTCTCAGCTGAACCATGCTGTTATGCAGTATCATTTATCAGCGTATAGCATAAAAAATATCAATAGCCAGGTAGTTGCTCAATACTAAATCCTTGCCTAATCATCCATGGGGGTAACTAAGTGACCAATGCACGATTATGTGGAAGTTTTATCCATTTCAGTCCTGTCTGTTACAGAACAGTGAAACAAATACTTGGTCACACTAGACATTTTTACATAGTCAGTATTTTTATAAAAATTAATTTTTTGTAACTAATAATTTTATTTAAAACTCTTATGATCACACTGAAAGAAAGTTTAGAAAATACATGTATTTTACAAAATAAAGTTTCAAATTATTTATAAGTTATTTAGAGAAAAAATATTTCTTCTGAAGACCACTTTTTTTATATTTTCTCACTGATGAAATAGTTAATATACAGTTATTAACAGTTTGCAGTGTCAGTTTGAGAATTGTTGTGTTCCGTTCCAGTAGGTTGCAAAATATGCTTCTATAGTCTGTCAAGGAGTGAATGTCTCTATGGAAAATACACACAGCATTATTTGTCATTGTTGAATACCCACACAAGCACTGCCAAATAGCATTATAATCAGTAAGAGTGTAATTTGCAACATACATTGTTTATTGCCAGTTGCTGGTTTATTTTGCAAGAGAGATAAAAATATTGCTGCATGGCAAAATTTGCATTAAGCAGTGGAAACTCTGATAAGTAATATTAAACACTACTTTATTGTTACATTTACCTAAAACAGAATTTTATTTTTAGTCAACAGATAGGCATACTGGCAGTGATTTCTTTAGAAAGAGCACTATATATGTATGTAGTAATCTTTCTGAAGGAATATATATACAGTAGAGAGTCGTTAATCCGAATCAATTGGGGACTGGGATTGTTCTGATTAGTGATTTGTTCGAATAACCGATTATGTACGAAAAAATATATTAACTCGTTTGATGTTCAAATTTTTCTCCGTTATGTGTCGCTTTGTGTTGAATTTTTCTCTGTTGCGTGTCTCTTCGTTTTGAATTTTCATCGATTTTAAGCCTGACGAAAATTTTTTAATAATAATCGACCCTATTGTATCGTTAAAAACTATTTCTTTATTTTGTACAAACAAAATAAATATATTGAAGAATATAAAAACATCAAAATTATACTTTAGAAGTAAATCTAGTATCAAAAACGTTTGATTCAGCATGACACAGTCTGACTGAAAATCGTTCGGATAACCGGCGATTTGGATTACCGGGGTTCGGATTAACGACTCTCTACTGTATAAGCATTATTCTGGATTATCGTCGTCATCTGCGCTACTGATATTCATTGCTGACTTTTGAGATTTATCAGCGAGTGTAGTAGTAGTGTTTTTTGTTTTTATAAACAAGTCCAATTTTGTTTAGACAGTTTGTTGTTTTTTTCGTTATAAATTTCATTATAACAGGCAAGTGCTTGGTGTATGTTGCGTTCTACCTTTGAAAATCTATTGTTGTCTGAGTCCATATTTTCAAATTTTTTAATTGCCTCATTGATTTTGCTAAAAGCTGATGCCATTTCTTTCAGCACAAATTTTTTAGGTGGTTCTTCATGTTCATCCAGTTCTTTTAGCTCTATTACATTTTTATCTGCAACTCGTTGTTCCTCAATCTCAATTAGGTCTTAGTTTGTGAGTTCCTCCACATTATTTTCCAAAAGTTGATTTACATCTTTATTATCAACTTCCAGATTTAATTGTTGAGCAAATTGTACAATAACATTAACTACCTCTTCTATTTCCTCTTTTCTATTAAAGTTCATATTGTTATTAAACATTTTTAAGAGTTTGTTCTACATGCTGTTCATGCATTTCGTTGTTACATTGGACCATTTTTCTGATATATTCTTTATTACATGAAAAATGTTATAATTTTTCCAAAATTTTTTCAATGTCTGATCTTTCTCAGTTCCTGCAATTGGTTGGGCAAAAGTGATTCTTAAATAATGCACTTTGAAGTTAGCAATACACCCTTGATCCATCGGCTGTAGTATGTTTGTGGTATTAGGTGGTAAATGAACTATTTTTATGTTTGGATGGGACTCTCCTAAGTGTGGAGGGTGACCTGGAGCATTCATTGTCAAGAAGCAATACAATTTTAAAAGCAATGTTTTTTTTTGTCACAATATTTCTTTACTTCTGCAACATAGCAGTTGTTAAACCAGTCTTCAAAAAGGCATTGTGTCATCCACACCTTCTTATTGGCACGATAATGTAGTGGTAGTGTGTCCTTACTGATTCTATTGAAGGCTCTTGGATTTTGGCAATGATATATCATAAATGGCTTCAATTTATAACCAGCAACATTTTCAACAAAAGGGTAGCACGATCTTTAAATACAAGGACTATTTTTTAAATAAGGTCTGTTTGTGAATGAAAGTGAGAATAATGCGCAATCATGGCAGTATGCATGCACTTCTGCTCCGAGCAAGCTTGCGCATGCGTTTTGACGCCATTTGCAGCCATATCGTCTGTCTGTATGCTGAGCTGTAGAAGTTTAAAATGTTTAAGAAAATTGAGTCTCCCGCTGACTGTGAGGTACGATCTGTTATTTGATTCTTGAGTGCAAGAAACTTGGCAGCAGCGAAAATTCACCGTCACATTTGTGAAGTTTACGGTGATAATGCTATGAGTGACAGTAAAGTTCGAAAATGGGTAAGAATGTTCAAGGATGGGCGAGTTAATGTGCATGATTAGCCACGCCCTGGTCGACCTTCTCTTATTTCTGTAGATTTGGTTCGTGATGTTGATAACAAAATTTGAGAGGACCGACAATTTACGATTTCACGATTATCAATTGAATTTCCACAGATTTCAAGATCAGTTTTGTATACCGTTGTTTCTGGAAACTGAATTATCGAAAATTGTGTTCTTGGTGGGTTCCAAGACTGCTTTCTGATGATCACAAAACAAAAAGATTGGACAGTGCTTTATCGTTTTGACTCGATACAATTATCCACACAGTCCAGATCTTGCACCCAGTGATTTTTACTTGTTTCAATACTTAAAGGAGTTCCTTGGTGGTCAACGGTTCAACGACGAAGAAGTGAAAACTGCAGTCATGGATTGGGCTTCTTCACAGGCGGCAGATTTCTTTGAAGTCGGAATTCAAAAAATTGTTGAGTGGTATGACAAATGTTTAAACAAAATGGAAATTATGTAGAAAAGTAGATAAAAGTAAGTAGAATATGGAAAAAAATATATTTTAATGATATTTACAGTATTTTTCTTCTTATTAAAAAATGGACCTTATTTAAAAAATAGCCTTCATACTTTAAAACTGGGCATGCATTTAGCTTCTTTTTGAATGTATGTCTATTCAGGAATTTTTCCAATGTAACGTGGTTTCATCCATATTAAAAATTTGTTCCTGCATATAATTTCCTTCTTCAAGCATTGCTTTAAAATTGTCCTTGAAGATTTTGGTTTTTGAAGCTTCATTTGCTGCCTCTCCACAAATCTTCACCTTATGGAAGTTTTCACGTTTTTTAAACCTTTCAAACCAGCTGGAGCTTGCATTGAAATTTTAATCATAGTTGTCACCCTCCTCCTCCTTTAAATCTTCGAAAAGACTGAACACTTTAGTTTGGATGGTCATGAGACTTAGTGGAACATTCTTTTGTAATAAATCTTCCATCCAAGTGTTTAAACATTTTTTCATTTCATGTATGGGACCATTTCAGTTTTTTGTGACAGTTGATTTTACTGATGCTGATCTCTTTTCTGCTTCACGAATCCGTTCTTTGTCCTTTATTATAGTTGAAACGGTCGAATGCGACAATTTATGTCCATGTGACAAGTTTGACACTGTTTCGCCGCACTCATGCTGTTTTATTAATTTTATTTTCATCTCTAAGTGTATTGCCTTTCTTTTTCTTTCACTGGTCTTACCAGCCATTTTGGGACTAAAATATCACAAATTAATGTAAAATAAAGTAGAATTTCCAATTTACACTGTGAGTAAACTACTTATAACAAAACAATTAGCCACCTTACACAAGCACACGCGAAGGGTAACTAACTGCACAACAAAACTAAAGATGACACAATCGATTGCAGAAGCGTGCAATCAATGACCAGAAGTGTGCAAGATATATATGTATATGATGTATATTTGATGAAAACTATAAAAAAATTGATACATTTTAAAAATTTTTTAATGAAATTTCTTCGTCGTAAGTGCGAATGGTCATAAATCGAGGTAGTCGTAACTCGAGCAGTTAGTTACTGTATATGGCAGAGTGATTATTACGTGGGAAGAAAAAGTTAGTCTCAGTTTGTTTCAACTTATATTCATATTAATTAGTTTGATTTAAAAAAAATGTTTTTTTCATTTTCTTCTCTATCCAAAAGGAAGTCTCCAAAAGTTAATTTTAATCTCTTCTCGGTCCAATTTTTTTCGGGCTAACCATACAAAAAGTGTCAATTTTTTATTATTGGAGTATTTGATATATAATTAATTTTTATGAAAAAACTATGGCAAAAAATCAGCTTCTACACATGTTTCTTTTTTTAAATAAAATAATTTTAATTATTTAATCGAAACTATTTTATTTATAAATATTTTTAAAGACTCGTTAGAACCTCAGGTGGAAATACTCTCGATCTCGTTTCTCTTAATCTGACTTTATAATTCGGGCTTCACTCACTTTTTTCTTCATCTCGACCTTCTTAATACCCGATATGAATTTTTCCCAATCTTTAAGGAACAATCTATTTATATATTTGAAAATAAATTGTCATTTCAAGATGATAATTGTAGCAAATATACAGCAATTCTACCTCATTGATGGATAACCTAAGATAGGATAATCCGGAGCCTGTGTGTCCATATATTGTCTTATTATATACATTTCTAGTATTAATTTTATTATTAAACATTTGTTTTGTAACTTTGCCAATAGAATTGCTGATTTTCGGTCTTTCAGAGTTTTGTCCTTAGGATTATTTTAAAGAATCTTTTTAAACAGGCTCATTTCAAATCAGTAATTTAAAATAATCCGTATAAAATACTTTAAATATTCCAGCAATCAGTGATACCATTTGTATCATTGAAGCATAATTCATGGATAGAGAATAGTTAGATGACTGAAGTGTTTTAAACTATATCTATCCAAATTTTTTCTCTGACAGTTCCTTTTTAAAAGTCTAAATGTATCTTCAATTCAGCATTGTCTTAGATTCAAAGTAATATATTTGTATATCAGATTATATTTCAAAAAATTACATAAGATCCATCTAATATCAGTATTAGAGAAGATTTTTGTAGTCTTAGCTACATTAGTCTTCTATATCATTGAAGTGATGTCATAGTGTGATGATTCGTGACGAGGTGTAACGGTTTCCGCGAACAGACCGACACAAAATAATAATCAAAACATGTTACTTTTAACAAAGGTACGATTTTATTCTCGCCAGAAAGAACAGAAGCAGGTTTTTTATGGATCCCAACTTTACAAAGAAAGGCTTTTTTTTTACAGTCTAAAAAGCGCGCTCAAAACGGAACCCGACAAATTATACGCGTGCAGATCTTAAAACTAAACTTATCCTACTTATAACTAAAGGGAGGAACAATATATACATGTAGATAAAAATAGTCGAAGATTGAAATACTTGGTGGGATACCACTCTTGAGTCCTGTTTGATTATTTTATAGGCTTCCCGTGTTCTCGGTGAATCTCTCACTCCCCCGTCGTATCCTTTCCTTTTCTTCTGCTGCTCACTTATCCGCCTCGGTCGAGAGCTTCCTTTTCACACCTTCACTCTCCACAGTCCAGTCGAAAAGTGATTCACTTTTCATTCCTCGAGACCCACGGCGCCGTCCCTTCTATTGCTCTATACGTTGTCTCTTTCTTAGAAACGATAATCCCACCCAAAGGGTAAAAAGGAGTGGTGGGGAAAGTAAAGGAGGATAGATAATACAAAAGAAACAAAGGAATTGCTAACACTAACTTATATTACATATTAAAAACATATAAAATACGCGAATAACATGGCCGACGGCCACATACGCCCCCCGAAGAATTAAACCCCGTAGTGCAACCTACGGTAGTTTACTTTATTTCTCCTTAAATTATAACGGTGTTGAGGTTCCGCGTCTCTCACGGTAGTGGGGTCGCTTTCCGTGTCCTCCCTCTCCTCGTTTCTTGATTGAAGTGAAGTCGGATCTGGCCCTATATTCCGTCGGGGAATCCAAGTCCTTATGTATTCCTCCGGTTCACCGCTTTCTAAGTCATCGGCTTCTTCCCATACTTCCTCATCTTTGCGATGGCGCGAGGATATTTTTCTGCTCTCCCTATATATTGGGGAGTAGCATGGCTTAATCCGATCGGTGTGCACCACCCACTTCCCTTTCCGCCGGTTGCTCCTCAACTCCACCGTGACGGGTCCTAAGACACGTGAGATCCTATACGGTCCCAGGTACTTGGGGGAAAACTTCCCCAAGCCTTTCCTTTTTCCTTTACGCATCAACCATACTCTTTGACCCTCCTTCCACACGCTTTGTTTCCTCCCCTCATTTATCCGCCCCCTATTTCTCGAGTTTCGATTCCTTCCCAGTTCATATGCCGCTTCTCTTATTGCATTTAACTTATCAATAAACCTCGGGCCGTGCTCTCGGCCTTGTTGATTTTCTAGGTTTTCTTCAGGAAAAGCACTTGGGAACCGAGGATCGAAACCATATAATAGATAAGCAGGAGACTCATCCGTAGCGGAATGGGTTGAATTATTATATGCAAATAGACCCGTGTTGATGAATCTGTCCCAATCACGGTTGTTACCTCCTGATATTTTTGCAATTATACCACAGATGGTTTTGTTAAATCGTTCGCACACCGAATTGGAACACGGTCTATATGCGGTTGTCACATTATGTTTAATCGTGAGCTCGTCGCACACCTTTTGGAACGTGCTGGAGGTGAAGTTCGCTCCCCTGTCAGAGACGATCACCTCAGGGCACCCATACCTACAAATGATGTTATTAAAGATCGCCTCAGCAACAACCTGGGCTGATTGATTGGGGACAGGCATTGCTTCCCCGTACCGAGTATATAAATCGACGACCGTAAGGATGTACTTATTCCCCCCGTAAGATGTTTGGAGAGGACCAATTATGTCAGTAGCCACCTTCTGGAAGGGAAACTCTGCAGTTTCCGTTTCCTGAAACGGCGCTCGACCCCCGTGTAGATTGTACCTTTGGCAGGTCTTGCACCCTTTTATTATACGCTTAACGCGGCTTTTCAGGTCTTTGATGTAGTAATACCTGTCAATAAGATCACACGTTTTTTTCACACCTAGGTGACCAGACAGCGGCGAACTATGGAATAGCCATATCACCTGGTCGGTCATGTCCTTCCCTACGCATATGCGAGTCCACCTCCTGAGCCCCATTTTTCCGGGCTTTACGTGTACGACCACATCACCATCTAACTGGAATTCAGATCCATCTCTTCCACTAGGCACCCATCCGCCTTTCCCTTGATGTTTGTGGCCTTCCCGTATTTTTTTTAAGAATTCATCTTCCCCTTGAGATTCAACCACTTTCTGCCAAAGTTCTTGATTTTCTACGACGCTATTACACACTTCATTTCTCACCTCTCCCATCCCTGAGCTTGGCCGCGACAGCGCGTCGGCTATCCCATTATGCTTTCCTTTTATGTGATTGATCTTTACATCGTAATCTGCCAGTTCCATCGACCATCTCATTAATCTCCTATTATGATTTCTCATATTGCTCATAAACACAAGTGGCTTATGATCAGTGTGTATTACAATCGGATATCCTAACACAACAGGTTTAAAGTGGCGCAGGGACAAAACCATCGCCAAACACTCCTTCTCGATCGTGGAGTACTTCTCTTCGGTATCATTGAACTTCCGGCTAAAGTATCCCACCGGGTAGAAATCACTGCTTTCCATTTGCCCCAGTACCGCACCAACACACTTATCCGATGCATCGGTATATAGGTGAAATGGGGCGTCAAAGTTGGGGTGTCTTAAGAGGGGGGGCTTTGATAACATGGTTTTAAATTCATCAAAACTTTCCTGACACTTCTCATCCCATAAAAATTTCCTATTCTTTTTAGTCAAATTGGTTAAAGGTAATGCCAAATCGGAGAAACGTGGTATGAAGCACCTAAAAAAACCGACCATACCTAGGAAACTCCGGACGCCTTTTATATTACGGGGGGCTTTCACATCACGTATTGCCTTGACATTGTCCTCGTCCGGGAGTATCCCACTCTGGCTTATAATATGCCCGAGATACTTAACCTCGCTTACGATAAAGCGGCTTTTTGATGGATGCAACTTTAGGTTGCTCCTATCGAGTGTGCTTATGACCTCACCCAATAGAGTTATATGGTCATCGAGGGACTTGGAAAATAGTACAACATCATCCTGGAAAATATAACAATTTATCCCTACAAAACGGGCCAACACCTTGGACATCACGGCTTGGAAGAACCGGCCACTATTTTTCGCTCCCTGTGGGAGGCGGCACATCTGGAATTTGCCCCACGGAGTGGAGAAAGCATAAACATGCCTAACAGATGCATCCAAGCTTATTTGGAAATAGCCGGATTTCAGATCTAATACTGAGAAAAATTTACTGCCGTGAAATTTGCTCAGGATTTCATCTACGCGAGCGATGGGGAACTCTTGCGTCTCAGTGAGGTCATTGACCCGTCGGAGATCCAGGGTCATCCGGATTTCCCCATTATCTTTCTCTACAATGTGAATGGGCGAGTTCCACGCAGACGAACTCTCCTCGATGATCCCTGCTTTTAAATAAGACTCCGTTAATGCTTTTAATTTCGGTAAATAACACTCCGGAATCCGGTATTGGCGTGTACTCACCGGTTTACTTTGGTCAATTTCTGGCTTGTGTGATACCCCAATCATACCCGTTAGCTCCTCAATAGACTCGGCGAAACATCCCGGGTGTCTCTCAAATATTTCGTAAACCCATTTTTTCTCCTCTTGGCACAAACCCTCCAGACCCTTAATTGTTACAGGAGTGACATTAAGGCATTCATTATACTCCCCCTTATCTATGCTATGGTTAGGGGCAATCCCTTTCACAGTCATCCTCACACCATCAATGATCTTGTATGCGTTGTTGACAGCGTCCATTCCTAAAATGCCGTCGTAATCAATATGGCCGGGCAAGTGCATGCACGCTACCGTCGCATTACATTCTTGGTCGCTGTAACTTATCTTAACCCTTAGGACTTTCTCGGATTCGGTAACAGCGCCGTTTATCCCCCTGATTCCTACATTCTCGCCCTCTATTGTTGCGCCCCTTACGTCCTTCCGCGACAAGCCCTCTATCACAGCCGAACTTATTATTGATCTCTCCGCGCCGGTATCGACCAGGAAATATAGCTTAGTATTCCCGATTTTCCCCTCAGCGATGGGGAGGCCATTCCGCGACTTGACTATCTTATTGGTCAGACTGAGTTTTATGTAAGGAACGTTATGCTGACCCTTCTGACGCTCCTTTACCAGTTTAAATGGGGGTTCTTGCGGCTTGGGCAGTCCCGGGCGAAATGCCCTACATTATCGCATGCGTAACATCGTTTATTAGAAGTATCCCTACTCTCCCTTTTTCTTTCATCTAACAATCTGCTTACTGCCTCGACTAGCGTATCGACTTTCTTTTCCAATTCTATAATTCTCTTATCACCTTTGTCCTTTCGTGATTCCATGCTATCGCACCCCCCAACCACTGTGTCAGATCTCTCTTCCGTCACTATGCTAACTCCCCTTCGGTCGAAACGACCGTTACATTCGACCTCTATTGACTCCTCGGTCTCGGCAATTTCAAACGCCTCATCTAATGTTTTCGGGGCTCTCCGTAGCACATTGCTTTTAAGGCCTCCCCTTAAACCCTTGATAAAACGCTCTAATATCACATCATCGCGCAACATACTTAGCTTCTCATTATCCTTTACCACCCTTGCTAGCAAGGTCCTTGTTCGTACTGAGAAGTCCGTCACAGATTCGCTACTTCCTTGCCTAAGATTCAAGAGCTGGTCGACGATGTCCCTGTCGCCAGCCTCTCTTTTACTAAAGCACTTGATTAGATCGCGCTTTATATCCTTATAAGAACCGGGGTATTGTTCCAACAGGCACATAAAAGTGGTCAGCGGCTCACCTTTCAGCCTGGATTGTAGCACCGCTACCTTTACCTCGTCATTCCAGCTGGCTAGGCGCGCTATATTTTCGACAGTTTGAAAAAACTGTTTTACGTTTACGGTATCATTCGGTGATCCTGAGAACATGGGGATCATGCCCAGAAAACCCGTAACTACTAACGGCGGACTGAAGCCAACCCCATCACTGGTATTAGAACTCTCGACTTGGCAACTCGTGGCCATTACAATACAATTTGCAATTTTGCTATACACAAATTAACAATAAAACGCCACGTGGATACTTGAAACAATAACAAGATGCCTTTGTTACAGTCGGGATCCTGTCGCGGACGCCATTGTGATGATTCGTGACGAGGTGTAACGGTTTCCGCAAACAGACCGACCCAAAATAATAATCAAAACACGTTACTTTTAACAAAGGTACGATTTTATTCTCGCCAGAAAGAACAGAAGCAGGTTCTTTATGGATCCCAACTTTACAAAGAAAGGCCTTTTTTTTTTACAGTCTAAAAAGCGCGCTCAAAACGGAACCCGACAAATTATACGCGTGCAGATCTTAAAACTAAACTTATCCTACTTATAACTAAAGGGAGGAACAATATATACATGTAGATAAAAATAGTCGAAGATTGAAATACTTGGTGGGATACCACTCTTGAGTCCTGTTTGATTATTTTATAGGCTTCCCGTGTTCTCGGTGAATCTCTCACTCCCCCGTCGTATCCTTTCCTTTTCTTCTGCTGCTCACTTATCCGCCTCGGTCGAGAGCTTCCTTTTCACACCTTCACTCTCCACAGTCCAGTCGAAAAGTGATTCACTTTTCATTCCTCGAGACCCACGGCGCCGTCCCTTCTATTGCTCTATACGTTGTCTCTTTCTTAGAAACGATAATCCCACCCAAAGGGTAAAAAGGAGTGGTGGGGAAAGTAAAGGAGGATAGATAATACAAAAGAAACAAAGGAATTGCTAACACTAACTTATATTACATATTAAAAACATATAAAATACGCGAATAACATGGCCGACGGCCACAATAGAAGGGCCATTGAAAGAGGGGAGATAGGGATTTTCCCTGGACCCAGAGGCAATTTAGTGGCTGTAGTGGTTCCTTCTCTTATAAATGAATGTTATTTAGGGATCTACCAACAGATGAGAGACCTACCTACACTTAGATCCCATACAAGTCATGTTATTTAAATTCAAAGAGTTTCTTCTGAATGGAGTTTGATGACCACATGATTTAATTGCTAACAGGAAAAAGTATGATGTACTGTACACTATCAAAGAGACAAGACACTACTAAACTTAAGTGCATTGTGACAATGTCACAATAAATAATTGCTCATTTCGTATTTTATCTTTCTACCTCAATCTCTGCTTGATCACTTTTCTGTTATCCGTTTTTTTTTTAAAATAAATTTTCTATATTAATTCTGTATTCTCTTTATGCATCATGCAGCCATACCATCTTAATCTTATCTCTTTTATATTGTCTGTAATGCTAGATAAACCAAAAATATTAGCAATAAAGTAATTTTTGTAATTACTTTAATACTATAAACTGCTCTAAAAATATGGTTCAATATATTTAAATTTATTTGCCTTTAAATGAAGATTCTTCTTCAGTAGAGAAATAATTGAAAGTTCTCGTATAAAGGATCCATTGAGTTTGGAGGACTAAGGGTTGGTTTATAGACCATCGACAGTTCAGTGCTGCAACAGCAGGGTTTGCGAAGTTCCACTACATTCACTGTCTTCTCTGCTAGACATTGAATTATTGATGTATGCTTCTGATCTAGTGGCATGTACAGGTACATGATACCATATGTGATGCTGTATTGGCATCTAACATCAAAGTTGAAAATTATTCAATTTTGACATTAGATGCCAATGCCACACCAAGTTTGACTATAAACTGGATGATGATCTTGTCAACTCTAGCAATTACTATGACCTCAAAATTCTGTGCTGTCATTGGACTATATATATTTATTTATTTTTTCTATTAATTTTCATATTTAAAAGTTTTTAGTTTATTATGTATTATTTATTTTAAAAAATGTGAATTTTAGTTAATTTTTTCAATAGTATACTTATTAGAGTAGTATATTATTTAGCTATCTAACTCGTGTCTACAACGTATTAATTAAATAACCGACTATGAAAAAATATACACAAAACAGCACTTAAAGTGAAGAAAGAATTTGAAAATTACGCAAGGACTTTTATATTTTATTGAATTCAATCACCATTAAAAATTGTACAGAATTCATCTTAAATTACTATTTATAACCATTAAAATTGTCTCCCAATTTTTGTATTGTTTATTAATTTGGCTTTAAATTATTTATTTATTGACTAATAAATTTTCTAATTACAAAGGTAGCGCAAACTTGAGTAGGTGGGCAGAGTGGGTGAAATCGACGAAAATCTTATCGGTGTGGGATGGGCATACGGTCAAAATGTTATCTCGTCAAGAGTGGAGACAGATTCCTCATTCGACCAGATCTCTGTCTGCTCACCTTCCTAGTGTATGCGCATCCGTAACTTATAACAATGACAGATTTTTCTCCATTTGCCATACCCGCCCAAGTTTGTGCTTTATCTCTATAATATTACGATAAATTTTAAAGATTAACATTAAAAAACTAAATATTTATCACTAGTAGTTGATGACTTGCATAATGAAGAGTTTTAAATTACAGAACCAATGTAATTATCATTAAAAAAAGATACTTTTGCTAATTTACCTCGGGCTTCTTAGTTTGTTTTAGAGATCTAAATTAAGCAAAAGTATTTTTTGTATGTTTTTAATGATTATTACACTGTTTATTTACATTGTAACGTTCCTTTCGTAATTTAAAACTATTTGTTATTTGTGTCTACGCAACATGCACGATCCATTTCACTCTCCAATCTGCAATATTCGCACGCGGTTTGAGACACGAATGTAAATGATTATTTGAATTTATGCTTTAAATTTAGTTGGTTTGAAGTAAATTAAATATTTTGAAGAATTATTATTATTTATGAAAAATATACTTAGTGTTGCATGAAAATACTAGAAAATAGAAATTTATGGAAGAAATTTTGTATAACTTAGAAATAATAATATATATAATGAAGCATAACAAAATATATATCTTTATATAATTATATACCATTCTTATATATTGTATATAATAAATAACTGAAGAAGTTTATATAGGTTACATTCGATAAATGCATGAATTTAATGTTAATGTTTATGAATTTGTATACCATTAATTGCATATCCCTTGATGAAAATTGTATTTTGGCAAACATGTTAAACTTCTCTGATAAATTTATATGATTTTCAAAGGGGAAAAGCTTTTTATACAGGTTTAAATGGGGTGTGAATATGGTTAATAAAGTTAAATAAAATTTTTAAAAATTTAATCATAATCTATTGAATATATACGTATATTTTTATAATAACTTATTAACGTATTTTATGGATTCCTGGTACAATTTTGAGTTTGCAGAATATGCAATTAATTCCAAAGAAATATGTATATATATATATTTTTTCTCTATTATTAATAACTTTATTTGTTTATTACTTGAATATTTCCATAAACAAAGACTGAAATTAATGAATATTCTGTTACATTGAGCTTCACGAAAAGATTTAAATATGATTATTGAATTGTTTTCTAACACCATTTATAGAAAGAAGGAAAGAGAATTGTCCAAGTTTTACAGCATCAAGGCAGAGAGAGATATCATCCTGCCAATGCAACTCAAATCTGTGCCAGCTTACCATGAGAAAGAATTCACTCCAAAATCAAATAAACAAAGGCAAGTTTGGCCATTACTGTAGATGTTAGAAGTTAAAGATGTCAAGAACATCAGATTACAAATTACATGTGTCATTACTTTTATGCTGTGACTACCTTTTGGAAAATAAAAATTCAAATATAACGAAGATGTTTGTATTATGCTAAACAGAAATTCAATATATATCTGGTAAGAAATAATGGAATTAAGATTAGGATGTTACTTGAATAATAAGTAATACCATAAATTTTGAATTAAAAACTTTTGGTTCTTTTTATTAATGCGATGTGAAGTTATTGTTGTTGTTATTTTTTACCCTTCCTTTCTTTTAAAGAGTTTGTTAAATTATAAAAAGAACTAAAAGTTTTTAAGAGAGCTTATTGAATAATAATAATTTGTAGAAATTATTCGACGGTTATTGTATTTTACAATGGTTAAAGTTTTACGAAGAATGTCTTATTAACGTATTGCCCGAACATAAACTTGTCTTTTCTTAAAAGTCATATTCAGTTACTTTTAAAATTAAAGCGGTAAAGTATTTTCACTAACATTTTTGGCTTTTTAAAATCCATTTTTAAGTCAACGTATAATCGTTTGACTGCAGCATTCATTCACTAATCTGAATTAATTATTGTACGTGGTTATTTGGATTAGCTAGATTTTATATAGAGGAGAGGAAATTGTAAATATACATATTTGTCTGTAGTCCTTTATCTCAAACTGTTAAAAAAAATTACTATTTTATTTATCATTACTGTATATTATTATTACATACACTGTAATATACGCAGAGAGTTCTCAGTGTTTTCATTTCAATGTTGTTTATTAATTACTGACCATATTTTCAGTATAACGTAATTCCATCAAAGCTTATTAGTACATACCGCTCAGAGAATACTTAACGATACCTCTCATACTATAATTTTATAACATGCATTGGCCACTGTCTTGAATTGATTTCATTACTGTTTATTTGAAGTCTCTTCGGTATTTTGGAATAATTTTTGTTAACTGATTTATCTCTTTATTAACATTGTATAATATTACACGACGATATGTTTCCAGGTATTATTGGAATTTACACTATAAAGTCTATGCAAGGTGTGTATGTGACTTGTAACTTGTCCATTCAATTTGCAGGATGACAGGAATCAAAGAAATCTGAAATACTGTATAAAGATTGAGTTCAGGTCCCATAAATATATCAAACCAATTACTACGTCTATTCTTATGGGACATGCATTTTAATTTAGAGTATTTTTGGTTAATACACTGTTTTCCACGAGCACATCTATTGTTTTATTCAAAGGTTATCTGCATGTTTATACAGCATATAATCAAAGTAACAAATGTGAACAATTTAAGCTAATATACTGCAATAAAATGATTGTTTAAAACATGGTTAAGACTGATAAAAATTGTGATCAGTTACACGTTTAGGCATATTATAATTTAAAAAGCATATTTAGTTGAAGATAATGGTGACCTATAATCAAAACTCCGATTATAAGTGAAGTGTATTTTAACTTATGTTTTGGGACATGCTAATTTTGATGATACAAAACAACTGATAACAATATTCACGATTATAATAAGTGGATTCCGTTGTCCTGTCACTGCAAATCCATGTTACGCTGCCTTTTTTTTACATGTATTTTATGCTAATGTAAGCTGAAGACGGTTCATTAAAAAGTAAAAAATGTTAGGTTTATTAACTTCTTGCTTGATTTTAAAAGTTTTTCTTGAATATTTATTTGAAGAGATTCGTTACAACATAAGGTTTTTTAATAATACATCGTTAAATAAAATCCGAAATTATTTTATGACTGAAATATTTCAGTACGTTTAAAATAATAATTTTTCTTAACTTTAATGTTGTATTTTACTAACTATTATTAAATATAAGAACAAAGATAAAGTTTATAAATAGAATCATATACTCAATTTTGATTAAGTTGTTAAAAAATTTTAGTTATCACTTCATTAAATCTTTTATATATAATATATATATAAATAAATGATTGATTTTTCTATTGATAATTATAGAATATTTTTGTATTTTCAAATGCAATGTTTTTAATGTTATTAATTACTCATATTACGTAACTCTATATCAATAATATTAATTACAAGGTCATTAAGAAAGCAAGAACAGTTTATGCGTAGCAGTCATGTGCACATCACCTTGTTATGTGTCAGTCAGCTACTTCATTCATCTCTCAGCTACCACTGTGAGAAGTTTTATCCGTCTAGCTTTTGTTTCTATCATTCTAGAGACACTTAAAATGAGTAGAAAAATTGAAAATCTCGCTAAGAAGTGAGGTCTGTCATTTATTTTTTGAATGCGGAAAGCATTCGACCATTTGAAATTCATTGCCGGCTCGCTTCGGCGTATGGGGAATTTGTAATGAATGAGGATAGTGTTCAAAAATGGTGTCGTTTGTTAGTGATAGAACAAACATTTACAATGAGGAACACACTGACCATTCCTCCCTCATCACTCGCAGCTCGATCAGGAAAATTAACACTGCCATTAGAGGAAATGGCAATGAAATATCTGCAAATTTTCCATTCTTTCATCCAAAAAATTTTTCCAAGTCACATTGGGTACCATAAAGTCTATGCAAGGTGTGTACAAGAATGTCAGGCAAATGTAATAAGAAGCACTTATGTTTTTGCAACATTATCATGAAAGAGGCAATTCATTTTTTTGGATCATGTCATCATAGATTATGAAACGTGTGTCTCACTTCAAATCGTAGTGTAAGTGGCAATCTCTGGAGTGACATCACACACAATCACCCACCAAACCCAAAAAATTTAAGCAGACACTATCTGTTCATAAAGTGATGGTTCATTGTTTTGTAGGACAGGATAGACCTGATTTTATCTTTATTTTAGTAGAGTTTAAGCTGAGGAATGCCACAGTTAATGTTGAAATCTTACTATCAAACCATAGAACTTTTATGGTACACAATTCAAAATTCAAAAAACGGGACATACTCTCAAGATCCATATTTCAATCCACATCCACATGTTGCTGTCAGAACTTAGGAATTGATTTAGCAATTCGGATGGGGAGTATTTGAACATCATCTTACAGTTCTGACCTATTATCGTTTTTTCAAACATTTAAAGAATATTTTGGAAGCAGAATGTGAAAACTGAAGTTGAAGCTGTAGTTAATGACTGGCTAAGTACACAAGCAGTCTATGATGAGGGTATTCAGAAGCTTGTGTACTGCTATGACAAATGCTTAAATATTATGGAGAGTTGTTGAAAAAATGTAAATAAGTACTCTTGTCATAATAAAAAAGATTTTGAATTTTCTTAGTTTTTATATTTTTTATGACCAAACAGTTTTACTTTTTAGATGACCCATGTATATTTAAAACAGTAAGAGAGCATTCTATAGATATGTAATTACAACTATCGGAGCAATGGCTAATGACAATTGAACACACAAGTTCCTGTCAGAACATTAAAGTGTGAGAGCCAGGTAATGTTGCAGTCGGAGATGATGCAGAATACAAAGTTCTATTGTTTATCTCCATTCAGAGCTTGGTGGCTCTCTGACTAAGTTCAGATAAAAGGTTTGGAGCAGGATGGACATTGTTGTAAAACAAGGCGAATATGATTGTAATGACTGTTTCCTGTATATGAAACATGTCAACAGAAGAATGATACAGCTGAAGAAAATTGTAATTGTCAATCTGTTATGCTATATAATAAAAAGAAGAAAAGTTTGATTGGAATAGGAAACAATACTTTTTGAAAACTGTTCAAAAATAAAATGATTTTACAATCTTTTTAACTGAATTAATAATAATTAGTTTGTCAATATTCATGAAATTTAGAAATAATCTATTATAGTTTAACTAGTCATATTATTAATCAGTCACTAATCAGTCTTGAAGATGGCACAATGCATGATTATGTTGTATTAAGATTGAATGAAAAACCTGCAAAAGTGTTAATGAGTGTTATTGCACGGAATTAGTATTCAGAATGACTCGTGTGCATTTACTGTAATATTTATTTTAGTCTCGTACTGTATACATATAGATTCCCAAAAACTATGCATGCTCCAGGTATCTGAAGCCCGTTTTTAGATATGCTGTCCTTTCATTAGTCTGTGATAAAGAAAATACATCAGTTGTACACATTACTGAACACAAGCAAAGTGTGTTAACTCTAACAATGTTTACAATACAATATAGACTATATATAAATTGCATTTCACCCCAGACCTTCAGTGCACCATGTGTCCAAACAAGTTTTGATTTGCAGATTAGTATTGTGCCAGATTATCATCAGAGAATTTCAGATTATCAGCCACTTTTTATAGTGTAGCATCTATGTAAAAAGCTTTTTGGTTATTTTACATCCCTGCTTAACTTAAAAGATTTTTTTTTTTAAAACTACTTTATTGTTACAACTCCCTGCTTTTATGACTGGTATAAATTTTCTACTATAATTTTCAAAATTTCACGTTTGTACCATGGTATGGGTATTATATACTGGATGATTAAATGAAAAGTTTCATTATGAGGAATAGACTTGATAATACTTGAGCTGACCGTACTTGTTACTGCTGTCCAGCTACATATTAAAAGGAATATATAAATCTTGGACATTTATTGAGACCGAGTGTTAGAATCTCTTCTATGTGACTTATAAAATTGAGTTTGTTCTCAAAATTCGGTTGATTTTGATTAAACTCTATCATTTTGCATAATATCAGCTGAAGAAATTAAAATAGTAATAAAAATTGGTGTACATGATTTCATTTTCAAGGTATACATTCACTAGCACGAGTGAAAATTTTTTAAAAATTCTGTTCATATTCCAGCAGTGACATCACTGACGTTTTAGCAGCAGGTAGATGACCTCTTCCCTGAAATAATGATATTGACTTGCTAGTGCTTTGACTAAATTCGTTCGTGTTTGGACAGAAAATGAACTGTGCCTAGTTTACTGTAGACGTAAGGTATATTTGACACCCTAAATAGATAAATTAGTACAGTAGAACCTCTATTATCCGGACTAATTGGGGATGAAAGTAGTCCGGATAAGGAAAAATCCGGATAATCGAAAAAAAAAATTGACGGTGAAAAATATGTACATACAGTATGAATAAATTTTATTTGTCTAGATTTACATATAGCTTCAATATTAAATTATCTTTCATTAAGAAAATCAATTATCGATTTTTGTTTAAAGCTAGCTGTTCTTTTTGAAGCTGCTAAATCGCGAATACTTTTAAGACATATAAGTTGTCCTGAGTTACACTCTTCTTAGCTCTCAAACCACTTCATGGCGACATTTAAGCACTGAAAAGCTTCAGAATGTGTAGGACCAATATCTCTTACTTCGCAAATTTCTTCTTCGTCTTCTCGATCTTGTTTATCTGAGGCAGATTTTTTTTTATTTCCTCATCATTCAAAATTTGGAATTCAGGATCGTTCGCATCGCAATTTAACCATTCGGTTACATCTTCGTCACATTCAGCACATATTGAAATTTGTGCTATTGCTTCTGCAATATCTCCTATACCACTTTCTACTGTGTTGCTGGAATTTACTAATGGTCTTTTCAAAATTTTGTTCCATGCATTTCATGACGTACAGTACGTACATAAACAGTGTCGCAATTTGTCAAGTGCAAGTCTGCAAATTCGTACAATTTTTGTTTATTTTGAACAATCCGGATAATCGAGGTTCTACCATAGTGTGTGTGACAAGTCAGCAGGATACCGCTAACTCCTACCATAACCGTCTCTACTTCTCACAAGCAAATGTTTCAGTTCATATTGTGTTTTCAGAAAGAATTTTACCTTATAATCTTGAACATATATGAAATTGAAGTTTGATTTGCAACAAGATATTTAGATGCAATTGTAGAAAATAATAAAAGTTAACTCACGCCAAAGTTGCATATACTTCTGATAAGTAGCACTGAGTTCAGCGTTAACGTAGATTCTTCTTTTTATTGCAAGTACTTTCGACGAAAAATTACGATCGTCGTCTTCAGGCGAATGTGGAAAGAACAAATTTGAAAGATGCACGTGCCAAACGTTCCAAACCGATAACGGAAGATTTTTGTTGGCGAATTTTTAAAAAATTTGCCAACGAAAATCTTTGTGCTCCCCTTCCTTCCCTGCTTCGTGCTCCCCTTGACCCCTCTACCCAGCCTACGCAGAAGCATATGCAACGACCGAGACAAAATCAGCGCATTAGAAAAATCGGGGGTCTACGCGGTGCCACTAGAAAATCCAACAACAGGAGAAATAGAGAAATATATAGGGGCAACAGCAAGAATGATCGCCTGCCGTATCGCGGAACACCAGGATGATATAAATAAAGGAAGGCAAACAACAGAGCTGACCAGAAAAGTTCTACAACAAGGTTACACTCCACTTTGGTCAGAAACAGCGCTCCTAAAAAGCTCCAACAATAGAAAAATAATATTCATCTGGGAAGCGATCTTCACAATAACAGCAGAGGCATGCAACGTCCCCACCCTGGACTTGCCCGAAATTTGGGTCACTCTTTACAAGCGCATAAACACTCAAACACGCCGACAAGCGCACACGTAGCGTGTGTGCTTTTCAGCGCATGCACCGTCAATCGTGCCGATTTAAAATCTCCTTCGAACCGGCGAAGTTACCGAACGCTAAAAGAATACATTATTTTTAAAAATTCGCCAACGAAAATCTTCCGTTATTGGTTTGGAACGTTCGGCACGTGCATCTTTCAAATTTGTTCTTTCCACATTCGTCTGAAGACGACGATCGTAATTTTTCGTCGAAAGTACTTGCAATAAAAAGAAGAATCTACGTTAACGCTGAACTCAGTGCTACTTATCAGAAGTATAGATTATAGATGCAATCGATTACCAAGCAGGGTTCATATGCATCCCAAATGTAATTATTATTATTTTCAAAACAAAGTTGTTAGTAACAAAAAATCTTACCTTCAGGTAATCCTATAGTGCATTGTTTCTCAACCTTTTTAGACTTTTGGCTCCTTTTAAGCTTAATATTTTTCTGTGATTGCTGTAATAGTAGCTTGTAAAATCCAGATTTGACAAGATAAAATGTGGGAAATGCAATAAAATATAAATTGGCTTTATTCCAAAGCTGTGGAAATTTGTTATTTCACTACTAACCCAGAAATTTCTTTTTTTTTTTGTTTAAATATAATCTGAATGTTCGTATCACATAGCTCTACAAGATTTTCTTGTAATTCAATTTCAGCAACAACTGCATTCACACCAAATGGATCTATCATCCAATCTGGGATATTTGTATTTGCAATATCACTTAATCAACTTGTGTATCCTCATTCAACGTACACAAAAGTATCATCAGCTTGTACTTCAGTGTCAGTAGTGACCAATGATAGAAACTGTGTTAATTCACGAGATTTAATATTATTTTTGAAAAGACAGTGCTAAATTGAAGTCTATGTTATATGCACTCCTTACATCTATATGTAGTAGGCCAATATTTCAATAATAAACATCCTTCAAAATTTCCTTATTGGAAATTGGGCTGCAATTTTCAAAAATTGTAGATCTATAAATTCTCACTGGCGTCTGTCTGTCTGTGTCATTCCTTAATCTCAAGAACAGTTAAGTAGACGAAAGTTGAGACCAGATATGGAAAGCTTCAGGACAGGAGGCTCCAATTAATTATATACAAACTTTCAGCTTGAACCAGAAATTACGTAATTTCAATTCAATAATTTTCTTCTGAACAGAGTTATATAGATGACCAGCATGACTCTGTTGTTAACAGGAAAAGTGTGATGTACAGGAGCACGATACTACTAAAATTGAGAGCATTGTAATGAAAAATTGTAGCCCAGCATTTTGACTAATGTCACAATAAATAATTACTCGTCAGATTTATTTTTTTTATTTTATTTAAACATAATATTTGAATAATTTACATACCTTTCTGGAATAACTTACTTAATAAAGTTTAATTATTTTCATATAATTTTAGTATTTTGTTCTGACACTGGCTGCTCAAAAGTTGATTTTGACTTGTGGCTCGTGTTTTTTGGCCCCTGGTTGAGAAACATTGCTATAGAGTATGATTCTTGATGATAATGTAGACTCAAAGTCTTTTTGTTTGAGACAAATTACTCTGTCCACTTACAGCAAATTTTAACAGACGAGTTAGTTAAACACAAACTCCTGACATTTATTTGCACTTTCGGATTTTCTGTTCTTACTCCCTTCACAAAAGTGACAACCTGCTGAGCCGCTTTTCTATAATCTAGAATTTTGTGTCAATATATCACTTCTATAGTCGCATGATTATGCCACCCCCCCTTTATCGCGGATTCTTTAATGGATTCTTTCCCCTTTATCGCGGATTCTTTAATGGATTCTGCGGCTTCTAACAGAATCCATTTTTTATCTTTAAATTGTAAAATTTTTGGCTTCGCTTCAAAAATTATTATTACATCTTTGTTTTCTTTATTTTTTCTGCTTTTAAACAGTGTAAAATATTTTCTTATTGACACAAATGCTTTATTTGTGTCGAATTTAATGTAATTTGATACGTAAAACGCAAAAAATAAACATATAAAATTTCAACTCGCCGTAATTTCTCTCATGTTTCACTGATTGCCATCGGGTTTGTTTGTAAATGGGGAAGAAATATGACACTTTCAAGTGAAGTCAGTAAAAATTTTGTACTACTGTGAAAATCTTTGTCAATATACCTCGCTATACCCCTATTGCGAAAGTCAATAAACGTTGATTGTTTTATGACCCTATTTTCAAATGCTTCTTTCTGACTTGTAAATCGACTAATTGACAAAGTTATTATTTTGTTTTACTCATATGAATGTTGTATTTAAGATTTAACAGATATTTTTTTTATATTTCTACACATGAATTTTATTTTTAATTTTGAATATGATATAGTCGTGTGTTAGGCTTAACTCGAACATCTAATATAAAACTTGACATCGCTCAAAATATTATTCAATCCATCAAAATTCTTTGTTGGTAGTATAGATATAAATGTTTTCTGTGCATGAAATGAAGCAATCAAAAAAATAATGTGTGGACCATTGAAAATTCGGCAATTTACGACATGATGTCAAATGCGTAAATTCATCTATTTATAACTAAAAATATTCTTGAAATTTCACCAAAAAAATGCATTTGCAACAATACCTATATGAAATTCTTACGCAAGAAAAAAAAATTGTACAATTAGCGCAATTTGTATTAAAGATATTAATTTTGAAAATTTTTGTCGCTGTTATTTCTCGTGCGGACAAACGCGATTTCTTGCAGAGTATAATAAGACATCGCTGAGTTTAGTAATAAATCTCGATATCTCGGTTCAAAATCAGGCTAAAATGAATCTTTTTAGTGAAAAAAAGTAAAATTGTTGAGAGAAAAGTATTGATGGCGAAAAAGATGTGTGAGATCGGCGCAAACCAAGATGTGATTTCTGGTGCCTACCAGGGTTCCGAAAGAGTTGAAACCCCACTCGAGTGACACCAATATGTGAGAACGAGGGAGGTAGGAGGAAGTCGTATCTCCCCTTTCCGGTAACAGGTCGTTGACCTTTCACTTGTCAAGATGGCTAAAGTTCGAATTCCGTCCCGCGAGTAGGGACTCTTTTTGTCGGGCGAGTGGATAGGAGGAAGGATGGGGTCGATGATAAGGCGAAGCGATATTCGAGACACAGAGGACACCAATTAACAATTGAAACAAGGTTTATTAATATTAACAAAGACACCAATACAAAAGCTGACTAACTTCTTTAAGTCGCGTAGGGGTCGAGAGAAAGAGCTTACAGTTTAGTTCATACCTCTTAATTCGTTTCCTTAGAGTTAGCACTTGATATCCACGAGGTGGAGAGTAGTATCCGAAATAGGCACAGTTTTGTATAGTTGCGACTGAGCGCGGAGACGTTTGGACAGTAGGTCCGAGTCAGTGACGACGAGCGATGGCATTTGTCTGGCAGATGATATGAGACTCTCCCGAGGGGGTGGAAGGAGTGGCTTTTATAGCTTTAGCGTGGGAAATTAGGTCACGTGATCGTAGGTGGATGACGATTTGTGTCATAGGTGTTCCCGTGATTCAAAATACATGACGAATTCGGACGTTAAGTATAAACTAAGGTTGCAAGATGATCTGGGTACAATTTAAGAACAAAGGATTGTTGACAGTTATACGGCCGGGGACGCATATTTTCTCGTCCGGGGCCGTTTCTAGGCAGGATGTTTATATTAGGGGAAAATTCCTAAAACGAATTATTACAAATTTAATTCTGAGGGAATTCCAGATCTCACAGATGGTTGTAATCGACGATAGCGATTATCGCGAACTCGTTTTTTCCTGATTTTTTGCTACTGTGCATAGTCGCGTGGAAGCTTGTTATAAGCCGACACTTTTTGGAATTTTTTTCTGAGTAAACTCGGCGCGCAATAAAAATGTTATTTATTGCATTTTTTGCAGTTCGAAAAGATTGGAGAACTTAAATTTTTTGAAATTTTTTGAAAAATTTCAGGAAAAATGCCACGAAAATAACAACCACAGGGCTTCTCACAGAAGCCAGGTGATCATAGAAGGGATATAGAAAATCTGTCATGATATTGCTTGAAGAATGCTTGTTTGTAGGTTGACATTTTTCTGGTTATGATGAAGAATATGAGGAATAATAAGCTCATTTCCTACAGAAACTGCTGACAAGCATCACATCATCAGCCTCTCAGGAAATGTGGTGAAAGACACTGCAAATGCATTAATCCCAGCGATATTGACAGTCTCCCAAAAATGTGCATTAGCCATCTATTCATTTTGTAGTGAATACTTTATTCCTTTGCTTTTTTTGTCCATTATGTCAATTGCATCTTTAGTTGCAATATAGTACAAAACTGATATCATGTCTGAAATCCTTTTCTTCCGATGCAGTTGACTTGTCGTGATGCTCCGATGACAAGAGAACTGCTAGTTTCCCTCTTGTAAGAATATAGGAGACGAATAAGGTCTGTAGTGAATGCAAAGATTGATGTGTGATCTTACCGTCTTCCATTGTAAAAAATTTCTTGTGGGATACATGACAGTAGACCCCCTATAACATGGAAGATATGTTCCGTGTTATATGAATTCTGTGTTGTACGAGTCACTTAGATTTTACAAATACATGAGCTATTCACAGTCTGGCACTTGTGCAGTTTAGGGGTACGGCTGTTTTAAAGGTTTTCTTCCATAAAATTAATCGATTCTAAACTAATTTGACTCGAACATTTCCTAATTACGTATAATTTTTTGGGAATAATCTATATAAACTATGCTATAAACAAAAAATTGTAGGAATACTTACCGAGTGCGCACCATTTGACGACACACCATTCGACAACGCCATTGCTTAAGCTTGTTTTCGTTGCGGAGCAGCTCGTCGAACAGTGGATGCATTTCCTGATAAGTTAGTCTTTCTGCAAAAAATTCGCCAAACTTTGGAGACATCGTTAATAGAAATATAATTTTTATGGCCGTTGAATAATAAATGTTTTTTAGTAGGTTCGCTGCTCATTTAAACTCTAAGGTTTGTGCAATGTCCACTATTGGTCCAGATTCGACCAATCCTGTCAAGACACGAGTCGGCCATGACAATCTGTCTCATTCTTTTAGCATGTTATACAAACACGATCGCAATTTTCCCACCGTGTTATACGAATCCATCTTATATGAACCCGTGTTATAGGGGGTCTACTGTATACACAAGAGAGAGACTCTTGACATGGCAGCCAAGTAATTCTCATCAACAGTGATATGAGTACTTTGGAAATAATCTTTCTTGCAATTTCTTACAAAATAAACAGTTTTCTTATTACAGCTAATTTGTCATTAGCTCATCCTTTCATGTCTGGTTTCAAAATTGTCAAACTGAGAAAGGATGTAAAATTTTTGAAATTGTATGAGATATTTTTGTAGAAAACACTGGTAACTAGTATATAAGATCTGAAAACTAAAGATGTTGGATTCCTTCTTGCTTTCAGTGTGCCTTGAGTAAAAGTAATCCCAAATATACATAAATCTCTCTGCTATCCATTGGAAGTTTTAGCATTATTTGGAAGTTGTTGATTTTATTCTTCATGATAATTCAGTACGTTTTGATTGGTTTCTTGGATTATGGGTATCATTATCAGGTGATAGAAACAATTGGACATCTTCAACAGGTGTTTTAATATATCTGCGGTATTATGAAAGAGCAGGATCTTGTATCGTATTAGCTACATTATGTTATTCTGGCAATCCATTCATAAAAGTATCTTAATTGCCCATACTGTTATCATCATCTCCACTCAATGTATTGGAAATTTCAGTTTCTTCATATTCTACACTTTCAATTGCAGAGGGAATACTTTCAATGTCGCGATCGTCCTCCTAAAGTCCTTGTACGATCAAACCTCGGGTTTCAAACAATAACTTTTTAGCTGTATTTCGTGCATAAAAATGCCTACGAATGAAATATTATATATAATATAATATTTATATGTATTTATATATATATTAAAAGCAAAATGTTCTATCACTGCCAACTGAAACCAAAACCATCACTTTACAAAAATGTGCTATAAATAGAGACTTGATTCTGACAGACAACTGCTACATAATCCACACTTTTCGAAATAATATCTTTCAATTTTTGATTTAAATTTAAATTAATTAATTAATTTTTGATTATATTTTTAATTTTAGTTTCAGTTTCAGTGTAAAAACCAGAGTTCTAATTGTTATTTTTAGTTTTAATGAACTGGCTACCTAGTATTAATAAATATTAAATATTAATAAATTTTTGCTATTTAATTTACGTTAAGCACCTTTGAACACCGATTTGTGGATGTCATTTATATTACGTGAATGTCAATTAACATGGTTTTTATTAATTAATTTGGTTTAAATTCAGATGTTATGCGTACCGAAAATTGAAGTAGTATCTTACTCGCATGCACATTGAAATCTAATTTGAATAACAATGTCATCAATGGTTCGTGTCATGGTGTCTAAAGACTTCAGGTGATCTTGGTGCTACTAACTTCTGAATCTATATTCTTGTCGTTTATTGGTCAGACTGTTCACTTTCTTTAACACAGGAAGTATATGGAGTTGACCATCTGTGTCTTTCTAATCTGTGGCTGGCTCTTGCCGAGTAGCTTGTTCGTCAACCGAGTTATCGTACAGTAACCGGACAAATATGGCTCTCAAAAATTTGTTTGTAAACCAAGTTGTTCGAAAAGCAAGGCATTTGAAACCTGAGGTTTGACTGTATTTGTAAATTTGATAAACTTCTCAAAGTACTGGGTTTATCTGATGATATTTTTCAAACTGTAAGACAACTAAACAATAAAAATGGAATCAAAACAACCTACTGTATAGTATGATACATTGGTAAATTGATTTAATCTGTAAATTTTGAGTTTCTCACATTATTCTATCACATCTAAAAACAGTCATTTCCCAGTCCCTGCAAGCCATTTTCCACCCCCTCAATTATTTAATTTTCAACAGGACTGGTTGTAAATCACTTTTTAGGACTCCCCATTGTGTGCAGCACTCATAATAGAAAATACCAAGCAGGATACAAATGTGCCATAGCAACTATTTTTTTATTAATTATTTTAATTTAAATCTGAAGTAGTTTCTTCAAAATATGATTGTTTACAAATGAAATGACAACGACAGTCATAAAACTTTGAGATTTTACCAATGATGATTGCAAAATTATCTTAATAAAACAAAACTTGTGCTACAAGTGTAACCCCTTTGTATTACGTGGGTTAATTGCAGTTTCTGAGAAGTACTTACGTTATAAAAGCAGGAACCTACCGTATTATTTCACTTTAAACAGTTTAGAGGAAAAAAGTCTTGATATATTTTTGAAGAAACATCACCAAATGATTGCCTAAATAATCGGGCTATAACTACGTTAATTTTACGAAATTTATTAAATTAGCAGAGTTATAACCCAATTATTTAGGAAATTGTTTGGTGGTGTTGGCTCTTTGTATTAAGCGAACTTTACAAAAGCCAGTGACTGTACCATCAAATAGTAAAAGCCATGTTTTCTCCCAATATGGATATGTTTAAAAATAAACTTGTCAGTTGACCTGAACATACACTTTATTGAGATAAAATGGCTTGAAGAGAGAATAAATGCTCATTTTTTGACATAAATTAGAGTTGGTAGAATAATGATTAAAGCTGTGGA
Organism: Centruroides vittatus; assembly: GCF_030686945.1. NCBI lineage: Eukaryota > Metazoa > Arthropoda > Arachnida > Scorpiones > Buthidae > Centruroides > Centruroides vittatus. The sequence goes on along the minus strand of NW_027122669.1, from coordinate 480,930 downwards.
TATAACAGTTCGACCTGGCCATCAAATTGGATCCAGGAGCCAAATATGTCAAACTTTTCAAATTTAAATGTAACTTATCTGCATGGAATTCAGTGGAGACTGTGTTTTTAATTTTAAAGTTGTGAACTAGTTGCTTGTATTCAATGTCATGATTCTGATGTTTTGTTACTTCTGTTATTAAAGCAATTAAAAATAGTTTATTTTGTGAAACTACAGATTTTTTTCATTGAAAATCTCTTAATCTTATTAATTACTTGTTTCCAATACACACACCGACTGTCTTAACTAATCTTTAGCATCGTCACAGCATAAAAATTGCTGTTTATAAGAGAGAGAGTGTAAATTTTTCAAGTTGACGTATATCTTTATTGTTAATGATGACATTAGTTTGACATTATAAGTAGCGTTAAAGTTGAAAAAATGCATCCTTTGTCACGATGCAAGTTGTGTGTACCACCTTGACTCATGATTTTGGGGAATCTAGAAGCAGTATTCTTTGTATTAAATGACAATATAATTGTTATTGAATTTACAGGACACGTCGCACTTCATGTTACATATTAACTGATATTTTGTATTAACCAAACTCGCTAACATTGAAACGTTATTCTCATCCACAGAACTGCAAATCTATGAATTAAAACGGACTTTGCTATCACACAAATCAATAATGTATTAACAGGGTTTGACTGTTATTAAAGTGTCATATTAGGGAATCACGTTAAAGTAAGATACTCCGATTTAATAATTTATATGTTTAATAATTTAACAAAGTTCACCTTGGAAATATTTATGCTAGTCTACTGGAGTTACAGTATGTGGTATGTAGTGACTGTCGGGAGCACTGCTCCATTTGTTTACTACTATGTGGTAAAGGTTTGCATTTTATGCCCAATTTGAAAGTTGGTCCCTAATTTTGAAGAGATTTTCTTTCAGTCTTGAAAAGACAATTTATGTTTAATTTATATTTAACAAGTCTATAATAGTTTAGTAATATAAGTTTAATAATTTATTTAATGTTTCCATTATCTGTTGTTTATAGTGTACTTTACATCTATTTTGACTACTATTACTGTTGTTTTTTATGATTTTATTGTTTATTAAGACACTAAACTACATATATACACGGTAGGATCCAAAAGTTTGGAAACTTGGTACATAATTCTGTCTTGAATAGTTTAAAATACCAATGAACAACCACCTCTAAAAGAATCCCTTTGGGTGATGTTACACACTTTTTCCAGTGCTTGTACAGCTTCTGGAAGTATTGCTGTAATCCATCTCTTGCAGCTACTCATAATGTCTCCTGTAATCAATCTGCTTTTATCTCATTTGATGATTCAAAACAACTTCTCTGCAGATGCTGTTTCATCAGTGGAAAGAGGTAAAAATCTCGAGCTAAGTCAGGTGAATAGGCAGAATATGGAAGTACTGTACATTACTACCATTTCTGATAAGAAACTCTGATCATTATGGATTGATTTGAGGCACAATGTCATGGAGACAGTACCACTGTCCCCATCACTATGTGAAATAATGCAAATGATATGAAATGTTTAGATACAGATCTGTTTAAAAAATAATTTGGGTGGAAACAGAATGTCCTAGCATTGTGAGGTTGGCAACACTACTGTTTGTGATAATCTACCAAGTAAGTGGCTTTTTCAGATTGTTGATATCTTGTTATTGTCTTTTGAGTGAAAGGTATTTCAGCATTCGTGGAAATTTTTGCAATGTGCAATTTATGGGAGCAACGATGCAACATGAAGTTTTGCGTGAAACGGGGGAAAACTTTTACAGAAACATTTCAACTTTTGAATCAAGCTTATTGAGGTGATGCAGTATTATGAATGATTTACCTGATTCAAAAGTGGTTGTCAATCAGTTGAAGATGACCCTCTACCAGGAAGACTTTCGACCTCAACTGATGACACTCGTGTTTAGAAAATGAAGGATCTGGTAGGGTGCAAATCGTCATCTGACTGTCAGAGAACTTGAAGAAGAGGTTGGGATCACAATAAGGTCATGCCATGGTATTTTAATGGAAAAATTAAACATTCATCAAGTTGCAGCAAAATTTGTTTCTCATTTGATGATCAAACTGCAAAAGGAAAATCGAGTGGATGTTTGTCTGGACTTCCTTCAACAAGCTGATGATGATGATACATTCATGCAAAGGATCATAATGGGTGATGAGCGTTGGGTTTACGGCTACAACATTGAGACAAAAGGTCAATCATCACAGTGGGTTGGAAAGGGATCTCCACATTCAAAAATAGCACAACAATCTCGATTCAATGTCAAGGTGGTGATCACTGTCTTTTTCGATTTCAATGGAGTTGTGCACTTTGAATTTTTGCCTCAAGGTCAAACAGTCAACCGCCAGTACTACGCAGGTGTTTTGAAATGGTAGCATGAAAAAAGTTGCAAAAAGAGACCAGAGTTGTGGTGAGACAACTCTTGGTTCCTTCATCGTGACAATGTGCCTGCTTACTCAGCCTTGTCAATTTGACAGTTTTGTGCCAAAAATCAAATGACTGTCCTCCCCAGCCTCCCTACTCACCAGACCTGGTTCCTTATGATTTTTTTTTTTTTTTTTGTTTTCAAAATTTGAAAGGAGATGCCATTTTGACACAATTGATGACATTAAAACAAATTTGTCATAAGCATTGAAGGACATTACAAAAGAAGCTTACCAGAACTGATTTGCAAAATGGAAACATCACTGGGATAAATGTGTGAATAGGGGAGGGGAGTACTTTGAAGGGGACGAGGACCAATAATCTGTAACTTGAAGAATATAATTAAAAAAATAAAGTTCTTGTATTTTTTGAACAGACCTTGTATGTAATAAAGTGGACAATGGTACCTTCTCCATGACAATGTGCTTGCACGTCAGTTGATAATGGCCACAGAGTTTCTCACTAGAAATAGTACTTATGTGCTTCCAAATCCTGCCTATTTATCCAACTTAGCCACTTGTGATTTTACCTGTTTCCACTGATGAAACAATATCTGCAGAAACATTGTTTTGAGTCATCAAATGAGATAAAAGCAGCATTACAGGAAACAGTGAGTGGTTGCAAAAGATGGCTTACAGCAATGCTTCCAGAAGCTGTATGAGCACTGGCAAAAGTGTATCATCACCCAAAGGGATTCTTTTGAAGATGGTTGCACGTCGGTGTTTTAAACTACATGTCAAGTCGCTGAAATTTTGGATTCTATTACGTATGTCTAACTGTATTACAGAGGTGTGTGTTAGGTTCTAGCTTTCATGACTTCAACACCATGCACATGGTTATTAAAACGGATAATCTGGATCATCATAATTGTTGTTAATGAATTGTTCATTGCATTACAGTTTTTTCATATCCCATATGACTTTTCATCATAAGTCTCTTTTGATAATCATTGTTAATCTCTGTGTTGAGGAACATTCATTGAATTCATTGATCTAAATAGATTGATTTCACTTTAATAAGTAAAAACCATAAAGATCTTAATCAGTTGGTTTGGATCTTATGTATATATGCATAACTCTAATAGGGCATCATTAGTCAGTGCATGATAGGCTAAGAGATGCATCAATTGCAAAAACCTAATTATACTGATTTTATGTTACTTTAATTGCACAAAATCACATCTGAGATGTCTTAAATAAAAGTGAAATTGACTCAATGTTAGGTAACATGCCATACTTTCTTGGTTTTAAGATATATTTTTACACTTTTTAGTATCTCTAAAATTACATTACAACTTTCATTTGATGTCAAAAGAAACTTGCCAGTTTGACAATTGCTGATGTACCGATGGTTGAATATTTGGTTCTATCGATAGATAATTGAGTCCATCACATTTTCTGGTTGTTTCTTCTAAACTTTTCTAATTTGAAACTTCTAAGATGTTATCAAATTGTGAAGTGTGAAGCACGATAGCAATACACAGACACGTGAATTCAATTAAAACAAATTTAATTTCGCGATAAACAATATATACAGATGAGTTCTTTTGGATTCCCTCGGTCCAATTTCTCTTACTGTCCGTTAGTAACAATAACCCAAGTAGCTTACCTCCTTGGAAACCACTTGCCCGACAATACTAATGAAACCCGCGCGATCCTTAACTAACTTAAACCTAGGGATAGAAAAGTATAGAGATAGGGAAATGAGAAGAATTGATAGGATAGTGGGGTACCCTTGTTCTCGCTGAACTCGATGCTGGCTGGTGCTTTATTCTGCGTGTCTCTGGGTTTGTCATTGTTTTAAATATCTTCTACTATAATTTCTTTTCGGTGTCTCTGATTCTACAGTCTGGATCCTCACCTCACGGCTCTCTATTCGGCCCTCGTGGAATTTCGTCTCTGGCCGGAGAAAAAGTGACCCTTTATGACCCAGATTTGACTCGTCCTCCACTCGAAGTCTTTGTCCCACACGGCCCCCTGGTGGGTGGGGAGTGGGAAGCCCCTGTTTCCAGAAGCCAGAACAATGAACAAAGGAAGTTAGAAAGAAGGGTTAAGAAAGAGAGAAAATTATTAAAACTAATTAAATCTAAAATACATATGTACAAAAATATGGCGTACAGCCACAAAATGATGAAAAAAATTGATAGAATTCTTCACGGTGGAATTAAAACTTTTATTAAGTACCACATGCAACAAGAAAATTTTGAGAGAGACATTGTATCGGTTCTATTAAAACAGAAGTGGTATTGATGTAATAAGATACTCTTGTTAGCAATTTCTTGTTTTTTTGTAAGTGCTATGATGTGTTTTGTGAATATGAAATCCATGTATATTGCAAAGAGATAATCTGTCGTATCTTAAGAGACGTTCGTGAATCTGGGCCCTGGCTCACACTTACACAATAACATTAGTATGATAGAGCTTCAATTATTCGTCAGGGTATGAGACTGACACCGTGACAGATAATAGAATATGTATATTGGAAACATCATAAATAAGATAGACTGGATATTCTAACTTGTTTAGGTTATGTAATTTACATTGATCTAGTAATGCCATAAAAAGAAATTTAAAAAAAAAGTAATATTAAGTAATTTATAAAAAGCCAAATCACACAGTTTCTTATATTTCCGTTTCTCAAATCCTTCAGAAGTTAATGTTACGAATTTTATGTAAAAGTAACACTATATATTATAGCATCTGTTGTTGTTTGGGCAATTGGATACCTTTTAATGGCATAATTTTAGCTTTATTGTAGCTAATTATGGTTTTGCATCTGTCTTCTTCATTTTCATTCTGGTTTCTATATTTAGTTAGGTTGCAAGATGTCCAGGGATGACTATTCTGAAAACTGTTCCTACAGTGAAGTAGCTTTTTCTTTTTCTACATTTTAAATATGTTTCTGTCACTGGCAGAGTTAAAAATACACATCCTGCATGTGTTGGAATTGAAGCACATCTTACATAAACATACTAATGATGAAGTGATAAACCGACTTATCAATTTTACGACACCAATAAGTCAAATTATCATTTCGTTATTAATATTTTAATATGCATTATCCTTCTATTAAAGCATATTACAGATGTATATTCAAATGTGGCACTGCCAGGAGTTAGGTAGGTGGGTGATATGTATACCTTTATGTAGTTTTAAATGGAGGGATGAACCCGTTGATAATAGTAATTCTGACCGACAAGTGCTTCCCGAATTGATAAAAGTAACGAGTTAAGCTGGTTGCTTAAGTTACCATCTACGAAAAATATATAATTGAACGTAGATAATACAATATGATTGCAAGAATTTAAATGTTTTAGTATTATATTTCATGTAATCGGCTGTTAAGGATGCTGCTGAATTTATCGAATAAGTAATTACGAAAAGTTTCTTACACGGCTGCTGTGAGATAGCATGTATTTTGTACGTACTGTTCTTAAGAATTGTCGTATCAGATTAATGGTTAAACAATTTTTATTTATTTATTTTTTAATTATTGAAATTTACTTAGGTTTTATGGAATGTATTCAAACCTAAACTTTGTGGTGAAGTTTCACTCAATTGTGTTAATTCTCTGACAGTCACATGAAAAAAATGCAAATAGCCATGTGGTATAAAACATTTATATATTGATAGAGTTATTAATTTTATAAATATTTTCATGTAATACGATCATAGTTGATCGTTTGCAATATGGTCACAGTTGATCGTTTGCAATATGATCACGTAAGTTACCTAGCTTCTGCATGAAACCAAGCAGTTTTTCTGAGAAACGATAAAAACTAATGCAAAAATTTTTATCAAAAAACATAATAGCCTTATTTTTAGGAAGGTAGCAATCTCGGTAATTTGTTTTCATTTTAAAGTGCTAATGGTGTGGCTTCTGTGGTGTCCCATAGAAGCCACACTGTTATGTTAAACATAACAATACGAGGTAAGGAAGGATACATTGACTGTTTCTATCCCTTGAGAAACACAAAGGCATGTTTTAATTTAAAATTTTGGTGTAGTTTGCATGCATAAACATCATGCAAATGTGCATACAAAATCGGCAATCTGTGTATATATCAAACATGGTCATTAGAATCGAAACAAAACTAAGAAGTTACGCAGCAGCAATGTTAGTTAGTTATTTGAAATTAATAAAAGGATGCATTGTGGATGAGTGGGAGAGATTCATGGTTGGACGGAGCCATAGAAAAGATTAAGAGAAGAAAAACAATGCTATTAATAGTTCTACTGATTTTTATGTAGTTAGTTTTTTTCTCTCTCGAAGAAGAGGTGATTGCCTTAGAAAAGCAGTAGAAAGACGACTTGGTATGATTACATGAAAATGCAGAGCAAGTAATCAGAAATTTTCATTTAATAACAATATAAAAATACAGAAGATTGTCTGTATTTTTATATATTTTGTATTTTATTAAATATACTGTAATTACTACTGGCCAACTTCAAATGAACTGTCAGAAGTTTTTCAATTGATAGTTTGTTCATGTATTCTACTATGAACAGGATTCCCGTCGAGTCTGATTCAAAGCCCGTAATTTAATAAAAGAGACTGAAAACTGATTTTTGCAAATTTCTGATAGCTTTTATATAAAATTTTATTACGAACTTTACTTAGTAAACATAATGACTGAACACTTGAAATGGTTTCCAATGGTTTTTTTTCTTGCGCAAAATGTCGTCATATTCCCGCGACAAACACGACACAACTCGAAACTTCAATTATACTAACTATGCATCTGTTTTGTAAGAAACAAAGCAAACAAATTGCAAATATAGTTCAAAACTATAGCTACATTTGCAATTTGTTTTCTATTTGAAAAATATACATTTTTTTTTTTTTTCTTCAAAACAAATGCATAAAACTTAATTGAAAATGGGGAGATGCAAATGCAGTATTATAAAAGTTATGACAAATATAGCTACAATTAACATAATTCAGTCAAATAGAAAATATTAAGTACAGGGTACGTACTGTTATACTGCTCTTTATGCAGAAGACATAAAATTATTTTCTGAAAAAGAACATTGTGTTTGGAAAACCTAGAAAGTTCGGGGAATTCCGAACTTCCAAAAAATTAGCCATCACGATTAAGACTGGTAATGAAATAAGGAGAAAAATAATGAGTATTAAGCAAATGCTTTTGTTACAACTGTGCAACTTCGCAGACAATTAGTGCACTCCAGTAATGTGATGATAAACAGGTTTTACTGCATGTTTTTTTGAAGAATGTTATCAAAAAATACTAATCAACTGAAGGTGACAGTATAGATGAAAATGCATTTAAATTGAGTAAAGTTTTGTTTACTCATTGACAGTAAATAGAATTGTATCAAAAATTATATTTCAAAGAGGATAACGAATTCTCATTCTCCATAATATTAAATTATTCCGGTATTAAACATCTCTTCTTACATATACATGTATATAATGATTTTGGTTTTTAAAAAATTTATATTGCAATTAAAAAATTTTGAATTGTTAAAGTAACTATTTAAACTAAGATTGATCTCAAATTATCAAACTTAATCATATTTTGCTTTATTGGAGGTCTCAAACACTTATATTAAGCCCGAGCACTTTTAATCCTTTCGGTTCACCATCGGAGAGCATATATCTGCAACAGAAAATACCGTTTAGAACACCAGAAACCTTTTAAACTTAAAGCATATTCTAAAAACTTAATGAATATCAAATCACTAGCAGTTCAATTGTCTCGTTTACTTCTGCAGATTTATACTTCCGACGATGATTCGAAAGTCTCAAAAGTTTTCGGGACTCGACGTAACTATTTGGGCTCTTCGTTAAAGCAGAATATGGTTAAGTATTTTATAATATTTCAATTATTTCTTTAAAAATGCTCTGCCATATTATCTTGCTCAGTAAATTTTAAATTTATTTGATAAAATAGCTCTAACACAGCACTAAAAGTATTAATATTTTTGTCTTATAACTGAAAACTTAATTATTGTTTTACTTGTTTTGTGCCTAATATATAAATGTTACGATAATTAACTATTATATTTAATTTAAAAATTTTACGTAGGAAAAAATAACAACTTATTTATTTATTTAGGAAGTGATAAACCACTCTCTCCAAGACTGACGCTTAAGTTTCAGTCTATTAGATCAAGGAATGAAAAGATATCTGGAGGATATAAAACTAATGACATCAATTCATCGTATCTTAAATATCCTTCTTATTATGTTACAATGGAAACCAAAAGTGATATATATGAATTCCGCAAAGATGATGGCTCTGTGTCTTCCACTCATAGTTCCACTTCCACGTCTGACTGTGACTTATACGACCCTAAATTAGATGTTGTAACAAGTAGTAGCAGCCAAGATATAGAAAATAATTCATTTATGAAAGACAATAAGAAAATTCCCGACGAGACGGGGAATGGTGAAGTAGCAAATCGTAACGAGAAGGCCGACAATTCGGATTCTGGAAGATTAAATGGTAATCGTGTATCTTCCGATAGTAATACTAAGGAATATGATTGCAGCAGTGAAATGGAAAAGGAAGAAAGTAGACGTAAAAGAAGAAAAAGCAATGATAACGCTAATATAAATAGACATAATCATCCTTCTGTCGGTGTTCAGCGATATCACAGAAGTCAAGGTAATAGGGTTAATCACCAATCCGAAGGACATTCGGAACAGAGAAGCCCGAAATCTAAAAAACGAGGAAGTATCTCCAGTTCTGAAACAGAGAGTAATCATAGTGAAGGTGAAAATGAGGCACAGGAACGTACTTTCTCTAGTGACATTACTTCTTTGTCTCAGAACGGAAACTCTGTTCCTCATTCACCTAAGGTTCCTCCTCTAAAAATTGTAATTCCGTCTGGTTCTGGATCGTTGGAATCGGAAACAAGGGAAAGAAGTAAAGTGTCTTCTTCCAAGCAAGCTTTGCCTTACGTTGTTAATACAGCTGCCGAATCTTCAGAAAGCGGTTGTGTAGAATCATCGACAAATAATTCTGTTCAGCCTGAAAATTCTAAGGAAAGTAAATCTGAAGTATCATCTACAAAATCAAAGGATGAATCTCATCCTCCAGAAGAACGCTTCCAGAGAGTGACTAGGAGTAGTCATCGTATTCAGGCAGCTTTAGCGGGTACTTCAACCAACAATCATGCATCTAATGACCCAAATCCTCATTCACAAATGGTGTCTTCCAGTGCCCAAAAGGGAGAACTATCCGGCGACAGTTCGACAGACGAACATAATCAACAGCAAGCCGAGGTACATCCTCGTAAAAGAAAGCTAAGGCAACGAGAAAATGCTTCAGAAAACACACAGCAACCTTCATCGTCGTCCTCATTTTCGTCGACAACAACATTGACTTTAGAGGATCCGCAGCAGCAATCACAGTTGTTAAATTGTTATCAGATGTATCTGAATATAAGGAAACAGGTAAAGATTTTTATAATTTTTTTAAAAATACATTTAAATTAATATTAATTTTGTTTGTTTTAAAAATAATTTAATTAATAATTACAATAAAACAAAGCTTACTGTAGCAAAAGTAATGATTAAAAAATTAAAAGATAAATTAAGAATAAAATATTGATAATTATTAATTACATATAAGATCAAACCCAATGAATGTTAATAATTAAAGGATATTATAGTCCAATAAAAACTCAAATTATTGTTTGATTGATACTTATTAAACAGCCAAATAATCCTCTCCCGTCCAACTGGAAACTATAATATAATAAAACACTACCTTAGGCTATGTCCTATGTGGCAACATTCAGTGACTGTGACAGAAAGAATCTTTGTACACATTTCCAGCTTTCAAGTGACCTCTGTCCAGAGTGGAGATGTGTTGTTTACGAAATGGCGGTGAGACGACTTTGTTGAATGCTTGCCGTGGATAATAGTTTTCTACATTGTATTACCAAAACTTTTTACAGGCAAAAGACACTATATTTATAAGAAATGTCATCAGTTCAGTGAATTTTACCATTTGTATCATGAAATAAATGATGGTCCAGCTTTTATTCTTCTATGTAAGTGTGAGCAGTGGAAGTGGAAATCAAACTTGCTTGGTAGTTGCTTTCCGCACATGTTGTAAGGAACTGAGTCCGAGCGTTATTTTTATTTTATTATTATTTTTCCGTTTTATTATATATTGTTTGGGGCTTATGTTTATTTAGGACGAAGGTTCCCCACCACTCTCTTGTTAGTAATGAAAAATGAAGATAAAACAACTCACGGAGAAATAAGCGCCGTAGGAAAAATCTTGCACACTTGCGCTGCCCAGCGGAAGTAAATGGTCCACAGAAAAAAAAGTGGAGGGGGGAGTCCCCACACTCACTAGTAAAGAAATACTTGATAAACCGTCTTAACATCCCAGAAAATTATGATAAATACTTTGTAAACGGTTTATAAGCTTTGTCGGAAACTTAAAGCTGCCAGAAAAGAAAATTAATGTTAGCAACTAAGTATGTAAATAAGGGGAGTAACTCAGCTGAAGTGTGACGTCACCTCACAGTATAAAACCCGTACGTTAACCGAAGAAGAGAGAGGTGATTTCCAAATCGAGGCGACTTTGAGAGCGAGGTGAATTCGAAAGCGAAGTATTTTCTGATAGAAGTCCAGATTGATAATTGGACGATCCAAGGTGTTAAAGAGGAATTCGATTGACGATTTGACGATATCGAAAGGATTGAGGAAATGGGTTCTTCATATAGTGAGGTGACGGATAGACGTTTAATTAGTAAGAGATTTTGTTCATAGTTTCTAAGTAGTTGATTTGTCGAATTTTCAAAGGGGAATTAATATTAAGTTAAGCTAAGTAGCTGAGTTTATTGTCGGGTTGACTTGTTGATTTTTGTTAATAAATTTTGTTTGGATTATTGACATTTGTACATAGCACATTCTAGTTACTAATTAAATATATTTGAACTTTTTGATTTGACTTGATATTTATCGTTATTATTACTAATTTTTCGGTGCACGCTTAAAAGCCCAGGCCTGGCAAACTAATCTCGAATCCGCATAAAGTACCCGTTAGGTTAACGGAAGTTTTACCGACCGCAATTAGTGTCGGTTTCCTAAGATACTAAAAATAGTACTTTAACCACCAGGTGATACTTCTAACATTGTACTGCATTCTAACTGGGGTTACTCTGGACATGCATACTTGCTTGTATTGGTTTGCCTGCTCTGCTGGGTAGCAAGTTCATGCCTGCGGTTACTGGATGCTGCCACATAGGATGTGCCCTTCGACTTTCAGATCTCCATATTCTATTAATTTTAGAGAATGTTTTTGTTATTTTTTTTAATGTAAAATTTTTGGAATGTTTGTTTGTTTGTTTATTAAGTTACAGCAATGCAACACTTGGGTGATCTGCCCAGGGGTGTTGCCTTCTGAGAGGTCTTTTTAACGGTAACTGGCATGGAGAAAACCTGGAAAACTCCATGTGGCCAGCCCATCCTGGTGAGGTGCAAACTGATGACTGAACTTCCAGTGTTCAGGGAACAGAACCACTTGGGCCACTGGTGGGCCAATTGGAATGTTTGTAAAGATGCATTTGTCCTCAAATGTTCCATCTACAGTTTGTTCTAATGTAATATAAGATTCAATTTCACCTGACGATCAGTTAACGCAATCAAAAACTTTAGTGTGATATTAAAACACTGCATTGCCGAAAGTCTAAGGTGTTGTTTCATTGTGTTAAGTGGCCACTTATGCTAAAGATAATAGCTATAACTGGTGGATGTGTCTTTGAATCATTGATATTTGAAGAATCACACAACTAGGTTGTCAACTAAAGTATTTGCCAGAAATAAGACATTTTCCCCAAAAATACTGTCTGGAAATGAGATACATCTTATACAACATCCAATATATATAATTTTTATTTTTATTTTTTTCAAAAAAATGTCTTTGGAAAATTGGTGTACCTTATATACCAGCAAATCAGTGCAAAATAAAATTCACCAACCTTATTAAGACCTTGCACATATGTGAGAAATCCATTACTAATGTTTTTGGTCTACAACTAAGATCATCTTTGGGTAGATTTTTTCAAAAAACTGAATCTTTCTGGTATTCTTAAATCAGTATAAACCAAGAATTGCTGACAAATTTAAATTACTTTTATGATAAAATATCAAAACAATATACCTTTATCTGTCATGTTTCAGAAATATGTAGCTGACTTTGTAGCTGACTTTGAGGCTAAGTCAGCTATAAAGGACACTGACGGACTATACTCACATCCCTCTCTCACGTAGCAGCCTTAAAAATTATATTCATGACAACGCTATGCAAAAGTGGAATCGACAATGGTTGAGCAGTAAAACCGGTAGAATAACAAGACTTTATTTTCCTAGTGTTGAATGCAGGTTCTCATCATCAATTAGAGATTTAATGTTTGCTACTGCTCAACTACTTACTGAGCATGATAATTTTAGAAGCCACCTGGCGATGTATAACCGCGTACAAGCTGCCTCTTGCTTTTGCTCTACAGAAAACCTAGACATCGTCGACCATATGATTAATCATTGTCCAATTTACGATCAAGATAGACCTATTCTGAAATTAGAAATTTTTACGCTTGGTTTCAGGTGGCCATGTCCATTCGATAAGCTTGTTCAGAAGCCACTGTTTGATGCTTTTTACAATTATGTTCAAAAGATATGGAAGTTAAGACTATTTCTAATTTATAGTTTTACATTTTAGTTTTCACTAAAAACTGAATACTAATTTTATGTTTACTTTGTATCATGTATTTCAGTTTATGTATTCTTAGTGTTATACACCCATAGGAGTGGTGCACTTATTCTGAAAAAAAAAAAAGAAAAATAAAAACAAGAGAGAAACCACCACATGGCCTTTCTCCCATGATAAAAAAAATGTGTCTGCTAGCGTTATTATTCTATCATATCACACCTGATGGCATTAGTACAACGAGCGTTCTTAATAGAAACTGCCAAATTGAAGCCAAATTCAAAACTCCACCATTCAACAAGACCAAAAAATAAGAATATTACATAAGACGAGATCTATTACCCCCCTACTCCTGAGTAAGAAATCGTAATAAATCCTTGACCCCCACCCACCCCAAAATACCTTACCTAATTTATGGATGGGCTCTAACTTATGCAAGCCACATTTTCCGTTATTTAGCGAGACATCAGCGAGACATCAGCGCAGTGATAAAACTCGTTCCATATTTTAGCTCACTTGCAGCGCCATCCCAAAACCCTTACAAAATTTCATTAGCGAGGTTGAGGAGTGCTAGCTTTTCGCTAAAACAATGAGTGAAGTATGGTGGCACCATGTTTGGAGGTTTTAATTGAATTAGAAGATCAAAGTTTTCTTTTAAATATGGATGAAAGAACTTATGACAGTTTACGAACAGCTAAAAATAAACATATTTTTAACTATTTCCTATCTGATAGACTTTGACAGGCATAATTGTCTTTTCGTCTGTGTGTGTCGGATATGAAGACTGAATTTTTTAGTTATATTATTTGTATTTTGATTTCAGATATCAAGTATTAATATAATAATTAGCATTATATATCCCGCATGTTGAAACTTTTAGCAAAACAATTATATATATATATTTCATTTTTTTTATTACCTATATTTTATAATGCAATCTATGGCATATTTGTACTCAGCATATTGTTTTGTGTACCTTTATAATTTATCACTATTGCTTGTTAAAGAGCTTGTGAATGAAAGAAATTAATTATTTACCGAGTATAATTTTGTTTTAAAACTAGTAAATGTTTCATATTTTCATTAGGAACAGCAACCAATATCAAAACTTATTTTAAAGAACTCTGGACATCATTCAGTGCAGCTGATTTAGACTTGTTTGAAAATATCGTCACTGTATTTAGGCACGATTTCATGAACATAGCCAGATATTTTGGACCTATCTTCCCGATATTCCTCATTGGAATCGATGGCAACTGTTAAAGACGAGTCTTGTAGTTCGTTGTAGTCATTTTTGAAAAAGTTAGAATAGGGATTTATAACAGATTCCGAACAAATACTCTAAACATTTATAATAGATGCTGTGAAAACACGATACATTTTTATTAGCAGAGTGCTATCTGTTATGTTCCTTCTGATACGTCAACGGGAAGTTATATATTTCACATATCTGCTAGCAGATACTATATGTTCTAATTCTGATTCTAAAATTTGTATATTCCATATAACTGAGAATTTGATTTACGATACAATGTTCCAAATCTTGACAAGAACACAATTTTAAGATTAATTTAGACATCCATTTAAAGTGGAATTCAAAATATGCAGACGAACTTAAATATAATAAAAGAACCAATCACAAAACTCGATATCTTTAAATGTCCAAAAGTTGCCCAAAGACTTCGTATAGTGATTTCCAAGTGTTGGGAATCTCTTCGATTTTTAGAAATTAATGCATGTGCCTTGTTTGGCAGACTTATAAAATATACATCGTGTGTTCTAATGTCTCTAAGTCCTTGATCTCCCTTACTGGATATATCATTTTACTCTCCTTCCATATGTCCTCCATTCTGATCTATAGATTGCTAATGCTGTCAAAAACAATACCTTTTTCTATTGTGTACACACGTTCTTCAATTTCTATATTTGACCTTGTGGCTGTGAGACTACACAGCAGAATCCCATACAATGTGGGGGATATGTTCTTCATTATAGTAAGTTAGGCCACGTTTCTTTATGCAGTGCTCGAGAAGCACTTTACAGCAAACACACTGAAACTGGTTTCTAATTGGCCAACGCTGTTTGTGACGTCATTTCGCTACACTCTCGCTGCATAAAGAAACGCAGCCTTACGCTATCAAGACGTGCATTATCAGATGATTTTATGCAAGTTTAAAATTAAGCCTAGAAGTTGAAAAAGAAAACGTATACCTGTGGACAACAAAATTAGAATTTTGTATGAGTACTAGTCACAATTTTTTTGTCGTATTATATGAATTTAAAATTACAGGAGGAATGCATTATATGGGAGTTCACTGTATGTTCCTTTGCTATTCCATATCTGTCACCTTGAAACTAGTACATTATAAATGCTTAGATTTTCATCAAATTTCACTGCTTCTTGGGTATTTTGAAGTAGTCGGAAGACCATGGGTATTCTCTTGTAGCAAATCTTGTTACCCGTTAAATCTGCTGTCTGTTTATGTACGTTCCTAAGTTGCCTGTTGTATGTAGCTATTATTATTGGTCCTTTGAAATCTCTATATGAAGTGGACAACTTCAGGATATTTAAAGGTTTATTCAGTTTTGTGATTCGTTCTTTTATTATATATAAATTCGTCTGCATATTTCGAATTCCATTTCAAATGGATGTTTTAATTTTAAAATTGTGTTCCTGTCAAGATTCGGAACATTCTATTGTAAATCAAACTTTCAGTTACACTGAATGTGTGTTCTAATTCCAATTATAAAATTTATATCTGCTATATGAAAAGATTGTTGGGCCTGAAGATGGACATTGAAATGTTTTAAAAGACATTCAGTTGGTTTTCAATTTGAAAAAGAGCAAAACATAAATTTTAGAGAAACTAATACCTATACGTTGTGATTTAACAAGCAAATTACAGTAATACCTTAATTTTACCTACAGTAATACCTTGTGAAAAATTTGTCTCAGATTTCGTCAGCATGCTCAAGTAACCTCGCTGCTATTTTTGTGAAAACAAAGGACAACCCACGCGTTTTCTGGCTTAGTTTGGCATTATTTCTCATTGTGTGAGCATTATCCCGTGACAGCCCACCATTGGCCAACGGTTTTGTTCTCTGAACATTGGGAATTCGGTCGTAGGTTCGCGTTTCACTAGGACGAGCTGGCCACGTGAAGTTTTCCGGATTTTCTCCATGTCTGTAACGCCTGAATAGGGGCCAGTTACCCTTAAACAGATCTCCTGGAAGGCATTATTCCCCCGATACGACCATCATAAATGCATACTACTACTATTACATGACAATTACGTCACACTTTAGCACCGGGCGATATAGGCTAGAAGCTCATGTCCAACTAGCTTCTACAAGATAAGACATTACCCTGTGTTTCTAGCCAAACAATTCCATTGCTTTTATCTTAATGCTAATTATCTTATCTTTTATCTTTATGCTAATTGGTCTTTTATATTAATTTCTTATTGCTTTTAGTATTTAATGCTATATTAATTTTCTATAAAATGGTTTTCGGTATGTATTTTGGAGTGTCTAGAAGGAATTAATTGAATTAACATTGATTCGTATGGAAGTAATTGCCTTGGTTTTCATCGGTTTCAGATTTCGCCGATTGTTTTCGGATGGATTATCGACGAAAACCGAGGTATCACTGTATCAGGATATTTCGTAAAAGTAATCTAATAATTAAACTTATAGCATATATTTTCTGATCTTTGGGATCATTTCTTTGAGAATATTAATTTCATTAAAGTTTACTTAGCTTATGTCTGGGACTAAATATTTATATAAGTTTAGAGAACTTGGACACTTACACAAATTTATAACATAATAACAGAAAGTATTAACAATGTGAAATAATAAATGATCAATATAATATTTTGAAGGTTGATAAAAGAAGAAGTACGATGTTTGTGGTACATCCGAAACCACCACAAGGATTTAAAGATTACTTACTAAATAGGTGTTCGTACGTGCTGGAAGGAAACGCAGCGAGTCGTTTAAAATGTGCCAATGGTAAGTCTCATTTTGATTCTAAGTTTGTAAATGTTTGAAATGCATTATGAGAAATGTTCATTTATTTCAGCATAAAATTTTTAAAATAATTATAAAATTCATACAAACTATTTTATTTTTATTTATAAAAAGAATGTTTTCGTAATAATAAACATCAATAGAATATGCCAGATAAACTGCTATATTGGGCTATAAGATAATAATTAGATATAAAATAATTTGACTAGAGATAGAACTTGGGCCACCAACTCGTGATTATTTTAATAATTACAATAAATTCATTTTTAATGCCTATCTCTACTTAAATTAATTTATATTTAATTATTAAATTAGTCTTATTATAGTTCAATAGTATGGCAGATGAAGACAAATAATTTAATAATTTGATAAAAAGATCTTCAGTTTAAAATTTTAATTTGGTGTTTTGGTAAAAGTTATTAATCTCTATTTTTTTAATAACAATAAAATATGAGAACCAAGCCAGTTCAACAGCAGGATAAAGTTTGTGTTGGATGTTTACAGTCTACTTTATAGACCATCCCTGGGATTCTTCATTTCTCGGGACAAATTCGGAAAATTTCGACTCAAAATTAATCCTACTGTTAAATTGGTGTGGTTTTCATAGTTTATCGTTACAGTAGAATGTATATTCTTTCATAACAATAAAATGTCAGAGAACTTATATAAGACAGATGAAACATACAGTTATTAATAGACAAACAACTGCTTTATTATTGGAACATAAACTATTAGAATATTTGTGTAACTTACATAAGCCTAATCAAATAAATTAGTTATAGAAAATTGAAAATGTAGACTCTGGATTATCATAATTTCTGGCACTCGTTTCTATGCCGTTGCTTCTATCAGAATTTGTCTTTGTGTTGTTAACATTTTTGTTGCAATAAGATGAATAAACGAACAACCCTACTACTCGATGTAACGCAATAACTCCCTAACTACTGCTGTAAATCAATGATGATCGATACGGCTATAATTTGGAATAAATAATTATAAATAATAAATGAATTTGGCACTAGAGGGAGACGTTAGGCACTTTGGGCTGGTTCTTTTCTTCCAGTTTAATCTAAATTATTTAATTAAATATTACAATTATTAATTTTAGTACGAGATGGTGCCTAATGTCTCCCTCTAATGCCAAATTCATTTATTATTTATAATTATTTATTCCAAATTATAGCCCAATGATTTATGGCAGTGGTTGGGGAGTTATTGCAATAAGATGACCAAAAAAAATTTTTTTCTTGATCATCATTGACTAATATACATTCCAGGCAGTATATACTCCAGGCAGTATATATTCCAGGCGTGTACACACAACCTGATTTTAACAATGAGGTTCCGTGATTGGGCAGGTATTTCAGATTGAGATTGAAGATAATCTTTTGCATATCTGAAAGGTATGTGAAATTTCATTTGGAGAGAAAAGAGAGACCTTGGTGTTCGGTCACCAATTGATAATGTCGTACCACTTGATTTAATGATGAAGAAAGAACGTTAGTGTCGGTTTTTCTATATTTTTAACTAGCTGTACCGGCCTTGCGTTGCTATGGCTCAAAATGTTTAACACTCCCCGCGGGGGATTTTCAAAAAAATCCTTTCTTAGTGTACATTCTCTTGACATACCCTATTAAAACGCAGAAAACCGCATCGAAAATAGTATAATAGAAACTGAGTTCTTCACAGTCAGCCTTAATCCTGTTCTTCTCCCCTGCAGGGAGGGGGAATTTTGACATCTATATAATATAAAAACACGCACATATTTAAATGCAACATTGTGTCAAAATTTCAAAGCAATCAATTAAGAACTTTCTGAGATTTTTGAACAAACGAACATTTACATTTTTATTTATATAGATTACAATATATGTACATTGTTTGTTACACTTCGGTATTGAACCATATGATCAAAATTCCATTATATTTGCGTTGGCCGCTTGTTTGGAAGTCTGTCCTCTGTAGTCGCTAGTCAGAGAGAGAGAGAGAGAGAGAGAGAGTGAGTAGTTTGAAGTTCACTTTTGGCTCCTTTTTTGCTTCCGCCCTATGTCAGCTTGAATTGGCACATTGCCGATGGGCGCCACAAGACCAATTGAGGGGGTTGGTGCAACAGTGGTCTAAGCCACTTTTTTTTTAAGAAAAGAGAGAAACAGCTTGTCAGTTTTACCTTTATGATTTTTCCTGGAATTTAAAAAAATGCCATTTTATTGATAGTGGTGTGTTATGTGATGCTTTATTAACTTAAAACAATGTTACATAATCTATTAAGTATATTTAGAGAATTACAATTTTTATGCAAGTACTGCAATAGTCTCTCTTGGTTAGACCATTGTTGCACTGAAAATTTATTTGCATGTAAGAAAATGAATAAAGTTACTTAAATAAATGTTGGACTTCCCTACAATCCCTACAATGTAGACTGCTGTACAATGTGTCTGTTACCATGTTGGCCAAACTGAGGGTTGCAAACCATAAATGGCTCTTCTAGACCTTCACTGTGGTGCCTGTACGGCCTACTTATATAATTTGTTTTTATAAACTTAAACTTTATATATACAAAACTGTTCTAATAGAGAATGCAGTTCTTACATATTTCTGAAAAGTGATATATGGTTCCTATAGTGACAAGGTTTGAGCACTGCTGGTCTATTACATCATGTTCTAGGCTCCTCCCGTAAATGCATAAGATCTATGCTACTTTAACATTATCTTCAACATTTAGATCTTCCAAGGCTTTGACCGTGTCACAAAAAAATTTAATTTTTTTTTCTCGTTGTTTAGGCCCCTTTGCTTATATCTCAAATATGCTATTGTATTCATCCTCCAATCTCCTTTTTGTCGCTCCCGTGTGTGTTATTTCTTTCTAAGTTTATTTATGATATGCAGTAGACTCCACTTCTCATGATCTCATTTATGTTTTGTCTCTGAATATGTTTACAAAGATCATCTTTTTAAAGAATACATTTAAATAGTTTAATGGACCAAGAACAATGGAGTCTAAAATGCTCGTTTCCATCCATTTTAACATTTAAAACTAAAGAGGAGGATAATGATCAGCTAGTTAATGAGTTGGAAGGATGTAATGTGGCAATGAAAGATTTCAGAAGAGAAAAATACATCAAAAATTGCTTTAGGTGTACTTTAGGTATGTCAGTCAAATACTGTTGTATCACGATTTTAATTCACTCATTGGATTTCTAGTGTAGACACAAATTTTAAAAAATTGCAATATAAAATGTAGTAATTATAAAAATTGCATGTTATTTACATAAACTTTTATTTTTATGAAGAATTCGATTATACGTAATCTGTTGTTTATTTTAGATTCCTCCGCCTCAGTCGTTGAATGGTTCAATAAAAGAATTATTTATTCAACAAGAAAAGGAACGTTATAAATTAAGACTGCAACATCTTATTGAAAGAGTAAGTTGTTATAATTATAAAAAATTTTTGAATTTGAAATTAAACAAATTTCATTTTTGTACTTAAAGCCAGTGCAATAATGAAATTTCTGGCAATTTGTGAAAGACGCACGCTGTTTGCTATTTGACTTTTATAATCTCTAAGACAGAATGGTGGTATTCATCTCTGCTATCTATGTAATTTAATTTACGACACTGAAAATGAGAATTATAAGTATATTCGGGAATGGATAGATTTGTCTGGTGATTGTACGAGACTTGAATAGGGCTGTACCAAAGCTAATTCAAAAGTGGATGTAACTTTTTTATGTACTGACATAGATTGTTCAGTTTGCACTTGTCGATAGAGTAACTTTACCTCTATAAAAGGTATAATTCAGCATAATCTCCGTTACAAATGAAGTATTTACAGATCATTAAATGCAGTTCTGGATACATTTGAAATAGTTTATTTCTGTGTTCTTTACTGGACTTAAATATTTTGGTGTTTTTATTATAAAACTGAAAAACTGCAATTATGGTTACTATTGTAAGCATTTCACACCTCAGTAGCTGGGGCAGTTCTCCCTTAAGCTGCATTTGTATACTTCCATTGATAAACATGTGGAAATAATGTTGAGATTGTCAATGTGTTTACATGATTAATCTCGAAGAACCGTATAATCGTCCTAATTGCAAAAGATAACAGACAAAAATGTCGCTAATACATTTGTAATTAATTGTTAGATCAAATGTTGCTTATTCTTAATCGGATAAATTTAGCAATGTTAGCCGGCTTAATCAGTTATTTATCTAACCACTTAAAGAGACTTTTAAACTAATAAACAAATTGTTATGTCCTTTACTGGAGTTCTGAGTAATTCTTGAACTCCAGTAAACAGTCAGATTAGAACATAACAATTTGTTTAACTACCTAAAAGAGGTTTTTGGATTAATAGATAAATAATTCCTTATTCTTTCTGGTTTGGATCTATATAATTTAACTTAAGCAGTATTGAGGTATCTTCCCAATCTCTCACTTATGCTAGCCAGTCCAGTGACAGCAGTTAGGTCCACTTATAATGAGCAAAATTGCAATTGAAAATAATAATCTTGATGCATTGATACCATATTGAAGTTAGTGAAATTAAAAGTATTATAGTGTGAGGCTCTAGAAATGTCTTGAAACCCACTAAATTTGTTAATATTCAATATATTTTTTATATATGTAAGGAAAAAATGATGATAATGAAGGGAAAGAAACCTTTTTTCAGAAATATGACAAAAGAAGACTACACAATGTAAGTACTAAGATCAACTATCCCCAGTTGGGATTGAATTAAATGTCGCATATGCTTAGTAACGAGTGACCGACCACTTAGAAAGTGAGAATGAGGAAAAGCAGCCAATCAGAATGAGCAATTGCACAAAATAATAAAAACCCCAAATTTCAAGGATGTGTGTCTTCTTTTCCTGAAAATTCCAACTATCAGACCATTTATTTTGTGTCTTGTGCTAATCTTTCTCTCCATCTCCCTTCCTTGGATCAGCATCTTCCCATCACCAGAAGTTGACTGCATCGTTCCAGAGCTGTCAAGACATTAAGGGAATTCTTACTTACAAACCAAGGATACTCCTTCATTTGGGACTATTTTGGAAAGGAAGACCCAAGACTACCACTGACTTTGAACTTCTAAGATCGTGGAAATCTTTTAAGCTTCTTTTATGTCAAATAAACAGTTTGTTGTAACCATTGTGTCTATCTCAGTGCCAGTAGCACCCACATGACAGTCCTCTGGATCCTTTATCTTGACCATTGCACTCCCTATTGGAAACCTCATAATAGTAAATATGACACGAACACATGGCCAACCACAATTTTGCTCATTGTAAGTGGCCCCAACTGCAATAGGATGGCCAGCATGGGTGAGGGACTGGGAAAGATGCCTTGAACGATGCTGTTTTTGTCAAAATAATGTATAATAAACAATAGGTTTTCGGTCAACGTAAAATCATATTTCATAATTTAATTTGTATGAAAACAATAATTAGTATGAAAGTTTCAAATAAAATTTTAAGTAAATTGATTAATTTAAAAAATGTATATATTTGTTAAATTATTTTATAAATAAATAAAATTGAAGTAATGTACGAATTATAGAATGAATTTCATAAATTTGATTGTTTTTTTCCTTTCGATTGTGCTTTCAGGAGAAATTAGTTCTCTCGGCCGAACAAGAAATCCTCCGCGTTCACGGCAGAGCAGCAAGAGCAATGGCAAATCAGACAGTCCCTTTCTCTGCTTGCAGCATTCTTAAAGATGAGGAAATATATAATGTACTAGAATTTGAACAGGTATTATTATTTTTTTTTTAATTACATACAATATATTATTATAGAATCATAATGACAGTTTTCTAGGAACTAATTAATGAGCCATTCCTTTTCTTTTAGGCTCAATGTCATAAATTGAGAATACATTCTTAGAAATACAGTTTATTGTTATATAAGTATAGTTCAAACTAAGCGGATGATTCCCAAACTGTGCTTCGTAGCACCTCCTGGGTGCCATGGACAGCGTAGCCATTATGTCCTTTATTTGTTTATATTGTTTAATTATAATATCAATACATCAATTACTGTCAGGTAGAAAGAATACTACTTAGCCTAGGTTTACTCCCTCTGAAAAATTTACATATAAATACTACATAAGGATATATACAGGTTGGCGCTTGATAAGATTATGTAATTTCTGCATTTGTTACTAGAGCTTACATTTTTTATTTTTTTATTCTTATTTTAACAAATTACAAATGCTTTCAGTTTCCTACAGTGCCATCTATGGCAAGATATGTAACTATTTTGGTGCTAAAATTTTTAATACACCTAAAAAAATCCTGCTTCTTTCTAAGCATTTCTGTAAAAACTGCATCTTCTTACTGTAAATAGTTTGTGAGTTATTAATTTTCTAAAATTTCTGTGACTTGAATCACCCGTGTGTATATACAGTAGAGCATCGATTATCCGACCCCCGATTAACCAACCGCGTTCTAGTCGGCAAATTCAAATGTCCGCTAGTGATGTGGTGCTACAATATTTGGTTATGTCTTGGCTACTTTAATATTATTTTTGTTAAATTTTTGCATCTTTTAGCTGGCAGCACTGGCTCGATCATGAAAGGGAGGCTAGTATTTAAACCAGGCCTAATACACTATACTAATAATGTATTTTTTCATACTTTTCGGTTATCTGACTTTTCAGTTATCCGACCAACTCCAGTCCCCAATTAAGTCGGATAATCAGTGCTCTACTGTGTATATATATATATATATATATATAATCAGGGAGCCCTGCCAAATGGCAGCAGGTTAAGTGAGCTGAGAGTCACAGAGGTTCAGAACCATTGAACTAAGCTGACTAACAAAAGATATAAATTTTCTACTATGAATATGTGAAATGTCATATCATTTATAAAAATGGAAAGTTGTGGAGGAATCTACACTTTGCAGGTGATAAAATGAAAAGTTTATTTGCAAAGTGTGGAGTTGGCAACATGGCATCAGTGATGAGTTTCAAATGACATTTGTGAAATTCTGGACAGTCCAAACCCTCACCATAAACCTTTCCTCAAAAAAGGAGGGGCTGCCTGCTTTTGCAAACTTAGCCCACTAGGAAGAGAAAGGGGTGTAGAAAAGGTTGAAGGAAGGGTTCTGAAGGGATAGGTATAAAGTAAAAGGGAGAAAAGTAAAGGTGAAAAAAGTTCTTAGGACCTCAAAGTGCTGCATCGGAAATTATTAACAGCCATAATTACCGAAGTTGACAATACCGTTATACAAAATTAACAATTACAAGAAATGGCCCGGTTACAGTAAAATGCAAAACCCATCACATATGGGTAGGTAGAAAGTAACCTTGAACACCGCAATGATACAATAATATTACAACAGGTTACAATTTTAATACGTAGAGAGAATGAAGATAGCAGCTTACTATGATATAATATAATAACTGTCAGTAGGAAGTACTCACTTTCTGCTTTGTGACAAGGAGGGTCTCAAGGTCAACAAACACTTCCAGTTGGAATCAAAGTTGGCATCGACTTAATTGTCAATGTCAAACCATTTTTATGATTGAAAGGTCTCTAATTACACTTAGAAAGAAGTGAGAGGTCAATCAAATTGTGAGGAAGAGTTTGAAACCAACTGGAATGTTCCATCAAAGGACCAAATCTTTTAAAAACCTGTGTCTCAAGGACATTGGGAACTTTTTCCAACACTAACCACTCATTATTCTTCTATGTGCTTGGGACTTTCTTTTCCTTATGAACTGTAATTCATATTTCCTCTGGAGCTCTAAACCTACTCAACATCTTGTTGGAAGGATGAATGTCAAAGGAACAACACTCCACCAGCAAACTGTTGTATTGTAATCATAGAAAAGAAACAGAGGTAGTGTATGTCTCACTCTCACTGGAATAAACATTCCAATGAGAGCGAGATATATACACTACCAGAATGAGAATAAGTCAAATAGAGTGGAAAAGAATTCATTCATTCCTCCTGAACTATTACTACCATGTTATTGACCTTTTCAACTGCACCAACACTTCATATCTTGATAGCAGATACGATATCATATAGTTGCATGATTTTCACATATTGCTGCAGTTTGTAGCTGGTAAATGTTGAGAATTTGTCTTTTACATCATGTGATATTATGATTTATCCCCCTAAGTCTACTCCTTGTAAGTAAAATTTTTCTTTACTCCAGTATTTTCATATTTCAAATCCACTGGTGGGTGGTCAAGTGGGTAAAACCACTGAACACTGAAGTTGGTTGTGAGATCACAAGTAATCTGAATTTACTTCACTTGTCACTTATCTAACACCTCAGAGGCACTCAGTTGGCACTCAGAAGCACTTGTCTAACAGTTTTCTCAGAGGCACTCTGTTTTGACAGATTGTCAACAAAACATTCAATTCTTTCTCATATCTTTCCTAAGAAATTTGATAGGACAAGGACAATCTTTAAATTCCCACATGAATAACAAAAAAATTTTCAATTATATATTTAACATAAACTGATAAAGAACACATTATCTTAAGAAGAATGTGTATGTTCATATGTTATATTACATTCTGTATCTATATAATATAACAAATGTCACTCTAATTACACTTAGAAACAAGTGATTATGTAAAAGCTGTTAGTAACAAGTTTTTATTTTTCTTTATAGGACGATAAAGATAAAACTGTAAGATCCAGATATAACGGTAGACTCTTTCTATCTTGGTTACAAGACGTCGACGACAAATGGGAAAAAATTAAGGTATTTTTGAGATTGAATTAAACCTATCTTAATGTACAGTGTCTTCCAAAAAGAATTCAACCATTTTAAATTATTTGCAATTATGTTAATTATTGCCTGAGAACATTGTAATGTACATTAAAATGTTGGAAAACTGTCCAAGTTTCACACTTTCCCATTACAATTTCTCAACACGTGCACCTTGTGTTGCGTGGCACATATACAACTCAAATTCTTCCTATGCTTGCTATGGCATATTTATTGTTACTCTTCCCGTAGCAGTTACAATTCTGCAACTCTTGCAGATTACTCATGTTACACAATGATGAAGTGATTCTGACTTTGCCAACTGCAGAACACAAAATGCCTTCTCTGTTTCACTTGCCATTTTCATTTATGTCACTTCCTAGTAGTGGACGACAAGACATTCGAATGCATACGGGAGATGAAACTTAGACAGTTACTCTATCGATTGGTGTGCATTGCAATATAGAAGTAGTACAGTTCTACAGCTCTTGCAGCTGTAGAATTGCTGCTGACAACGGATATGCCATAGTGAATGTAAGAAGAATTTGAATATCAGTTTGATGTGTGCTGTGTGGCATAAGGTGCACACAATGAGAAATTGTAATGGGAAAATGTGAAACTTGGACAGTTTTCCTCAGTTATCAGTTAATAATTATAATTTAAAATGGTAGCAATTATGTTAAGGTCTTCCAGAATAAATACAATATCTTGTAGAAGAAAAAGTTAAACGAGACATTGTTTTCATAATTAAATATATTTGCAGGAAGCCATGTTACTTCGTCACCACAATGAAGCAGAGTCATTACACGCCGTTCAGAAATTAGATTGGGAGTGGAAATTGAAAGAACTAGGACTGTGTGATGTGAAAACTATTCCAGCCATTGACGATATTTATGTGCCCATAGTACACGTCAGTGACGATTTTGATCTACTGCCTGCATAACTGTGCCTCAAAACAAACCATTTTCTCAAATTATAATAATCCTCACGCTAAAAAATGAGATCGATAAACTGATAAACATTTTTAAAGAATTCCTAATATCGTAATTTAGTAATTTCCAACTTACTAATAAATCATTCTAACGTTCACATTTACGATAAAATTAGTTAATTATTCATGTTTTTTTTAATTAATTAATAACCTTTACATATATTATTCCAATTAAAATTTTACCCGAGATATGACTAACGAATAAAATTCTTAGATTAATTAGGTAAGTTTAACATAGAACTGTACATAGTGTCTTTATATTCATTTAACAGTTATGATCTCAATTGTAAGTTTTTTTGAATCGAATAGCAGGAAGGAAATACCTTCAACAAAACTTTCTCGTCGTGGCAATTCTTAAAATCTCTATAGACTAACCGATTATCATTTTGTAACCTCACTCCCGAGAATAACTTACCAGGTACATTAGTGCAAACGTGACTACGTCGTCTTCGTATATTTTTTATCTTAATTAGCTTCCATATTATATCAATGTGAAACAAGTTATGCAGTTTTTATTTTATAAATGGAATAAGTAGAGATCATAGCACATTGTACATATTTGTACAAATAGAGATTTGTATGTTAGCAACAAAATAGGCAAAGAAACTCGTGACGGAGGGATTCGTCGTCTTCGGGATCTTTCCACGTTCGACGTTTGGAGTCAGATCGCTTCAGCAATTAGTTATTAGAAGACGCGGGCAAAGCCTTGTTTACTGTAAGTTATATTTTTAATATTTTGTTTTGTTTTCTTTTTTAGAATTGTACTCAAAGTAGTTTTCAAAACTTTATACTCCTTCCTCCTCTTTTAAAGATAAGGAATTTTAATTTTTTTTTTTTGTTTTGATATCAATAGAAGCATTATTATTTTTGCAATTAGCATTTTATGTTGTAAAATATATAACATACAGACAAGAATTTACATTAAATATGATCATTTAGTTCTGAGATCTAAAAAGGAATATTCAAAATAGTAATTTCTTTAATGAATGCAAAACTTTTATCATATACTCAATTATAAATTCAGAAAAATTTGTCTAATAAGCTCAAAATCTTTCTAAAAATACATTGTTTTATATATACGCAAAGAATTAAATTCTTGTCGCTCGTTAAAAAGTAAGGGAGGCATTTAGATTCTAATGCCGCACCAAATAATAAGGATGTTGGCCGGCGTAATTGCCGTAAGTGAGGTACCGAGTGTTGCAGTCGTTCGATTTAAATACGAATGCCGCGGCGTTCGATCTTTGATTGTATGTATTGTCGGCCTCTAATGCAAAAGTGTGGATTTCTGACGGAAGTACTGTCATTTTATCAATTTAATTTTTACAGATTTTTTTTTTAAATTTCATTTTTCATTTGCCAAGTTTCCTTAATTGAGATACGATTTGATAGATTGTGAACAAATCATTTGTTTTTGTAGATTTGTGTTTGCCAATAAATTGTAGGAATGTTGCAAAAGGCCGACGAGGACATTTTGCACGGCTCATTCCTTGTCATTGTAACAGTTTAACATGTAATGATCTGTTGCTAAATATTAGAAATAAAATGTAGAAATTAGTTTTTTTTTGTTTTGTCTGCGTCTTGATGAACTTTTTATCTTTCATCTTTATTTTCTGTAGTAACAATATCTGTTTGTTTTCTATCTTTTTAATATTTGCTTATTTCATCAAATTGCAATGATGAAACTTTTAACCATTCATACAAATTAACTACCTAAAATTCAGACAAATGATATCATCACATTAACTTTAAGCTATAAGTTGATTAATTTCTATTTATTATATTATGTAATTTGGGTTAAAGGTAAGCAGTTAGGCTGTCTTACTAACACATCTTCGTGTTTGACTCCTATCGCGGATAAATCTTTTCTTCCAGAATAGCCTAAATTAATAAAATAGCTATGCATTTCTTTTAAAAATCTTCCTAAACTCTTTATGTTCTATCCTGTTACATTAGGTTAGTTTATTAAATTTAATAAAAGTTAGCAGCCTAATCATGTACCTTAATAAATACGGTGTTAATTAGCCAAGAGTTAACTTAGAGATGACAATTGATTATAATCAAAATAATTTGAGCTAGAAGTCTGTATATATAGATGAATTATTACACCAGAATCTAAGATGTTAATTTGTCAATAAAACAAAGTCCAAGTCCGAAATATTTTCTGGACTTGGCCGTGCCAGTTACCAGAAAAGATCCAGTGATGATTAGCATTTGCAATTACCCTTTTTCTTCACCAATTTACTTCAAGCATTTTTTTTTAGTAAAGCAAAAAATCAAAAACACCACAAAACAGATGTAATGTAAAATTGCTGCATCATAAAAACTGATGCATCAGTACATTAATCAATGCGTCAAACTATCGAACAAAAGAGAGACTCGAAAAGTTTGCCAATGCCGCAAATCTGCCGTGGTCGTTATTCCACGCCGCGTGTCGCAAGAAGCTCTTAAATCTCAAACATTTATTTGCCGTGGACTCGAGATGATACTTGCTTTACAAAGGCCAAAATTTGATTTTGTTCATAGCTTTATGAACAGAACTGTAAGATGATCCAGTCTCTACAGACAAATGCTTTGTGTATTAACATTTAAAATTTACATAACTTTTCTGTAGCATAAAGCATTTCCAGTTATTGCAAAATTTATTTTAGATGATAACGAGCTAACACTAGGTTTGGGAATCTGCAACAGGCAACTATCGCAAACTCTCGGCATTGCCAAACTCCTCATGCTGCTGTTTGCAAGTTCACCTGTGTAATTTCCATGCATACCAACTTCTTAACATGATTCAATAAGATATTTTGTAAATTTGCATCAATTTTTTGTGTATTGATTTAAAATATATATACTGTACATCAGTTATTAATTCTAGAATTACTCAAACATTTTATCATTAATTCAACTTACATCTTAAAGTTAGAGAACAAGAAAAGACAAATTTTTAACAAGTTGATTTCATACAATAATTAGCAGAAACTATAGAGAGATATGGAGCAAATCAAAAATTTGTGTCGTTCTAGACATGTTCAAATATTCAATATGTTAATTTTAAGAAATTATTAAATTGAAATTGCCAAATGTATAGAGTTAACCCTCCTAAATATAAGTTATAATGATAAAATGTGTGTCTCATTTGTTGGTATATCAATGTTAATGTACTGGTACATAATTCAAACTATTTACATTGGATGATATCATAAGGAAGAAACATTAAAATAGAACACAGTTTTTGTAAAATCGACAATGAAGACTTAAAAACTTTAACTCTTTCTGCCCTGTGGGCACTAAGAGGGCCTGTTTTAACAAGCCCACGATGGAGTGGCTGGGTGGTGAGGGATGGGGGCCAAAACATCTGGTCGGACCATCCCCGAAAAATTCCTGGGGATTTTTTGACCCGTCTGGATTCAATCCCAGGTTCCCCGGAGCGGTAGGCTGCCACCTTGGCCACTCGGCCATCAACAGTGAAGAACGGATGGTATTAAAGGCATTGTCTGAGCAGTCTATCCTGAATACATTGAATCATGGTATTGGGTGATGATTTTGAGACCTCACCATTTAGTCAAATTATGCTCACTTTTATATTTTTTTTTACAATCACAAATTATTTAACATTTGACAATCTCAATTTATAGATATACTAGAATGTTTTGAAAGAATTTAATTTTAAAGCGTAAATTTTTGATTTGGTCTGCATGCAGTAACTTGATCAATTCCATAATCTGACCGAAGTGTCCCACGAACAGGTGGCCACGGCCATTCCGTTGTCGGATATGCTAAGCGAAGTGATGCGATTTTCGTGTCCGGAGAGCATAGCTACAAAATTTAAAAAGCAAAATTTTAGTTTTTACATAACAGTCACATTACACTTGTACAGTACATCAGGAACCATTCTAAATGAATAATGCTTGCACGAGAACTAATATTTCAACATAAATGCTCTGGCTATACTGACCGTTATGTTTACTCTTGAGAGTATCCCAGATGTGAATGTTGGTATCGTCGGAACCGCAGAGTACCAGTCTTCCGCTGGTCGAGAGACCGCACGAGGTGAAGCCGCTGTTGGGAGAGGGTGGTTTATAATGTCCTATTTGCTGATCCGCGCGAATGTCGAACAATCTGGAACTCTTATCCTCGGATCCGGTTGCAAAATAATAACCACTTTTGTGAAACTGTAATTAATTGCAAAAATACAAATTTTTATTTCCTCGTCAAGAAATTCTTAATAAAAGTAGATAAAATATTATTTTTTCAAAGCTCCACAGTGTATAAGAACAATTGATTGTGCCTGTGTTACATGGTTTTGGAAGATTATGGTCAACACGTTTCCTCGTTTTTCATCTCCAGCTGTAAATTATTACTTATCATCTTTCTTGTGCTGTAGGAATACAGTTAAATGCAGGTAGAATAGATCTCTCTCTACCGATTCTTCCCTCCGATCTTCCGACATTAAAATCTAGGGTGAAAATTGACTTGTTATACAAGTTTTCTAAGCATGCCTTTCTATAAGATAAACCTAGAAACAGGTCTGCGCAGATGGAAAGTGCACCAAAGGTTCCCAAAACATTCCATGTTTCGATTTTTATTTAATATTTACTAAATTTGTTGTTTGTTCCTCTTTTGTACTATAATTATCTTATTTCCTGATAGTAATTCTGTAAAAATGTATTTTATGTACTAAAAATGAGTTGCATTATCTAAGCTGTATTTTTTATGTAAAATTTAACATTTGGACAGATTAAAAATGGAATTATATCATAGGATAAATATCAACAGCTAACTTTAGGTCTCAAATAGAGCACTACTTACACACACGGAATTAACGTCGGAGTCGTGCCCCCAAAATGTCTGTTGACAATTATCTTCTCTCAAATCCCATAACTGCAATAAAAAAAACTTATTTCATTAAAAACATTATGTTTATTCTTCTTTATAATACAAAATAAAACATTCAAGCACTTTACGGCTTAAGAAATAACATTTTATTAAATTTTAACAACTTGCATGCAAATAAGTTTAGTAACAATACGACAACTTTGAGACAAACTATACTCCTGAGTATAATATTGTAAGATTTGTACTTTGATAATATCAGTTATGCATTACATTATCGAAGCTTGTGTGTACAACTGCTAAATATATTTACGATATTATAAAATAAAATCCTTATTTCATACCACCTCAATGATCATTTCTATACATTTTTTATGGTATTACACCTGGTCATGCTACTGATTTTAACTACATTTACAAAGAAGGTAACGAGAGCCCAAGCTCCTCATTATCTTCATTTGTTTATTTATAAAGAAAAAAATTGAATGCGTATAGGGAAAAGATCTGAACGTGAACTCACTTATACGTGTCTGGATTTACCACTGTACTACTGCAAATGAAAAGTAAATGTACGTTCTAATTTGGGCCCCTTAATAACCAGTAGTATAACTATAACTGATATACAGTGGATTCTCTATCTTTTTGGCGTGACTTGGGAAAAAATCATCTTGTCTGCCCCTTGAAATCATCATGCATCCGTCTCAATCGTTTATACTAACGCCCTTTATCCGTAGAAATATTAACAAGTTTCGCCCTAATGCTCGTAAACTTTTATCTGTGATCCCACTTTACAATGAAGTTTTCACGACTCTCCCTTATAATATGATGCAAAACAAACCTCTGAATGGGCTAAGCTAAAATTTATGTTTTTCCCCATACAATTTCAACAAACACATTCCTTTATATATCATACTTACTTCATATGCGTAAACCTTAGTTTTTCCAAATTTTTGCAACTCCAAAACTTTTAGTCCTCTCCTGGAGTGATCGCAACTCTCTATGCCAAACAAGTTTTAGTTCTGGGCATTCCGTCTAGTGAAATTGCTAGATGGAAACTGTACTACATTAATACATTTTATATTTTGTACAGGTAGAAGCATGATGGCATTTCAACAGAACGTTTGTTTGCACAGATTTGCTTTTCACGTCAGCTTGAGCATTTTATCACTAGGTCTGAAAGTATGGCAGTTAGTAGTCTCAAAAAGTATGACAAAGGTGTGCCTTATGACGGAGAATATACGGTAGTAGCCCTCTAGCAGCAAAAAAAGACACGAAATATCAAGGCAATACATATATAACTAGTGATTGTGAATTGGTTTTCTTCAATAATAGCGAGGTTGAGGCCAAAGTTTTAAATGCGAAAACGTGTACCCCAGACATTCAGCACCGCTTTCTTGCAAGCCTGAAAGCTTGACAATGGCATTTGGAATGTCAAGCATGATTCCACTGACTTTCCAAACACCATTGTCAAACTTCTAGGCTTACAGGAAAACAACGCTGAATGTCCGACACACACATTTTCGCGTTTAAAACTTCGGCCTCAACCTTGCTAATTAATGGCTGTTTTCAGAGTAAGGTATATTTATGAAATTATCGTATATCGTACAGTGCCCAAAATAATCGTACAGATGGCAACCCTGAATCCTGAGACAACGATCTAATTTTTACCAGTGTTGCCAATAAAGTACAGTATTTTGTAAAGCTGTAGTCAGAATTGAACTGTTAAATTTGACGTGCTTTTGTTTTTAGTACACGAAAATCAGTGTTTCAATTTAGCACCCTGTATTGTGAGTAAAACGATTGGGGCCAAATAACATTTTTCTTCAGTTAATTTTTCTGGTATTCTTCATTCTGTATTTAACATTATATTTGGGTCCTTGTTTGGGACTGAAAAAAAACAACTGATAAATACGGGTGAACCAACAGATCAAGAATCCACTGTAACAGCATTTTCAGAAATGTAGGCTCACTGGTATGGGAAATGTGACACTATCAGTGTCACATTTCCCATACTAGGAATCACTTAAATCATAAAAGCAGATGTCTAATTCTGTTAATAATAAAATGATTTACTTTAGATGGTATTTGAATGATAGTAAAGTCCGGTCGACGTTTACCTTGACAGATTTATCGACGGATCCCGTGATGAATATGTTTTCCTGATGCAGCGACATACTCATCACGTCGCCCTCGTGACCTTCAAACTGTTTTATTTTTACTCCTTTCTCCAGATCCCATAGGATACTGAAAGATAAAAAGTTATCAATCTGGATGACTGACAATAAATGTACTCAATTCAAATAACTCCTAGTCACTTTGAATGTTTTTGGAAAATATAGAGACTTATATTATTTACAATGCGGAGTTGCAATTTTTAATTGTATTTATTTAATTTAAAACATATCCTTTCCACTTCAAATTAGTAATGTTTTGACCCTGTACACCATACTTTTCCTGTTGGCAGTAGTGTCATGCCGATCATCTATATTACTCCTTTCGGAGGGGGGAATTTTTGAATTATAACATGATTTCCGGTGCAAACCTGAAGTTTGTATATAATCGGGACCTCCTTCCCCTAAGATTTCCATGTCTGGTCTCAAATTTCTACTAACTCCGTTCTCGAGATTAAGGACAGACAGGCAGATGATACTGGGAATTTATAGGTCTACAATTTTTTTTCAAATTGCAGCCCAATTATTGGCTGACTGAGACAAAGATTAAAGGTTTTAGTTTTGCTTACTTCTTACATTTGAGGCATGGCTTGGCCAAAATGGCTTGCACTTGACTGACCTTAAAAAAATGTAAAAAAGTTGAACAATTTCTGCATGTTGTTTCATTAAAATTGTTCCAAAATTCTACAAAATGCTCTATAGTTCTTCTTTTTAACACTTTCCATCCCGTGGATACTAAAAGGGTCTTTTTCCATATCTGTTGTAAGTTGGGCCTAGTGCCAAGAGACTGGAAGAAACCCACGGAAAATTCCCGGGGGTTTTTCGAATATGTGGATTCGATCCCAAATTCCCCAGAGTGGTGGACCTGGCTAATTTTGGAATGTCCAACAGTTAATTATAAAAAATGATTCGGCAGGATTCAGAAAACAGACATAATTTATTGAATTGATAAAAGTCTCTTTAAACTGAACAATTGCTTTAAACGGTATAGCCTGTATAATCTTACAGCTTACACAGGCTTTAAACACTTTTATTGTTTCACTACATATGCATTTTGCTCCAGTGTTTTTCCTCCTGGTCCCTCCTCAGTGCTACAAAATAAATTTATTTATTTAACAAACAACACGAGTAGAAGACATTATAAAAACATTATAAAAAAACTATTAAAACTATCCCATCATACCACTAGTACTCCTGATGTTCTTTTACACCTGTACGGTACTTAGACATAATTTAATATTAAATAAATAAAATTCAAACTTGAACTTGATATACGTAAATTCATATCAATTTTGTACCAGATACATGTATATAATAATGCTTTGTAAAATTTTCCTGAATAAATAAGAAGAACTAAATGTTTTCAAAGGTATGTTAACTAAAAATTGTATCAGGAAACTTAATTAAGACACTGTATGTACAGTACATTACTACCTACTTACATTTTCATATCCGCAGAACCCGTAATGAGTTTGTTATCGTCTACGAATCTGCAGCACGATAGAAATCCTTCGAATCCTGCCATTTCCCTACGTATTTTTGCCGATCCTCCTCTGCTGTTGATGTCGTAGACTGTACACATGTTGTCCATTCCTCCGCAGGCTACGAAATTTCCAGAAGGTGCATAAGCAGCGGTCATTACCCAACTGGATTGTAGAGTTATAATTTGCATCTGAAATTAATTTGTTATATTCGTTATAACTTGAGTGATTTATACATGGAAAATTATCAAAGCCTATTAAATTTAAATTTCCCGTGCAAACTAAGATTTTGGCTCACTAACTCAAGGATCTGGGTTTGAACCCATTTTGCCTCTTGTAATTTAGCATGGGCTGAGGCATCGTTTCCTGTGCTTTGTCCATGCTGACCGACTCCCATAATGGGGACAAACTTTCTACAACAATTTAAAATGGGCAAAAATTCTAAATACAGTACAACAATTTCTGTAGGTGTATGAAATTCCATAATAGCTTTTATAAATATTATGTTTAACAAGAATTTCAATGTATATAATTAATGGAAATTTACCTTATTTCCCGTCCACGAATCCCATATAATTAATTTTCCGTCGAGAGATCCGGAAACTAAATGTCTACATAAAAATGGTAAGTTCAGGAAAATTTTCAGTTAAACCAATCAAATTTCATGAAATTTACCTGTCGTCTCCACTAAAATGTACGGCATTTACTTTAGACAAATGTCCCCTCATGATCTTCTTTATTCGCAACTGTACTTTAGAAACGTCTCCCATATTGCCGCATACGTCTTCTAAACTCTTATCTTTGGCTTCTGCTTGTGACTTCTAAATTTAAAAAAACAAATTTCTAATTTTAAGAAATAATCCTGTAATAGATTTATTAGGACGGCTGTACGGCCGAGAGGTTAATATGGCATCATACAACTCTAGGAGACCCGAGGTTTAATCTGGAAGGGTCGAAAAAACCTAGGATATTTTTCTAGATATGTTTGGTTCCCTCCCTCACCATTAATAGGCTTGTCAAAAGAGGCACTCTTGAAGAATTTCATGAAGGCCACTGTCTGAGATTTCTGATCCAGGAAATACTGGAAATCACTATTTTAAGTTACTCTACTCCTGAAAATAGAGAATAAGGCCATAAATTTCATTGTGACAGTTTATCGTTTGGGTGATAAATGATAAGAAACCCACTCTAATAATAATCCCATTCGAAATGGGCAATTCAAATTTCTTCGTGCCTAAGTATTTCCTCCAAGCCAGGGAAGCATTTATATCTTCTGAGCAGCAACCAGGTTGCTCCGGACAAGCCAACTGCAGCTCGGATTGAATTGATCTTTGGATGAGTGGTAGATATGCAGCATACAAGACACATCGACAAAGAGAGAACCAATATTTTAAATTTTAACTTGTACTAAATATCTGCTATCATAGTAGACTTGTATTACTTTTAGTGCGAAAATTCATGATACCTGTGGTATTTACCAGGTGGTAAATCCAATAGAACTCAAGTCCTGGCTACTCTGACTCTTTCTTAATGTCATTAAGCCGTAAAAGGACCACAAACGATTTGTAACAACACAAAATTGTCTACGAGCAAAGACTGGAGACAGACAGAAGAAAAGTTATTACACACCAATCTGTGGTCAGGGCAGAAATTTCATAAGTTCTTCACACATTCCTTTGTAAACTACATACACAGATGGCTTGTCGGTGAACCTGTCACTGTATTGCAAAGTTTCTCTATACAAAATGATAGGGAAATTTCAGACCTTTGGACCCAATATCTCTGGAACGGGTGGTCGGATCCAAAAACATAAAGCTTATTGCGCGTCTGCAGACTAATCACTACCCTAATTCATTCAAATCCGTCGAGAAATGTAGGAGTTCGGGTAATAAAAATCTTAGCTTTTACCCATTCATGAACCCTATGAACGAATGAATAAATAATCAGTATGACACTAAATTTCAATAAATTCTGTTATTATTATTATTGGGCTTTAATGTACACTGACATCAAAAATCAAACCGTCTTGTGGAATTAATTACGAGAGGGGCAATGCTTATAGAACGATAAAATAATTGCTATATATAAAAATATAAAAAACAAATGAAACTTTAATTATAAATTCAAAAACAAAACTCACTTTAATTTTATTTTTAAGTTGTTCCAATTCATCTTTTAGTTTTGTCATTTCTTCTTCTTCGACCTGAAAAGAAACAAAATGGCAGAATGCTTGTATCGTTGATAAATACATTTTTAAAAATTCTTAATTATGTATAAATCTCTGTTCAACTGCGAACCTGTGTCCAATACAGGCTCGATCGTGCCCAATGTATCGGAACAAAACCACTCGTGAAAAATTCTCAAGGTGGACTTGAGCCTAAATCGTCAGTGTGGCTTGCTCAGTGTATCGCAACATGTTAATTGTTTAAGTAAAGAATATTCACTCATTACTTCAATAGTTAATTCTTATTGCATGAAAATTCGAGACAGAATTAGCAAACAAATAACTGTCGTTACGAAACAATCTAGATTTTTTAACACACTCCAATACCGTGGAGACTAATAAACCTAACCCACGAGGGATTCGAAAAAGCAAATTGCACAGTGAAGGGAACAATGGTGAGGAACAGTGCCACATCCGGGAGTACAACCGAATCCACCCAAATTCAAATATTACTCGGCCGAGTGGACAAAATACTGAACGCTACGCTATTTGGCACCTCACCAAGTTTTCTTCAAATGTCTAACAGTTTCCCTTAGAAAGTCCTCTCGGGAGGCATCTTTGCACACACAAGTGCGCTAACAAGTAAGATTGGTTTTGTGTACTAAACCGATCTTAGCGCGTTTCTCACTGTACAGATGCCTCTCTTGGGCGCATCACATGGCCGAAGCAACGATGCGCTTTAGTCATCCAGCCAGCTTTCTAAACGGCAATTGACAAGACAATTCTGGTCTCGAAGATTTAAAGAATCCTTCGAAATTTTTAAAAATCGAATGGCGAATATTTTTATAAAAATGTTTAGGGGATACCTATGGAATTTCGGGTGTTTGGGTATATATCTGAACTCGGGACCGAGACGAGTTCAACGATATCCTACTTTTGGACCGGAGACGAAAATTTAAAAAGTTATCATACTTTTTTCGGCGATCGCGCGATGATCGGGAGTCGCGTCGCTTGCCGTTAAAATGCATTTCATGCCATTATCTCCATTATCAACACTTCTAATTTCATCCACTCTCTGCATCTATTACACTTTTTTGCTTTACGAAGGAGACTTTGATCTTGTAACCACTCGATACATGTTTCCTTATCTTTGACTACTACTAATGCTAGCTTAAGGAAGTTCATTTTCAAAATTGTTGCCTAGAAAATAGAAAATTAAGCAGACGATACCGTAATTGGAAGTAACGCCACCTAGCGGTGAAAATGTGCAATCGTACTAGTTAAATAACTTAAATTACTTATTTATTTAACTAACTAACCTAAATAGAAAAAAGAAAATTGAGCAGACGACACCGTAGTTGCTAGTACCGCCATCTTGCGGTAAAGTCTGCAAACCATTAAAAAAAGTTCCGTGAAAGGTAAGAAATTGCACGAACAGTCAACGCTACCTCCTGTCTTTTCTTTTGTTCAAGAACTACCGTGAATCAATAACTAGTGACGTTTGGCACTAGTTATTACTAGCACATGGCGGCTCCCCTCCGGGAGGTCAGTCGAGAGCACGAACAGTCGGAAGGGCCGCCATGTTCACTGCCATAAGTAACATTAACCAAAATGGTGAATATGATAACTTTCTTATTTTTCGTCTCCGGTCCAAAAGTAGGGAGATCTGAACTGAGGGGACCGAGACGAGATCAACAATACTCTACTTCTGGACCGGAGACGAAAAATAAAAAAGTTATACTTTTTCCGGCGATCGCGCGATGATCGGAAGTCGCGTCGCTCTCTCGTATCGCGTGTTTAACCCTCCGGGAGATGACCGTAGGTTTGCAGACTTTCCCGCAAGATGGCACTATTAACAACTATGGTGTCGTCTGCATGAGAGCATTTTTTTTTTTTTTTTGTAACTCTTTCCGCCCAGTGGGCACTAAGAGGGCCTCATTTAGAAAGCCCATTATGGGTTCGGCCAGGCCCACAATGGGGCGACCGGGTGGTGAGGGACGGGGCCCGACATATCCGAACGGACCACCCCCCGAAAAATCCTGGGGATTATTCGACCCGTTCGGATTCGATCCCGGGTCCCCCAGAGCGGCAGGCTGCCACCTTTACCGCTCGGCCATCCGGCCGTCAATAATTTATAGTACACCCAATGTTGTATTTAATTTCAAAAACTAGAACATTGCGCGACGTTTTACTTGTTGGATACAGAAGAGGCAATCCTTGTAACGGAGAAGCGAACAAGAAGAAAGCAATCTCCATCGATTGGTTCTTGTTTCGTTCGTATTTCGCACCTATTTTCCGTTAGGCGCACGCACTGCTGTGTTTATTTTTTGACCCCTAGGACTAAGTTGCGTAAGAGAGCATGGACATCGCCATCTTAACTAAGTTAGCCTGCTGCTCTGGAGGACATAGGATTTGATCCTGGGTCCTCCAGAGCAGCAGCCGATACCTTAATCGCGGTGGAAAAACCCCAGGAGTACTCCGGAGGGTGGTCTGTATCGAATGTCCCGAAGAAAGGCCCTCTTACGCCTACAGGAACGAAAGTATGTAAAGTATTATATAAGATACTAACAATACATAAATTGTAAAGTGAGAGGTCGTATAGCCGGATTGCATTTACGTATTTAAAAAAATATGGACATCCCAAAACTAATTTGCGAATTTTAAGTTAAAACGGCACTAGAAAAAATTTCTATACTTACGGCCATTTTTTGTGATTACAGTAAGATGCGGACGAATATTCGTTAGTAGCTTGGTCCGCCGTCCTAAGCGGATGATGAAAATTCAATTATGATTATTAGAATAGAAGAGGCTTCCTTAAGTTTTCGAAGAAGCCAAACAATTTACGAGAGAACTAATCGCCATTTCCGAATAAATGCAGATTTTACGATAAAGCTTTTATATTTAGGTATTCTTGAAACCGTGTTTTCTTATATGTTGAGCATCAAACACAAGACCGTGTTATTTATTAAACACTTGGCACTTTTCCACTTCTATTAGTTGAGACGAGATTTTATTTCACTCGTTTCGGGCATTTCGCCCCTCTTCAGTCAACTAATAAAACAATATACAACATTTCAAGTAATATAACACACACTAACAGATACCACTAAAATTAATTTAAAACGTACCGTTAGTTCCTCGAACTAACGGTACGTAACGGTACGCGCACCCTTGAGTTCGAGGAACTAACGGTACGTTTTAAATTAATTTTAGTGGTATCTGTTAGTGTGTGTTATATTACTTGAAATGTTGCATATTGTTTTATTAGTTGACTGAAGAGGGGCGAAATGCCCGAAACGAGTGAAATAAAATCTCGTCTCAACTAATAGAAGTGGAAAAGTGCCAAGTGTTTAATAAATAACACGGTCTTGTGTTTGATGCTCAATCTTTTATATTTATTTAAGAAAAAGTACAGACCGGGTTCGGACTTGGATCCACATGACCCTATGATTATATCTTTAATTGTAAATATAGAATATTGCTACAGAATTATTACTATATTATATTTAAGCAGCAATAATAATAATTTTATTTTTAACGGTTTTAGATGTCTATGATTTTAAAATTTAAACGCGTGACACGTAACGTTATACAATTAGAATGGCGGTAATGGCACGAAAAGCACATGTAACTCAAGAAGCCGTCCATAAATTACGTAAGGGCGATTTCGGCCATTCTAGACCCCCACCCACCCTTGTGTAAGAAACCGTAATATTTTCTTTGATCCCCTCCCCTTTCCTATCTTATGAAATATTTAGGCATGATTTTATAGAAAGATTTTAACAAAAAATTTTTTTAATGAAACCCTAAAAATCTTAGGTCCAAAATATATAATTACTAGCAGGTAGATCCAGCGTTGTTCGGGCAAAAGTAACGATAGCGAAGATTAAGATTATTACGTTATAGTCACAAAAGAAAGAGTAATTTCATGAACAAACTAGTATTTCTAAAGAAAAGTCGAATTTGAAAATCGAATGTTCTAATATTATTCGATTTTCACGATGTGTTCTGATTATATCGTTCGATTTTCATCGAATGTTCTAAAGAATTAAGGTCGAGAAAAACCGAACTAACCTGTTTAAATTTGAAAATCGAATATGTTCTAACATAGTACTCCTTTTCTTTTTTTCCAGCGCCCGTAAATCTTGCAGGTCGCTTTCTCTTGTTCTCCATTGTTACTTAACACTTTGGTACTTAAATTTGGTACCCTAACTGTACCAAATTTCAACTTTCAACTCCTAACCGTTTTAGCGAAAATTAAGATAATTACGTCATAGTCAACCTTGCCCGTTTTCACAGAATGCAAGAATTGGGTCCTCCTGTTTCCTGACTAATTACAGAATTTTTAGATGGGTCTAAAAATATGCTCGATTTCCCGCAAAAACGAAAAAAACTGCATCCGCGTCTTGCACGTCGCTTTCTCTTAACACTTCCATTAACAATGGAAGTGTTAAGACTTAATTCTGTCCCTCTCCCCCGTGGGGAGGAATTTCGAAAAATCCCTTCTTAGTGTGCGTTCTCGCGAAGTACCCGAACTGTGTACCAAATTTCAACTTTCAACTCTTTAACCGTTTGGGCTCTGCACTGATTATTATTATTATTATCAACTCGTCTCGATTATATATATAGATTAATTAGTTAATTAATATGTACTATTATTTATTATTTTTAAATCTTTTCGTCAGTTCACAAAATTATCCTACAATACACTCGCTAATCCGGCGCATCCTTCAGTGTGATAGCCCATCGCAGTGATTCTTAACAGGGGGCCGCGGCCCCTGGGGGTCCGTAAGAAGTTTGCCGGGGAGCCGCCAAATTATGCAAAATTTCCTTCAGAATATAATAAAAAGAAAATTGATGTACAGTATAACCGAATATCGTGTTGAAAAGTGAAATAAAAAAATAAATAGGAAAACTTTATTTTTTTTTTCTTCCTACATACAACTTTGGGTTAATGTTACCCTAGGTATACAAATGACGGCTTGTCTCTGACTCCAGCATACAGAAGCGAGGAAACAGTGGGGACGCACGTTTTCTAAACTTAGCAACTAAATTATTTGAATAGGTTAATAATTATGGTAATTTATTAGAATAGGTTTTTTTTTTTTTAACTC
Source organism: Centruroides vittatus (assembly GCF_030686945.1). Lineage (NCBI taxonomy): Eukaryota > Metazoa > Arthropoda > Arachnida > Scorpiones > Buthidae > Centruroides > Centruroides vittatus. Next base: position 438,259 of record NW_027122669.1, on the reverse strand, counting down.
TTTCCGCCCTGTGGGCACTAAGAGGGCCTCTTTTAGTAGGCCCATTATGGGTTCGGCCAGGCCCACAATGGGGCGACCGGGTGGTGAGGGACGGGGCCCGACATATTCGAACGGACCACCCCCGAAAGATTCCTGGGGATTATTCGACCCGTTCGGATTCGATCCCGGGTCCCCCAGAGCGGTAGGCTGCCACCTTTACCGCTCGGCCATCGGCCGTCTATTAGAATAGGTTAGGTTTAGAAAACGTGCCTCTCCACTGTTTCCTCGCTTCTGTATGCTGGAGTAAGAGACGAGCCGTCATTTTGTATACCTAGGGTAACATTAACCCAACTTTGTAAGTACAGAAGAAATAAATGCAAATATGCTACTTACACCGCAGTATTTACTTGTTTTATTCCAAATCAATTCTAAGAAACTATTAATGCTTGGAATTTTTAAAATAATTAGGAAAAATAATAGGCTTAGTAGTAGGCTTTGAAAATTTAAATATTTTTGCGAATGATATGCAAAATCTTTACAAGTTGTGGGTGTTTTAGTTTAAGCATCGACTTTGGATCGATTTATCGACGTGTTTCTTATTTTATTTTTTGTTAAAAATTAATGAGTTTTCCTGTTTAATTGTGAAGTTTGAATGTTATTTAAATAGATAATGAAATAATAAAGTTATGATTTACATTTATTATATTAAAAAATAAAGCAATAATAAAAAAACAATTTATAATAGATAATTTAACAAATATAAATTATTAAAAATAATAGGGGTCACAAAAAATTATTAAATATGAAATATTTGGTGAGCCGCGAGTATAAAAAGGTTAAGAACCACTGGCCTGCCGTATTTCTGCGCACAAAAAAGCATTAGCGAGGTTGAGGCCGAAGTTTCAAACGCGTAAACGTGTACGTCGGACGTTCGGCGCCGCTTCATGTGAGCCTAGAAGTTTGATAATGGCGTTTGGAATGTCAGTGGAATCATGGTCGACATTCCAAACGCCATTGTCAAACTTCTAGGCTCACATGAAAGCGGCGCCGAACGTCCGACGTACACGTTTACGCGTTTAAAACTTCGGCCTCAACCTCGCTATTATCTCGCCCGACTTCCCTGACACTCGAACGGCAGGTTAAGGGAAAGTCTGGTGAATTTCGATTCTACCATGTAATATATGTTTTTGTTTGTGGCGCAATCTGTTACGAGATGTTATTAAAAATAACTTTTATATTATTAATTACTATGAAATGGCCAAAAATGCTTTATTTTTAAGGCAAAGACGAGTTCTTGTTAGCGTAGCAAAGTTCGAATCTACCTAAGATATATATCTTAGGTAGATTTAGGTAGAACACTTGAGCCCTATCTTTCCACTCCCTTGAACTTTGACTTTTTTGACCCTTCGGGAATTTTAAAACGTCGAGGTTCGCAAAAAAAAAAAAAAAAAAAAAACAACTCGCGATTATAATACTTGCCCGTGTTATATGACAGCCGGGAAAGTAAAAGGCGAAACAAGCGATTCTTACACGTCGCACGTTGCTATGCTCACGAAAATACGGTATGAGCTTCCGTTTCCATGAAAATGGTAACGTCGCCCGTCACTATTTCCTGTATGATTTCTTTGCACAGAATTGCATGCCAGCGTGCCGTATTTACCCACCTACTCCGTAAAGAACTGATGCCGAAGGGCGACAGGTTATGTCATTCGTTTAGAGATTTTTTGAGGCCTGTACACTCTCACTACCAATGCGTGTTTGTCCTTTATTGGATACGTATTCCAGTTTTATTAAATTACGATTCATTTATTTACCGAACTGTCTGTTAGTGGTCAAACAACTATTATAAGTAAAAGGCTGTCCACGCTGGAAGAGAGGACACAAGAGGGGGGAAAGGTCGAACTTCAGTGAACGTCCGTTTAATCTTATGGCTTTCCGTTGTAGATGAGGGAACTAGTGTAACTGTTTATAAAGCACGCGAACTGAAAAAAAACCATATTATACCAATGATAACTCCAAAAACATACCTGTAAACATTACAGGTCTAAGACGAAACGATAATTTGAAAACCACTGAGCTACGGCAGTTTTGTACCTGTGAAACATATCTGTACTTGTAAGGTTTACAGATATGTTTTTGGAGATTACAATACTTTCCCGTGTTGCAACATAACACGAAAAAGTATTGTAATTCTCTGAAATTTTTGCAATCGCGACATTTTGAAACTTCCTAAATCGAAAAATTGATACCCGGGTGTGTTTTGGCGTCTATTTCGTTTAATAACTCAGGATGAGGTAAAGATTAAGGAACGGAATTTGGCATAGTAACTTGTTTATAAGGAGTATAAATGCTGCTAAATTTTGGAGTAAGGAACTCGAGAGGACGAGGAGATAGAGAGGAATCGCGCGTCATATCTCGAGTAGGGTCAGAATAAATAATTTTTACTCGTTATTGGCACTTTTTTTTAACCTCTATCCTCAAAATTAAGCCTTTTGCCTTGCTATTATTCGGCTACAATTAATAATTAAATTTTGGGTAATTTGTTACCTGAGGTAGGAGTTAGGTACCATCTCTTATTAAATTTAATAATTAATAGAATATTCTGATAGGATAGGCTCAAAGTGAGACTCGAATCACCTTTAGGATTGATTAACATCGGGTTTTGAGGTTTATATATGAAAAATATATGTTTAAGAAAGTTACGCAACTCGTTTCCAGAGGTTTTCAGCAGCAACTTATTGTAAACAACAAAAAATGAATGCCGAAAATTTCCATTGTTTTTGTATTTATTTCATCCTTTGTTTTAGTATACAGCAGCGCGGAATGTGAGCGATCTTCCGAAGGGGATGCCTCTCGAGTGGACTTTCTACGGGAAACTGGCCGTTTAGCTATTGTTAACGTGAAGAAACCCATGACGGATATGATTTAAAAAAGGCCCTCTCGGTGTCCACACAAGGCATGGTAAAGAACAAACAAAGAAAAAATAAATTAATAAATTACTCACGAAAATTTGATGTTTTCGAACTCGAACCCAAATCTTCAGAGCGCTCTCGTCAATACGAAATATGCATTTTCATTGCAACTCTTTGAATACTTAATACAATAAAAGGAAGATGAAATTCACCGATGAAATACAAATTTCAATTGAAATTTTCGTGAATTTTCAAAAATAGCCTGAAGTCATCCATTGTTCTTGTTGATCAATTCGTTCTTCGACAAACGAAGCCATTGTCTTCTATTATTTTCAGAATAAAAACTTAAAAGCTAGATTCATTTACCGTAAATCGCAGGCGCTCTTGCCTTAAAAAACGGAAATTTAATTTTAAAAAATAAAAATAAATCAAAATAACAGCTCAATGGATAAATTAACTTTATTTAACTTTTTGAATTCATTTACAATTTTTCCATCCACTCTAGCAAAGAATTTCCACTGAGTTTATCATGTAGCAACTTGAAAATTTGAAATATTTATTGAACAGTCCTGTTTGCTACAGTCAACAATTATACTTAATTGAAGAAAACAATATTTTCAGGCAATGTCCGATTACAGAAACAAAGTCTAGACCTAAACCATGGTTTAGACCCGTATCCACGCTAGTTTAAGCTATGATAATAATACTTAACAATGGATAATTACTTCTTCACTGGCAATGATTAGGAGGCTCAGTGTGTGGTTTAGACGAGACCTATTTTCTTTAGTCGACCGTAATGGTTTATTTAAACTACTACATTTAGAATAGTTATTTCATCTTTTTAAAAATATCTAACAGCAAATAAAAATGAATTTAATTAAATAAACACAAAACAGAAGCTTCACAGATGGATTTTTATCAAATGATACTTTATTAAGCTCAGTTTAGCCTAGTAAGTGAAGCCCTCTGCAATGCAACAGAACATCACACAATAATTTCTATGAAAAAGAAATTGTCTCCACTCTATGTAACAAGTTTGTTTATACTAAATAAAACCGCTTGACGTGTGTGTCCTATTATTTGGACGAGGAGTTATCTGTGTTTAGGGCTACATGCTTAGTACACACGCCACGTTGAATCAAAATAATGGGTGCATTTAGATAACGATTGGCTAAGCAAGCGTATCAAAAATTGCCCGTTTCACATGAAATGGTTTAACCATTGAAGGCATATCAACTAGTTTTCGTTTAATCGAAATATGTCATGGCGTTTTCTTGCTGTATTCTTCCGGTTTTCTTATCTTTAACGTAGATAACTCGTGGAGTCGTTTAGCATCTTGATGAAAGCTAATGGATTGTTGATAATGCCATTTACCAATGGATAAACAACATATATATATATACGAACAAACAATTTGGTTAGCTACACGAAAACACTACTTTATTTCAAATAAAACGATCACATCATTGGCTTGTTTACTTCAATGCTCGCTACTCCGACGTATCTAGTGTATAAAATGTATTGTATAGTACTGTACATAACGGCGATCCATTAATTTTAAATGAAAACAATTCGGATAAAAACGATACGTTTGTTTAATGGTTTAATGTTTCATTCTAATGAATCTTTCGCTCGCATATGGCGTCTTGAACAGAAGACAATCTACAATTTTTACATATCACTCGTTTATTTATTGTTCATTACGTAAACTGTACACACAAAACACGAAAGACATTTTAATTGTTTAGATTAAAAAACGGGCGGATTACCGTAGAACAATTTTTAGATTCGCGTATTAGATTTGGAAATTTTCTAACACCGATTATCTTTATAATTAGTATTAGAAAATTTCCGACATTTTGGCGATAGTTGAGTTCCTTCTTTAATATAAGAACCTCTTGTGCCAAGCTCGTTTTGACGACGTAGAAAGTTTCGAAAATTCTCACTTTATCGTGTATCGTTTTAAATAAATACCCAATTGATGGAATAACGACAACGCAACACTCGGGAGATATACCAAAAGGGTGCCTCTCGGGAGGACTTTTTACGGGGAAACCGGTCCCTATTTAGGTGTTAGACACGCGAAGAAAACTTCACGCGGCCACCAACGGGCTGGTGGGGCACGAACCCGCAACCAACTAGTGCTTTTATCCACTCGAATCTCAAATACAAGATTTCCACTCGCACTCTCTTTTAGCGCACTGCATCTATTTTTGAAACATTTAGTTACACACTTAATCAGCAATTTCGATTTCATTTACAATTTTTGAAGAAATTGAAGAAACTATTCGAAGAAATTGCTATCAAATTTTATGTATCCGTTGAACACATCCAAAATACAAAACTCAGAGCAAATCTGTTATGCAAATTCAATTTTATGACATCTCAACAGTGTTTAATTAAAGCACACGAACAACAGAAGAGAATTTTTCTGACAAAATCTTTATTTAACAGCACGTATAAAAGCAGTTTTTTTGAAGTTTGAAATTGTTTTATCTCTCTGAAATAATTAATTTGTGAATTTTTAAATTGCTTCCTGAACATTGCATAAAGAATTTTAAGTTAACAAATGAATTGTATATTATGTAAATGTTGAGTTAATCAGCACTAATATTTGAAGGCGATAAACATAAAATTTGTAATAAAAAGAAACACAAACAAATTAATTGAAATGTTCATTTTATCTGTACAATTGCAAATACACAAACTGAAAAAAAATTATATAAACTTAATAATTATGAATTGATAACTCCGAGTATGTCCACGAAATAAAATTTTTACTGCCGGACATTTAAAATATATTTTATAAGATGAACGTAAAATGATTCATTTATGATAGTTTGCAATGAGGAGAAATTTTAGTTTTCAAAACTTTTAAATAGTTGCCAGATGAGAGATTATTTTGCATAAATTTACTTGGCATCAATCCCCAGAAAACTGCAATCTCTTCTGAAATAATCTACGTGAAATAAATTACAATATAAACATTCAATAGCAATAACAACACATTGCATAAAAATAAAATTTTACAGCAGGAATTGGAAAAACCATATTGTACAGTACCTGTACATGCTGATAAAATTAATTATTTTGAAGGAAATAAGTTCATCTGGAAGCTGTAACAATATTTTATCTCAAATTGGTGATTTCAAATGACCATTTTGCATTATTAAATAAAAGATTGAAATGTTTTGCAATTGATTTAGAAATGCAAGAATTTTCTGCGTGCAAGTGAAATGAGCACATTGTTGAGCAATATGCAATAAATGAATATACCGTAGGTGATGTTTGGATTGCACTATTCATCTCAAAACAATTGTAAAATAAATCACAATGGGATTAAATATGATAATTCAACCTTCTATATGGGCAAGACATTTGATATATTAGTCATGATGCCACTAAACCACAAGTTGATCTATTCTAGAAATGTATTCTCATTAAGTTAAATAAAAAAACACTTAATAAAAACATCAACATTCTTAATTCTTTCTCAAATTTGTACTGCTTACTTCAATAGATTGACAATGGTGGTTACAATTTAAGCTTCGTCAGTATTTTTAAGATACTTCTCTATAAAGGGCTGCCCACTATCTTCGCAGAAGAGAATTACTCTTTAAATAACAAATTCTATGAAAAATAGCACTTATTACAATAATTGTACACGGTTCAAAACAAAGGAATTACAGATTGACAACTGATTTTCTTGCATGCTTATTACCTAATCCTTGCTCAAATTCGGTTTGCTGGATTGAGGATCCTAATTTTTTTTTAAAAAAGTATGAATTCCAAAATTGGGAGTCAACTTATATTCAAGCTAATACAGTAATTAAAATAAAATATCAATAATTTGTTTCTTTTTTGAATGATAAATTGGCACATCCCAGTGTGCATAGAACGGCATATTGGTGAACCACAATGTACTAAAATGTGTTCTGATATTCACCAACTAGTTTTGGTGCAGTGACTGATGCACGTCACACTGATCAGGCTGTAGATACGGTGAGCTCTGATGAAGCAATATGGTCAGCTCCATAGTTGTTTAACACAATTTTATTACTCATCTGTATTAATCCAGTTATTTTGACAAAAGTCTGCAAATGCCAATATAGCACCGTTTACTTCTGCCATCTTGTTTCAGTAAAAGCTCGTTAAACCATTCACCGGTGCATAGGTTTACTGAGACCGAACATACATGCATCCAATTACTCAACAGTATATCCTGGAACACTATGACTTCCATGTCTCTAAAGCACTACAAACTGCCAGAAACAAATCAAACACTGACATTTGCATGTTTTTCAGAAGCCATAGCTTTCATTAAATGTATATGAACTAAAAATCATGCAGAATTAGAACATCCCAACAACTGCAATGTAAACAATCCAAATGAATGCATGCTACATGCAATATGGCATGCATTCACTAAATAAGTATGGCATCATGGGAATTTTAAGTATTCTCTAATTCTTCTGTGTGAAGAGTTATCAGAAAATTTGCAGTGAAGCTGTATTATAAATTTCACTTGATGAATCTTAGGATTATGATAACTGACAATGCACAAACTTATTTTATTCAATGTAGCTTAATGCAACATGTATGATCAAAGAAAGAACTACAACTTTGTATACAATTAAAAACAATGCTAGAATGTCAGTTAAAACTTGTCGAATCTTCTTGTTAAACCTGATGCAGACTTACGAAAAGAAGTCAAAAACATTCATTTAAATAAATTGAAGTCGCGCCAAAAAAGTATTTAAGGCATTGGTTTTTTTAAGTTAAAATAAAACAATGCACTAATAATATACAATATATTATTAACTTATTTATACTATGTTGTCTAAGCAGGGAATAAATATAGTCTTGTGGGCAGCACATTTATAAATAGTAATACAATGAGCTGCATGATCAAAGTAAACTAATAAAGAATGTTAATTCCAAGTTTTCTGGCAAACGATACACAAATTATAATCCTTAACACAATCTTCTGTCGTCGATGACGCACACAGAAAACAAAAATCCACCACTCTCTTGTCAAATACCTTTTACTAACCAAGGGAGTGGCTGCCGCACACACTTCCCACTTTTGTTGAGTTAAAACAATTTCCATTCTGTAATTTCTGAAAGGACGAAATTTTCAACAAGGATCGGATTGACATCACACATTATTATTGATTTAATGTGCCACATAAGAAACTATGAATCTCACATGATTCTAAATAATAACGTTGAGTATAAAAGTTCCTTGCCATTTCACTTTTCTACTTAGAAATTTCATAAAATCTTCTCTGTATGTGTTTCAAGAAGTCGAATGCGTAATGTTAAAAATTTAATATCTTTTAAATGCAACTTTTAAAACAAAGCGTCAAGTTCTAATAATACAGTAGAGCATCTTTCACTATCCTCTATCAATGTTGTTATCACATTAGTTAATGCAACATACATACATTAAAACGAAAAGTATAAATGCAAACTAGATAAAAAAAACAACAATTTATTGAAATAACGTTAATACAATGTCGCACATATCAAATTAACACACATATAGGCACGCGTGCTTGGTTCGAAACTAACACAACTAGTTTAATTTCAGAAAGAATTTTTATTGTTATATCAATGATGTATCAGGAGTTGAATGTTTTGGAATGTAAACAGAACATTGAACAATTTATGTTTACAATTCTCAAATTTACAAGTTACGGCAGCATTATATCTTCGGCGGTGTCTGAAAACTTAAGTTTATGAAAAAAAGGACAATTTCCTGTCTATATAATACTGTACACTAACAAGTACTGTAAACAAGCTACAGCTTAGGGCCTCACTTTTAACAGGATATAGTTTAAGTCCTCACATTTTGAAGCTTATTACTACTTGGTGAAAGAAGAATGACTTCTTATATGATGCTGGCTGTCTTATTTCAAACTTAAGACATTTATTAGAGTAAAAATATTAATTATACTTTGTTTTAAATACATTATTAGCAAAAATTATAAAATTTTCATCAAACTTACTTTTAGAGAGTAAAAAAATACCTCAAATTTAAGACCTGCGGCATCTTTAAATTTGACAACACATGAAAAAATGTCTTAAATTCAAAAAAATATAGAGTAAAACTTGTCCAAAGCGGAACCTTGATAAAATAGAAACTTGCCCGAATGGGAAAAATCCCGAGGAATGCAGCGATTTTCCGTGTTTAAAAAAACCCGTCAAACCGTAAAAAATAAGTCCAGTTTACACAGGTTTCACTGTATATTAAACCTTTTTTAATTAAATAAAATCTTGCAATATAAGATGCTCTACTGTAACCACGTTAAAAATATTTTTTGATTTAAAAAAAAACAAAAGGAAGTTCTTGATGTACAAATTCATTATTCTCTGATACCTTATTAATAATAAATAAGGATACTTACTCACATTCTTAAAAATAACATTGAAGTAATCATCACAAGACATAAACAATAAAAAACTTTATTATATAGATGTTTGATGAGTGTATATTCACTGAACAATAAAATTCAGTTTTACATAGGTAATGCAATCAAACATTTAATATCGGCATGAAAAGTGATTGAAAATGAAGTGATTACAAATCAGACTACAATACAGTTACGTGTACTTTTTAATGACAAATAATCAATACTATTTGTATTCTTATACAATCGAATGCACATTTTAAAATCTACCGCCTCTCCCGTGGAGAGATTGATTCCCCATTTGGGTGCCTAATAAAGGGTGTCTCGCACCAGACACTCCTCTCATTAAATTCGAGTTGTTTTGAAAATTATTATTTGGTGCGTTGGGTCGAGATCCCTGCGAATTAATATTACTTCCTCTTGTGTTTGATAAATTTGTGCCAAGATTTCTGTTTCCTCCGCCAGTACCTTGCGATAAACTGCTAGACAGATTCAGATTTCTTTCCATATTAATTCCGCCACCGTGAAACTGAGTTCCCAAATTTTTATTAAGATTTGAGGTCTGTTGAAGACTTCCAGTCAGACCGAAACTTCTGTCGGCGTTCATTCCGGTGTTACCACGTATTTGAGAACTCAAGTTGGTTCCCATTAATTGATTCGTCTGCGAACTCATTCCCAACTGATCGGAGAACCCGATATTTTTATTTAAACCCAAGTTTGGAGAACTCAGAGTTCCTGTATAATCGTTTTGCAATCCCATGCTGCCCATACTTCCTAAATTTGCCATTCCTGTGCCGGCTCCGGACGTCATCTGACCACCCAAACTTCCTCGTAATAAATTAGGCGACTGTATTAGAGCAGAGCTCGCATCTTGACTTCCTGCTGACGTCATACCAATGCTTTCCAATAACTTTGGTCCAGTTTGAATGAGATTATCCAGTGCTTTCTTTACGTTAGGATTATCGAAATTTATATATGTCGAACTCTGTTGCGAAGTTTGTCTCTGTTGAATGTCTAGACTTTGACCGATTCCGGTTGACTGTCCGACAGTAGCCTGCGCTTTCAAACCAAGGTTAATATTTTCGGCAGTTGGTGTCGGAGTTTGACCAATTATACTAAATATTTTCTGTTGTAATTCTTGTTGTTTCAAAGCTACTGATTGGTCATTATCTGTAAGAAAAATCTACATTTAGTATATAAACTTATACAAATTATGACTTAATTTATTTATATATCAAATTCATATAAAGTCTTAATCTGAATATGCTAATAGTCTAATAATCTATAACTTATCCTGAAATTAATATGTTTTGTTAATTGCATTCAAGAAATTTTAAAAATGTAAAATTCTAAAAGTTTCATGCATAAAAAAAAAATTGCTTACAAGGTATTATACATAACAGAACCTGAAGACATTAACATTTATTTTACCAATTGTAAAATTATTATATGATTATAATACAGGATTCTTAAAAAAAATAATGTTAACACACATAAAGTAGGCCTAGCAGATTCAGACATTGACAAAGATTTGGTCTTACCGGAGGGGTCAGAAATCATCTTACATAATTAGTGAAATCGGTCAGGTGTCCTGACCGATTTCACTAATTACAGCAAGAGTGGACCTGAATTACAGTTTCCGGCCTGACTCTGGATTGGCTGGCCGTCATGTCCATAGAATTCCTTAAAAGGGGAGAATCAAAAAGAAAAGAGACTCTCCTGCTGGAATATGGAGAAATGCTATTCACTACTTAGTCACTCAAGTTGATATGTTCTTGTATTGTGTAAATAAAAGGCAAAACTGAAGGACTTGTGTTGTAAGTCGGACTTTCTGATGAACGATACACCTACCCAACAAAGAAGAGAGGAGGATCGTGGGATCCACTCTTCAATTCACTTAATGTGAACGCAACTTGTTATGCTGGATTTTGAATGGCAGATTGTCCTCTGCATAGTTCTCCATATACAAGAAGTAACAATTGAGTTTTGACTTCTTGCACAAGTATGTCCTGCTATACCTTCTCCATATAAGTGTTTGCATTTCTTTTTAATCACCCTGTATATTGTAACAGATACAGATATAAAACACAGATTAACTTATAAAGAAACAATTGTTAATATTTACGTAATCGTAACTTAATAATAATCTTTTTCTTATTCTTTGTCCTATTAAATCATTCATTATCATAGAAATCAAGTTATTTCTACATGCTCTATATTAGTCAAAAATGTCTCTCTTTCGACCCTGTGGAAACTATATACAGGTATCTTTATATGTCCATTTCGACCAGGCCAATTTACCCATGAAGATTTTTGGAAATATGATCAAGACTCAAATCAGTCTCTCTGGAAGTGGCAAGATAAAGCCTTTTATCACTATGCCCATCTAGGTAAATGTAAATTTTAAAAACTGATCAGACAGGATAAGAAAAATAAATGTTAATATTGTGTATTTGGGTTGCATCAAATCGTATTAGCATATTGCATGCATCATAATCAATGTGACAACATTATCATTTTAAAAATTCTGTTATTAATTCATCAATCTTACCAATCCGTTTTTGCAAGAATATGCCATTTGGTGGAGAACATAACGTTATATATAACTAAATCTGTTTGATATTATTTAAACTTTATCTGTAAATTTAGTGTTTTGCTTAACTATTTGAGGACAATTAAATGTATCAAGAATTAAACTTGCTCTGCTTGACTCACACAAAACTTTCTCTGATACTGTTTTAAACTTTCATACATAATAATAGCTGCAATATGTTGCTAGTCTACTTTATCATCAGCTGAGTCAATAGACATTTGCTAAACAAGTGGACATGAAAGACTTAATGCCAGAATCTCTTGGCAGAACTAGCAAGATTAAAACAACTTTCTCTTTCACACCATCTAAAAAACTTCTCAAGAGTTACTATCACACTCAACTTTCAGAAGAACATGTACAGACCCTTGCTTAATGTAAGATCTGATTAACATGCAAAATTAATTGTGGCAATCCCTTTATATGGGCGACAGAAGCTTTAATTAATGCGGCTTTACCAGCCGAGTTAAATTAACTGTGTTAATCAAGGGATACCTGTAGTCCGAGAGAGAGTGCACCAATGTCTCAGTAAAGTAGCAATTTTGCCGTAATAGATTTTATTTGATCAATTTAACCTTTAAGACAAATTTTTTTAAACAGAGTATAATTTTTGGATTTTATATAGTTTCAATTCTAAAACCACCTTGTAATTAAAGTAATCCTAAATTACACAGTACACAAATACTTGAGACTGATCTTCACTTCCAATCTCATATATAAACAACTGAACATACCCAATTTTTGATTAAAGCCAGACAATCTGCTGTATTATTGGGCTATGATCGTGAGGTTAACCTGCCATTTCACGATAATTATTGAAATTATCAAGAGTTGGCAGCTTAAATGCTTATATTTAGACAAATTATTTCATATTTAATTATTAACTTAGCCTAATCATAGCAAGACAACCAAATTTCCACACAGTCCTGACAAATTCTGCATCAAACAGATACAGATATAATTCATTATATGTTGTAACTTTATTTGCATAAACTTTTAATGTTTGATCTTGTTCGGTTATTGACATTTAATATATATACAAAGGAATTTTTTCTTCAATTTAAATGAAGTTAATTTTGACTTTTAAACATTATTTATCCAGATTTATATTTTTAAAACAACTAAAATTATAACAATTTAGTTTTTATGGAAATCATGCCTATGAAAATTGCTTTTCTTAGTTATTAATTTAAGTAAATTGCTTATATCATCAATTAATGGCAATTATTGCAACTGCATTGATTTATCATTTATTTTTATGAATAAATAATTATCCTTTTCTGCTCTCTTAATGTTAATGATATTGCTTAATTAAATTTATTATTATTTATTGTAAAATATTACGAGATATAACCGACTTAAAATAAAAACTCAAATATCAGTCAAATGTTGAAATGTATTACCGAAATATCTCAGAACAAGTTCCTCGTCCAAGAGGAAGTCACCGGAGTTTGATAAGAGGTTTCGCTTCAAACGCAATTTTAAATTTAATTTTATTTTGATTTTGAACTCTTTCCACGCTGTTCTGAGAAGACCCTCCTTCAAATTGAGTGACTGGATCCAAAAACATCTAAACTATACGCAAAGATTTCTGACTATTAGAACTTAGTCCACAGTTTTTCAAGTAGCAATGTTTAATAAATGGTCTTTGTATAACAACTTTGTATAACATGCTCTTGTTGCAACTCTTATAACTGGAGATTAGGCACCAGGCATTGGCGTTCCAAAGTGATGATTACCTTATTGGGTCACTGGGAATGTTAGTTTGAATTTTATTTAATGTTTTCACTTACCCTTAAGTTATGTAGAATTTTTGCAAGAGACGGGTATTATTTTTCTGATTAATTTCATGAGAAATTTATACTTTGTATTAATTATTTAATTAAGTTTTATTTTATGTAGGGAACTTTTAATGTCTTTTATTTATATTACTCTCAATTATACTGTTTCATTAAAGCATCAGTAATAAATTAAAATGTAATGTTTCATCACCTATTTTGGTTATGGAATTGGCCATTCAATACACTTAATCAAAAAAATTAAACCAATATCGTACCACAAATATTTTGTTGATTGTGCAATATTAATTTCAATAAAATCTACAGAAAAATTACATAAAATATTGTCGGTAGCCCTTTAATTCTTTGACTAAGTATATTTTCAAAATATTGAAATTTCAATCGTCATACTAAACAATTAATATATTTAAGTACCAAAACATATATACTGTACTTACTTTGAATACTGGTGGTTGCAGTAGTGAGCGTAGTACTGGTGGTTATGCCTGCTAACTGATCTTTACGGTCACGCAAATATCCAATCACTCTATCGAGTTCAGCGACGGTCAAGAATCTCCCATCCGCTAACTGGTTTAGAAGATATTGTATTTCGCGATCGGGAGGTAGATATCCTCCGTAAGGACCAGCTTCAGATCGTTCACGATCCATTTTCTCTTTCCGACTCTGAATGAACTCGAAGAAGTTGTGAGCTATCAATTTCACGGCATCATCGAGCGGCATATTTCGATGCTCTGAAGAAGAGTTAAAAGAAATTGTCAATGGTTAATCCACATGATATCGTGTAGGAATGCCCAATTAAATGTTTTCTAAATTTCACAACTAAATTCTTCTATATTTGAATTATTTAATCATCATAAAACAGCATTTATTACAGAAATTGAAAATAAAAAAAAAAATCAGAAATCACGAATAATAAATTTCTTCTGATAAAATGAAAGTTTAACAAAAGCAAAGCTTTCTTTAGTATATTACTAAATATTTCCAAATATTTAAATAATACATTTTAAAAGAATACAAATTTCATTTGACAAATAAGACTTCTTTGGAGAAACAGAAGGCTCGGATATGAAGCCAGCTAAGATTAAAGAATTTGCCACTTGAGAAGTGACCACTTGTCATATTGTGCATGTTGGGAGACAAACCAAATGAGCGATTTATCAGGTGACAAGTTATAACCAGTGTATCTATCCACCTTTTGACTATATCTGATCTCAGTGTCAACTTGGTTTCTTGTGGGTTGTACTTCGTACAATGGTAGTTTTGAGGTTGACAATAAAATAAAGTAACATTTCTCTGCCAGAAAAAATTCAACAGCGACAGATTATTTAAAAAATTATTGTCTAAGGCATTTTTAATTTGGAGGACAAAAACAAAGTGAGATATATCTGAATGAGCAACTGTATATTCTATAAACTGAGACAATTTAGTGAATATATTAGTAAAATTCTATCACAATGAAGAATGTAAAAAATGATGAAGACATTCATTTTCTTTTGCCCGTTGATGGTTTATAGAAGACCAAATCTCATCTCTGGAGTAAGCTCGGAGTAACAAGTTACCTCGCATCCCCAGAGTAGCAAGTTGATACTCATAAAATGAGTGTCGACTTGCTAATCTGGGGAATGCATTTGAATTAGAGCAAGAATTTCAAATGGTTTGATCCAGAACATTAAATCTCATTGCTCATCATCCATCTGTCTCACTGTGGGGCTGGCGATCTATAGTGAACTCAAACAAAGCTATCTTACCTTTTGTAAAGCAGAGAGTTTAAAGAAAAGAAAAAAATTGAAATAAGCTATTAAATATGAAATTTGTATTCTTTTAAACTAAATATTACATTGTTAGAAAATTAAATGTATCTCATATGTTAAATATTTGTGCAATTGAAAGCTTAGCTGTTATTAAACTTTTCTCTCTCTACATCTCTTCTTACCGCTCATGATTAAACAGCATTAAACAATCATCATCACGTACTGTACATACCGGATTTCTTCAAATATTTATTAAGCTCAAATTTAACATATCAGCTCACAAACTTCTTGCTGGCTTCTCACTAAATATTGAAATATATTAATACATTTGCTCTCATGTATCTTGATGTTATTTTGGACTAACTTATTGTATGCTTCAAATTCTATTATACTAACACATCACCTGAACAAAGAACTGATCTAATTAAAACTAACATTTACATATAATGTCATAAAATGGTTTCTTCTTGTAATAAATAAATAAGCTTACTGGAATTGTTTCTATACAGTAAAATAACAACCTTTTTTTTCGTTCCAGCAGTATTTTAATTACGTAAAAACATTTTCAACTGCTTTAAGCAGCCTTCATCAGTTAAACATACAGCAAAAAAGAACATAGAATTATAAAATTATGAAAATAAGAACGAAGAGTTCTAAATTTACGAAACATAAACGAACTTCTATTGCGCTCGCGCAAATTGTCGGTAACACGCTCGCGCGTTAATCCAAACGTAAAACAAAAAGGTAGTAACATATCTACCTAGGCAATGTAAAAATATTTACATTACATTCTTCTTGTTAGCTGTTGTGTCCAATTAGTTATTAATATGACCAAATAATCACTTTTATACCAAAAAAACCACAGAAATTCAAAAGTTTTCTTTCAAAAATTGTTTTAATCTTTAATAAAATGACAAAAATTTATCTAGCATGCTATCATATTTTATACCGAAATCTTGTTGCACAAAATTCTGTCCGAAACTCTAAGTTTATCGAAAAGCCAAAAGGCACACTCACTGCTGATTATCGCTTGTTTAAAACTGACTCACTATAAACACAAACACTTATCACTGATTATTGCTCATTTAAAACTGATTCACTATCACTATAAACACTATCAACATCTCGCCACTTATTCCACTTGTCCAAAAAAAATCCACTGTTAGCACTATAAACATTGTCTGGAACATATTTTATTATCATTACATTATACAATAGCATCTCTCTACTCTTGTAATGTCAATCCACTCATACGATCATCGATAGACTTTTGTGCGACCGCAATAAAAACTCAAGTAGCAGAATGTCATCGCTCTATACGTTTATAATTAATAATAATTGAATCTTCTTACACTGTAGTCACATTTCTACAATTTGTGTTGTTTGTTTACACAAAAATAGAGATAAAACTGCTTTCTTCGAGTTTTTTAAAACTTTTTAATACTAACATTCTATTTTTGAGCAAGCGATGTTCGTCCTTGGGAACACTATAAAAATATCAAGCGCAACATGACATACAACGAACTAGTTTCAAGGTTAACCTGCGATTATAGAAATTTATGTGTGTGCATAATAATAAAATTATTTGTTTCAAGAAATACAGCAATTTATGCTTCATATTCATTTTATTATTTCCGATAAGTTTAAAATTTTTATTTTCTACAAAAAACAAATACATTTGGAATTATTAGGAATATTGATTAAAAGAGGTGTAAAAATTAAGTGAATACCATAATTACTCAAATGTAAGAGACACTAAATCTAAGACACACCTTACTGTGCACGCTGACAATTGTTTTTGTTGAAAAAGTAGGCAAGTTGAGACAGATTTATAATCAATAGAATCAGTATCACAGTAAAGTTATATATCACTCTTCTGTGGTAGCAAAGTCAAAAACCTTTTCACTTTCCATGTTAGGCTCTTCTAAACTAGTTCATGGCTCATGTCTTCCTACAATCAATTGTCATCGGTGCCATTTCAAGCATCAGAAATGCAATGTTTTTCAAAAGAGTGCCTCGCAACTGTCTTGGGATTTTTATCTACAAGGTGCATCTGAAAAGTTTGATGAATGGTCCCATAGTTGAATAACCGTACTGGTTAGGATGTTGCGCTCATGCAGACGTAGTGAGAGACTTGCCAATTAGTGCCCTCTAGAGACAAAATCACGACAGTTAAACAGAAGTGCACACAGCAAACAATGCAATGCAGTCAGTGTGAGAAGGAGTGTCACTGCGAAATGGAGCAACACATGAACATTACAGCACTTCCTCGCTACACGCCAGGTGACAGTTCTTCAACACTCTCCATATTCTCCACATCTGGCACCTGCAGATTTCTTCTTGTTCCCCGCCCGAAAGGCTTATGCTTTTGCGACATTACGCAGATCCCACAACGTGTGACAATGATGCTTCGTGCAATACCGAAAGAAGTGTTTGCTCACAGCTTCCAGCAGCTGTACAACCGACGTCAAATGTGTGTTGTCACTAATGGCAATTACTTTGAATGCCAGTAAAAGAATTCTGTTTGTATCTCTTGTTTCCTTTATTTTATGAGACCATTCACTGAACTTTTCAGACACACCTTGTTTGTACTTGTGACATCACATAATAGACAGTTGAGACTAATCTCTTAAATATTTGCTGTTACAAATAATTGTCTATTGAAGTCATTAAAATGACTCAATAGTTAGTGAACTCCAGTAGCAGAAATAAAACACATGGCACTACAGGTCACTAATTAAGATGTATGGTATTAGATTGAATCTAAGGCATCATCAAATCTAAGACACACCCTACTTTCAGAGATAGTAAAACCTAAATAATGTGTATCTTATTTTCGAGTAAATACGGTAATTTAAGTCGTCGCATAATCTTTGTTAGACTCGGAACAACAACATATAATGTTTGTATCAAGTATTTGAAAATAAGAAGTAATTAAAAACTATTCCCAACAACAGTAAAATAATAAAACTGTTTAAATATATTTTCCTTAAATAGTACATGAATCAATATGCATGGTAACCTAGTCCTCACTTAGAATAGAATATAGCAGAAAGTAAGAACTGGTTAAATATAAAAAGCATTTTAAATATTTTTATTTTACAAAATATCTTTATTGCAATATGTGTTACATCTTATACTACTCTACCTAATCATTATATAAATTAAGACATTTGTCATATTGTGGAACCAACTTTTGCATGTCTTTGTTGAAAATTTTCATCCCCAAGACTTTTTAACGTGATGTGCACATTCCACATTTTTGTCATCGTTCATAATGTGTAATTAAGAAATTTGGTCCGATAATGTCCCAAAAAGATCAACACAGCTACTGTATACAAGTACTTCGGTTTGGGAATGTTAATCAACATTTTTGGCATCCATCTGCAGCTAAGTTTCTTGTAACGACGATACTCTAAGAATTTTGTGGGCCAGATAAGACATAACTAGAAACTATTAATTCAAAAATTACAAATCACCTGTGATCACATATTACTACTAATTTCATACCTCATCATCCACCCTTCCTTCTTCAACAAGCCAACATCATTTCATCAATCAAATCTGGCAAGTAGGGAATGCCAATACAGATGCAAGGAATGGATGGTTGCACTGTCATAGTGACACTTCCAAGCATTGCTCTTGCCACAGGAGAAGTCTTTTGCAATTAATCGAATTCCAGTGTTGCTAAAGAACTTGCAGGCAATTTCTACTTGTTAAGGAACAACCTACACACTCATCACTCTCAATGTATGTTCTGCCATCTTTGAAACAACAATACTACGCTTTGTTTTTCCTATAACATCATTACCAAAGGCCCTTCTGTATCTTAATGAGTTTATGTGCTGATAAGTGTGTGGTAAAATCTGATGAAAATTTGCTGCTCAATGCACTCAGTCACTGTGATAAGGAAATGACAACAGAATGAATGTGTAACACACATCACAACATACAGACCACTCTACACATACTAGTTCAACCTAGAGTTGGGAAAAAACTGCACGCAAAGGTCCTAGGTTGCATGATACACATTACTGCCCTTATTTCCTCTGGTGTAATAAGAAAAAAAAACTAGCAATGAGTTGCATAACTTTCCCAGCAAGAATTAAAATTGTATGTGGCACCCAACTGTTAAGAGATTAAAAACTTTTTGTTATTAATTATTATAAAATGGCTAAAACCTTAATTCAGAGGGTAGAGATGAGTTTTATAAAAAAAAAATTATAAATGCTGACATGTAAAATCTTCATTAAGTCCAACCTCACTTGAGATATATAACACCCTTTATCTCCCACCTTGACTTTTAACCATCAAAATTTAATAGCATCAATCCCCTAATACACAAAGCACCCTGCAAAATTTCAGAAATTTTCAACAAAAGGCACAGAAGTCATTAAGCCTCAAAATGGGTGAATAAAATTGTACTCCTCCATACACAAACTAACATTGATACAAACAGAAAAAGTGCCCAGCTTTTTTTAATTTCTTGGCATTTCAAAGTCCCGAGTCCAAAAATGCAAAATATAATAGGGGAAAGCAATAACAGAAAACTGTACAATTATACGGTTATCTGTCATCTGTAATTTTGTAATAATTAAAACTAAATGCATTTAATACTCATGTAAATTGTTTAAGGATTGAATCCTGTAAATATTTATCCATTAACCTTTTGACAAGTACTCTTGTAAACATACATGATATATGTGGTGGGCTGTATGAAGTAAAAGCATGTATATAAATTAATATTTTCAAGTTTGTCTCATTGTAGTACACTTTTACACATTTACAGGTGAATGTGAAATTTTACAGACAGCTAGGGACACGTATTGACAGATGTAGAAAATGTTTTTCATGTAAGTTTGGCAAGATTTAGCATAGAATTTTCTATAAGAAAGACGAATATGGTATCTAGTAGTCATTCAAACTTGCTATCTCCTCCCATATAATTGGAGTTTTTCAACAAAATATTCAACACTGTATTCCATCAATTTAAAATTATTTTTGTTTTTTATGATCTGATTTCAAACACAAATAACCAGAAGATAACCACTAAAAAATTGTTTTTACTTGCTGGATTCTTGGTGTTATTGATACCAATTCAACACAATTCAATCAGAATAAGAAAATATTGCCTACTTTATTAAAAACATGAATTAAAAAACAACATATTAAATTTTTTAAAAACTAACTCACTCCAGGAGGAGAGGGAGCAACTGATAAACCCACTCAACAAAGGATTAAAGAGAGAGATGCATGCTTATAAAGTAATATTAATTATTAATAGTTTATGAAAAATCTATCATCAAAAACTGAACAAACTTAAACCACGTCAACAATATTTGTTCAGTTACATTATCAGAATTAAAAAATGCTGGCAAGAGTTCTTGCTTGACTCTCCTAGCACTTGAACAAGAGATAATATATATTTTTCAATTATACTAGGATATAAAATTTAAATAACAGAAGCTTAAGAGAAGTAATTTTTTTGAAAATTGTGTAAAATTTCTTTATTTAAAAAACATTAAGACACATTAGTACAAAGTTAAAATTGTGTGGGGCACCATTTGTTACAAGACGTTCTTAAAAAGTAACTTTTATATTATTAATTAATACAGAAAAGCAAAAGGCTTAGTCTTGAAAACAGAAATGAGTTTTAAAAAAATTGTAAATGCCAATAACGAGCAAAATCTTCATTAAGTCCGACCCTACTTCAGATAGGACTCACAACTAGGGATTGCAATTGCTGGATCCCTCATCCAGCAATCCAGCTGGATCCAGTGCATTTTTCAGCCTGCTGGATCAAGCACTTCGTGCTGGATCTGAATACATACAAATTATTTTTAATTGGGGCCGGAGACTAAAGAAAACAAAAATTTAGAAAAAAAAATGTTTAATAAATTTGGAAAGTTTGGAAAGTTAATTGGGTATTTGCGGATTCGCAGCGCTGGATCCAGCACTTCGTGCTGGATCCAGCGCTGTGAATCCGCAAATACCCAATTAACTTTCCAAATAATTGCGCAAAAGTCTACGTCGTCGCGTTGCCGCTTTGCTAACTACTAGACTGCTACTAATTACTTACTCACTACTTTACTAACACTAATAATTAAATTACTTATAAATAAACTATACCTTAATCAATCCAGCAAAATTTAATAAAATAATAACGTATTCAATCGCTTTTAACGATCTTCCTCAGTTACAAAAAAATACAACATTAACTATAGAACATAAAATGTGTTTCGAATAAATATAAAAAGAATAGTGCTTAATTACATTCCATTTTTTTAAAACAAGATACATAGATGTACTGCCAGGTCTGATAATTTTCGTATTGTATACCGATGTAATCCCACTGTTTTCAAACTTTTAAGAAACGATAAAAAGAAAGAGGATCGGAATTCAACAACGGGTATATATTCGGTGCCTTTACACGACCAACGTTTCAATTCCAAGCTTGTTTCTGTGGGTGCAACGATGCGCAGTTTAAAACAAAGGCTCAAGAGCACATATATACAATCAGTAAGAACCTTGACAACACTGCGCTGCCATCATACGCAAGACAGAAGGATGTTAACGTCCAATGGGATCAAACGGCAATTATAAAAACGACTACGAATAGGCAAACGGTCAAACATCTTGAGAGATTGGAAATCTGCAAGGCGCTCATGACAACTGGTTGTATAAACCATAGAGATGCGGACTCATTGTCTACCGTGTGGAGATCCATTTACATTAATTAATGTTATTAACGGACAATGCGGCAAATCGTTGTTATATCTTATGTACAGTAATACCCCGAACTTACGCGATAGGTGGGACCGAGCGATAACCGTGTAAGTCGAATTCGCGTAAGTCGGGGTATAACTTCGCATATAAATACATACAAATTATTTTTAATTGGGGCCGGAGACTAAAGAAAACAAAAATTTAGAAAAAAAAATGTTTAATAAAATCTTAGATAATACATATGTATAACAAATTATATTATTAAAATCGTAAATCGAAGTTATTTTGTTATAGAAGGCTTCCTAAAATCTAACAAATTCGTCTGACGGCTCAAAGATTTTTTTTCTCCCGCAAAATTTCCTCGTAGCATGCTAATAATTTTTTTATTTCTCGTTTTGTAGAAGAAATGCGCTCTTCGTTGGAGTCTATATTTTATAAAATTCGTAACCTCTTTTTAATTAAACTGAGGCCTGTCAAGTTTCCAACCGTCATTCGATCATCTGATTGAACTGGGTCTAAAGGATCAAGTTTTGCCAATTTACAAATTTTCATTTTTGTATCGAAGTCTTTGGAATGTAAAGTTAACATTATTAAAGATGAAGTTTTTCTTTTCTTGTTTGATGCAGAAGAATCAGTTCTACTTCGTTTGGATGACACAGTAGAGTCTCAAGTCTCCGTAGATATAACACAGAAATAAATAAGTCAAAATAAATTGTAGCTATGCGTCGATTCCGCGCGACACGTCCGAACCTGTAAGCTGAACAATAGTTTGGGGGGAGTGAGTAATCAAGGGTTGCGTGGCGCTCAAACAAAAGACGAATCGTCGAGATTTGAAAATCACGTAACTCCGGGTTCACGTAATTCGGGGTATTACTGTAAGGGTGTTTTTTTTTTTAAACTGACGGTACTCAGAGACATCTGTAGAGCAATCTAACAGCCGGACTGTCGCCAAATTTGGAAGAGTGACTAAGGACGACATGGGAAAGAGATTCCGCGAAGAAAAAAGTAGTACCGAAATTTGCCTGTAGGGGTGGATTTGGCGCTGTTGTAGCAAAACAGCTAAGAATCTGCATAAAATCTAGCTGCAATTAACAAACACACGAATGAATAATCAGACAGAGGTTTCAGTGTAATAACGAAAGTTTAATTAATCAGCAAATAACCTTCTCCCTTCTTTAATGTGATCACCGTCCTGCTGGACAACTCATTGCATCCTGAACACAGTGTTCTCTATGGCCGAATGTAACATGTCTGCAGGAATGTTCATCACAGTTCGAGAAATGTTGTCCTTCAAAGTCATCAAGTTTGAGACACTACCAAGATAGACCTTGGACTTTAAGTAACCCCACAGGAAAAAGTAACATGCGGTTAGATCCGGGAAACGAGGCGGCCATGCAAGTGGAAAAAAGCGACTGATGACCCTTTCTTCAGTGAAGTGCTGGTAGCTTTTTCGCTACAACAGCGCCAAATCCTCCTCTACCGGCGAATTTAGGTATTACTTTTTTCTTCGCGGAATCTCTTTTCCATGTCGTCCTTAGTCACTCTCCCAAATTTGGCGACAGTCCGGCTGTTAGATTGCTCTAAAGATGTTTCTGAGTGCGGTCAGTTTAAAAAAAACACCCTGTATATATTTTTTTCGCTATTTATTTTGTTTATTTATCTATATTTTGTCCGTTTGGACATTTTCCGTTAATTTTCATATTTATTCCGAACACATTTTATGTTCTATATTTAATGTTCTATTTTTTTTTTGTAACCGAGGAAGATCGTTAAAAACGATTGAAAACGTTATTATTTTATTAAATTTTGCTGGATTGATAAAGTTGTAGTTTATTTAACTTATTCTACTTCCAGTACATAGTTTTATATACTTATAAATAACTACAGACTAATATGTAGAGCCTATATATGAAAACTGGTAAGACTGATAGCCACTTAGCCACTGATTATCCGTCCTTACATTATTATAATATATTAATATAAATTAATCAGTAGAATTACCTTTGCTATTATTTAACTTAAAGATTACATTATAGTTATAATCTAACTAAACATTTAAAGTTAATTATCTCTATCTCGAGTGTTAAACCGAACCAAAGTTAAGTTTACTACCTAAATGTGTAAGAACTTTTACTGATTTATAGTGACCAGTCTAAATAATAAAAGCTTCTTAAGTATTTTTTAAAAATGTTTTATTTCATTAAAAAAACATAAGGATAGATAGACAGATAATACTGTTGCACCAAAAATACATCCGCGCTGGATCCAGCTGGAATGATTTCAATCCAGCAAAAATCCAGCTGGAATCAAAACACTGCTGGATTGCAATCCCTACTCACAACCCCTTCCTGGCCTTTACTCATCAAAATTTAATAGCATCAATGCACCTTATATACAAGTTTACGGTGCCAAATTTCATTTTTAATCTGTGCTGAGATATTAATTGAAATAGACACTAACACATGGAATTCTTTGCTTTTTTTTTGGGTTCAGATCTCAAAATATTAAGATTTACAAAAAAACCCAGGAGGGTCAAATTTGAAATGATTACAATACTTTCCCATGTTATATAAATAACATTTAGGAAAGTAACAATTACATTTGATAAGGGAAACACAGGATCAATGATTTTGGCAAAACTTTAATACTTACTGAAACTAAAGTATTTTAAAAGTAGGTATCATACAAGAATAAAGAATCGTCATTTAAACACTTGAAAGTAAATAATAAATAAAGCTATTCATTTAATGCTATAAATAACTTTTATTGATTAATAAAAATAAAATTTATTTACTGTAATAAGAAGTCTAAAATGTTTTAATAATTTTGAGAAAATAATTCGTCATTTGAAGTTTCTCAAAATTGAAATAAATGAAGTAAAATAAAAATCTACGAATCAATTAACAACTTGGGAAATACTACCGGCCCGCAATATGATGGATGTTAGGAGAAAGCAGTGGTGCGATAATGCCTACTTTCTGTCACATCTGAAAATAGTCGTCATAACAAAATGAAAATTTATATGACTTATAAGTTGTCTTTACATTATCAGAAGATATCCCTCAAATTCAGAAGAATGCAACTTAATTAGTAGTTGAGGGCTATCCTTACAGGGAATGAAAAGAAAAACCTGACAATTACATTTAAAAAATTTTACACTGTATCTTGTACATATTTATGTTAAAATGTAAAGTACATTTTAATTTTACATTTTTGGTCATGTTCTTAACAAATAATTCATAATTATTTTTTATTTTTGGCTAGAAGACTCCATAATATACTGATTCATGTTAGCAAGAGTACACTGTAATACATGTTATTTTAACACTAGCTACTTAAACTGTTGTTGAGAGACCTTGTGTGTGTACTAATTACTGTTAAAACTCAAGAAAATAATCCAAATTTTAATAAAATTCACAAAAAGCCTGCTTTATTGGAATCATAAATGAAATGTAACACTTCTTAAGTATTTTTTGCCTGATAAAGTCCATTTTCAGAGGTCCTATTAGAGAATGTTAGCAGGAAATCTCATAAAATCGCCCTCTTTAAACAGTTGAAAGGTTGCAATACGTTCAAAAAAGATGAAATTTTTTCAAAAACCTATTTTATAGTTGTAAACACTCCTGAAAATGCAATTTTATCAGTCCAAAAGTTTTTGAGTGTGTTGTATGTTATTTGTGACACCAATCATATAAATTTTTTGTGTATGTCATATATAATAATAATTAAAAGATGCAAAAATGGAGAGATCAATCAAATGTTTTAAAAATATAGAAAAATTTTAAATGTAAAATATTTCTTCCATTATTCTATATTTTCTCTAATATATATATATATATATATATATTGTAATTAAAAGATGTATAATAACATACAAGAAGAAAAACAGCCATTGTAACACAGTTTGAATGATAAAAAATATAGTTGTAATTGTAGGAATTAACCTGAAGATAAAACTTCATAATTTGGTTTACTATTAAAAATAGGCTACTTATTTAATGCTTGTTTTATTCTTATTTATATTCAAACTGGAGTTGAGAAACGTGTTCAATGCATTTTGAAAGAAGTTAAATTCAATTAAAACAAACTAATAAACTGAATGATACATATTATATTCAGCAAACAATTTTTACGTTTCAGAAATTCATAAACACACCAGAGGAAATGCCGATAAACTGTTAATTTTATACATATATTATAACTTAATATTAATTATACTTACCTTGTGGATTTCCTTGAAGTAAATTTAATGTTACAGAATTATGTGCTTCGTGCTGTTGTGAAATAACTATAGCAAACAAACTCCCACGTCTAGTAATATCGTCAACTATCTGACTAACAAAAGCTCCATCTTTTGGAAATACCATATCTACAAGCATACCAAGATTTACAAGACGCCTTTCCACCGACTCAGCATACAGTCTGAAATGTAAGTTAATAATGTCACAAAAAAGAAAAAATAACTAGGTAAATAATATCATCATTAATTAATATCAATTATAAAAAAAGCCTCATAAATTTTATAAAAATGATATATTTCTGACAATCTGAACTTCACGTAAGGCTATCTGTAATGAACCTTCTGTATTTGGAGAGAGAATAAAACAAATTATCTATTGGACTACTTTTTAACGTGAATATTTATAATTAACACTATCTAGACCTCTGTCCAATCTTCACCTCCAATATTGTTAATAATTTAGATACAATCATGGTGCCAACAGGGGATTCACAGCCCTCCATGGTTCTCAGCTGGTTATCACTTCACCCCAGCATGGTGTATACAGTATATAAATATAAGAGAGAAAAATATCAGATATACAATAATCTGTAACGAAATCTACAATGT
This sequence comes from Centruroides vittatus, assembly GCF_030686945.1. Taxonomy (NCBI): domain Eukaryota; kingdom Metazoa; phylum Arthropoda; class Arachnida; order Scorpiones; family Buthidae; genus Centruroides; species Centruroides vittatus. The sequence goes on along the minus strand of NW_027122669.1, from coordinate 411,240 downwards.
GTGTATAAAACATTACGACATATCAGAGCCTTTATACACAAAGTTAACAAGAGATTTTTATAACACTAACTCAATAAACAATTGTGTTATCAGCCTTTCTTCTTGGAGATCATAGCACTGAGATAATCTGTTTTGACACAGAGCATCTTACTATGTAGCAATTTTATAACTCATAACTAGCAATCTTTTTTCAATACAGTGAGGTGAACTTGTCAGCCCCTTCAGGGCACAAGTCAGAGGATAAATCAATGATCTCCTCAGTCCTTTCAACAACTGGCTGCAATCCAACTTAGCAGCCTTTTTCTTTCTGCTAGTGTTCCACTTCTTGCAGACTGGCACTTTTTTGTTGTGTTGCTGGATACACCACTTTCTCCCTCTTTATATCTTCCCAGCCCTTTAATATCTCCCATTTGTTCGGGATTCTCGACTTTATATTGCTGAGAGCACAGAGTCGCATGCACTGACACTCTTTGTTCAGCCATCATAAAGTAAAAATTAAAAAGAAGGGTTTGAGGCCACTTCCAACCTTCCACGGGTGTCCCACATCCTTTCAAGAGTTGGAAAGAAAGTATGCATTTAAGAACCTCCCCACATCTGGTTTGGCCTGCTGCCAGGACAGCCTCCCATTTAAATGGCTGCCTCCTCAGGGTCACCCCAGCCCAGCTGGGTGCTTGGCTTATGCCGCCCCTTCATCCCTACTAGAATGTTTTTTCCCATTTCTGGTTCTCTGAGGTAATTACAGCCCATCCAGTGCATAATGATCCTTTAAACACCTCCATCCTCTTAAGACATAAGGAAGTTGGCCTTATGCCAGTGTCTGACCAGGCATGAGAACTTCCCTTATCATCTACATCGGTTTGGGAAGAGCAACTGCAATTCCTGTGACTGTGATGGTGTCTCCTTGGGGGATGTGTTTCATACTTTAATTGACTGCCCGCACTACGATGCAAAACGGCACAACTTATTTGTCTACTGTATACAAAAGGGCCAAAACTGGCCACCCCAACTCAAGTTTCTCCGTGTGGACAAGAAAACTTACCGGCACCTAGTGACTTTTGTCGAATCCTGCAGCATATTCCGGGCAACACAGACTTCAGCACAGCCTGCAACTTGAACTACAACAGCGGGATACTATCCCCACTATTTAGGGACAAGCGAAATAAGCTTGTTGGCCTCTCGACCATGGACACTGATACCAATACCGGTATTGATACTTTAAAACTAGTCATGGTACTAATACCAATACTTTTGTGGTATTGAGACATTCCTAATGGTATATAATGTAGATAAATACCAGTATAATATAAAACAAATAAAAAAACTTTTAAATAAATCATGGTACCATGGACAGTTTATAAACTCTCACATTCTGTGGTATGTGAATGTGTCTTTCTTGTGTACTGTGTAATGTACCTCTGTTTCAATTTGATTTCATTGTACACGTTCATGTATTGGTTTACAGCATACTGTGTATGCATGTACTAGCCATTAAACTCTTGTTGTTTTGTTCTCATTGTAAATTACAGCTTTAATCTTTCTTGTACATGCATTTTCTTCCTGTATTACTTCCTTTCTTACAATGTATTATTGTAAGAAAGATTATTGGATTATGTAACTCGCTGTAGTGATTGCATATATTGTATGTAAGTGTACCAACATTCATCTCTGCCAAATTGGCACTTTGTATTTTATTACTGTTTTTCATAATAATTGCGATGTAAGATCTCAGGAGATCCCATTCCCACTCCCTTCCTTCCTTACTTTCCACCTATACCCCTCTCCCATCCTTCGCTGGGCTGTCTAGCAGACAGCCCCCTACTCTGTAATTCTGTATATTCAGCAGAGACTAACCATTACCAATTCTTACTTTATAATAAATCACAGTATTTATATATGCATCACACCTAAAATATGTAAAATTTTAAAATGTCCTCGCATCAGTATATTGAAAAACTGCATTATACAATATTTTAATTATTGTAAAAAAAAAAAATCACAAAATCTTTACAAAATTTTTTTTTGCACTTGTCTTCAGGATACATAAATTTAAGTAAATCCTCATCATGTTTTTACTATTATACAACTTTTACAGTACATAAACACTAATAGATCCTTTCAAAACAGATTTACATCTATTAAATGAGAAATATGTAAAATGAGCAACTATTTATTGTGACATTGTCAAAATGCCAGGCTGCAATTTCTAATCATATTTTTAATTTATTTAATTTAAAATATATGCTCTCCACCTCAAATTAGTAGTGGTTTGTCCCTGAACATCATACTTTTCCTTTAACAATGCAGTCATGCAAGTTAGCAAACTCCTTTTGGGAGAAAACTTTTGAATTAAAGTAGAATGACTTCTGGTTTGTATTGGACATTCGTATATAGATAATCAGGGCCTACTACCCCTAAGGTTTTCATATCAGATCTCATCTTTCATCTAACTAACTCCGTTCTCAAGATTAAGGAAAGACAGACATCACTGTCTGTCAATTCATCTGTCTGTCTTTCTTTAATCCTGAGAACATTGTAGACATTATAGGTCTACAATTTTTTCAAAATGCAGCTTAATAATGTCAACTGCACTAGCATTTAGTTGTGTTCCTGCAACATATTAAAGGATGTTTTCCAAATGCTGATAATTTGGATATTAACTAACATATTTTAGTGAAAATGAGAAATTTCTTAAGTTCATAAATCAAATATAATTTTTCCTGTTAAAAAAAAATGAAAGTTGGGTGTTCAATCTATAAATTTTCATTTTTTATGAAAACTTTCAAGAACAAATTACAGTTTGCAAATGAAGATATACCAGTATATAAACATGAATTATTAAGCTGTTTAATATTTACAGTAATACAAAAAACATTACTTACCTGTATGCTTTATCAACTACAATAATTTCACAGTCATTGGGTCTTTTTGGATCTAATACTAAATCCTTGTAATAAGAATGCAAGATATCACTTCCTGGATCTCTGAAATTGCAAAAACAATGCTATATATATTCATGAGTAATTTAAATGTATTAATTACATACAACTTTATAATTTTATAACAATTAGCATCTCATCTTTAAGAGAAATTTCAGTTTAATATTAAAATTCAAACTTTAAAAATGTAACGAAACCAAATTTATATCAAATTGGATAAAGAAAAAGCTGAACAGAAACCTTTAGTGTTTTACAATAGTTTAAAAAAGAAAAACCAAATGTTTTCAACTACATTAATTAGCCAGCTTCAGGTTTAAACAGCTGGTAAAACACATTTACAGAATTTAAACTTAAAGACTAAATGAATAAGCATTGTGTGTGTAAAATTCATATATAAATCACATTAATTTAATTATTAAAAAGTGAATGTTTTAATGAATTTAATAGAGAGTGAATGCTGAAGACACAAAGAGAAGAATTTAGATAAAAAAAACACAATTTTATGGTTTGAAATACATTTTATTATTCAATATAATTTCCCTGAACTTCAATACACTTGTTCCAGTGATCTTCTAATTTATGGATTCCATCCCTGAAGTGAGAATCCGGAAGACTGTCGAAATACGCTTCCACGGCTGCTATTACCTCTTCGTTCGATGAAAATCGTTTCCCACGCATGAATTTTTTAAGATGTGAGAACAGCCAGAAGTCAGAGGGAGCTAAATCTGGCGAATAGGGAGGATGTTGCAACAATTCGTATTTTAATTCGCTGATTTTCGCGATGGTTTTTTGAGCTGTATGAGAGGGTGCGTTATCTTGATGAAAAATGATTTTTTTCTTCTGTAAACCAGGTCTTTTCTCACGAATTTTTATATCCAGCTGGTCCAAAAGATTACAATAATAGTCTGAGTTGATTGTTTTACCAGTTTGGAGATAATCCACGAACAAAATTCCTTTTGCATCCCAAAAAACTGATGCTAACACCTTCTTGGCCGATTTCTGGACCCTAACTCGCTTCGGAGCCGAAGTACTGGGTTCACACCACTCCTTAGCCTCTTGTTTTGATTCAGGATCATGATGGTAGACCCAAGTCTCATCCATAGTAATGAAACGACGCACAAAATCCTTTTTATTTTTTCTAAAACGCTCCAAATGTTGCTGAGAAAGTTGCATTCGAATGTGTTTTTGCTCCATAGTTAGCGAATGCGGCACCCATTGTGCACACAGCTTTCTGTAACCCAAAACATCAGCCAAAATATTGCTCACACTGCCTAATGAGATCCCTAGGGCTTCTACTAAATCTCTCTCAGTTAATCGACGATCTTCCAAAACCATATGCTGTATTTTTGCTACGATTTCTGGTGTTGATGCACTTTTTGGACGTCCTTCACGTGGATCGTCTTCAAGACTTGTACGGCCACGTTTAAATTCAGCAACCCATCTTTCTACTGTTCTAATTGAAGGTGAAGAGTCCTTATACACTTTTACCAATCGTTCATGAATTTGTTTTGGTGCTACACCTTCCAAAAATAAGAATTTTATCACTGCACGATATTCAATTTTTTCCATTGTAAAAAAATACACTGACACGTCAACTTTGAACAGCTGCAAATATAGAAATGAGTTGACAGATCTACATGAAACTTCACACGTGTTTATAAAAAAGTAGTACTATTTTTAGAGTAATAAAACGACAAACCTAATAGCGCCATCTCCTATTGAACGACAAAACTTATTGAACAACCTGGTAGAGAGTGAATGCTGAAGACACAAAGAGAAGAATTTAATAAAGTGTTAAATTTCAAAAATACCTTAAATTATCTCTTCTATCACGGTAATATGTATCTTCATATTTTCGACGGAAATAATCACGACCAGAATCAAAATTCCTACTATCATCTTTAACGTCTTTCCTTTGATATCTAAAGATAAAATGGAATAATTTAAAAATTTACTGATTAAATTAATTTAAATAAAATTACAAAATTTAAACATTTTAGAAATAATCAGAAAAATGTTAAGTTTATAATTAATTTTCAACTTAATTCTCTATAGTAAAGCCATAATTTAATTCTAATATTTCTACAATGCAGCAAAATGAACCAAAGCCACAAATATTTCTGAAAGAGTGAAACTTATTCATGTAATTATCAATGATAATTTTTCAGACTGAAAATTCACTTTTGTTTACTTTACAGAGTAATGCAAAAGCCTATACAAGTCAATAATAAACAGTGTAAATTTTGATTAGAGACAAATGAAGCATTTTGAAGACATTCAATAGAAGTGATCTGGTGAATAATGTTCATCAGTAGTTTGCCGTGCAGTCAAGAATAAAGTCATCTATAAAATGAGGCAGGACTAATATCATTCTGTTTAGTAAACTTAAATTAACATTGAACAAACAACGAATACAGGAAAGTCAAAAACATTTCTTTGATACTCTCAAAGAAGCAAGTTTTGTCAAACTTTTACAGGATGGTGCAGAGTTTTGTACAACCTTATCAAAGTATTCATTGAAGTCATAAAAACTCAATCATATTGACACATCATTAAAAGGATTTCAATTTAAATGTAGCAGAACTCCAGTTATCTGAGCCCTAATTAGCCAAGGCAAATCTGTGTATACACTGCTATGAATGCACTGAGCAAACACATACTGTAGTACTTTTAATCTCAACTGTATCTGGCCTAGTAATTTTTCTTAAAATTCTTCACACACACTGTGGCACTACGGGGACCTTTATTCCAATCTTGGAAACTTACATTGACAACCAGAATATGTGCCCAAGTTTCATGTATGGTATCTGCTATCTTACAAGATGAAGCCTATTTGGTAAAAATATGAAATGGATGCAAATACCAAACCAGTAACACAGCAAGAGTTAAAATGTAACCATAATAATACACATTTTTGTTCTCAAAACTATTGTACATATTAATTGTATAGTAATAAAAATAGGTTTAAAAGTGATACTTATAAATCTTTTATGTTCATAATTCTTATTCCAAAATTGCTATGGCCATATGTTTTATTCAAGTTTTCAGTTATCTGAGGTAGTATCAATCCATATTACCTTGGATAATCAGAGTTCTACTATATATACATTTCATATCCCATTATTGCTGATTTATGTGATATATCTAAATTCATATTTTTCAGTTTGAAAAACTCATCAAATATGAATATGTGCATAACAATACTTTTTATCTATATTAAGTGATTAACAGCCTCATTAAAGTTATATAATTAAATTAGTACATATATTTCTATGCATTTTTGAGACTAAATATAAATTCTAATAAGTAAAAAAACAAAAAAAATTACAAAATTTTAATTGAAAATATACAAATTAAAAATTTAAAAGTGATTAACCAAAATTGAAATTAGTTTTTCTTTTTTTTTACCTATCGTCTTTCCTATAATTATCGCGAAAACGATCATCACCACGTATAAGAGATCTATCTCGTCCATCTTTGTGACTATCATGGGAAAAATCGCTGAAAATAAAATAAATTAATCCAAATAAGTAAAGCATTTAATATCCTTTATAAATACTCATAAAATTTATTTGAAATAGATAAATGAAATGAGTAGTTAAAACAGGATTAAGTAGTTATTTAAAACGAAATTTTGGGAAACTAAATTTAAATTATAGATGTTAAAATTCATTATAAAGAAATATATTAATTTTTAATAAATATAGCATAAATATAAAGAATTATATTTTTATATAATATAATTCTCTAAATCTGTGCACCATTGCACTAAATGGTAGCAGTATTATGAATCACATAATGAAAAGAATCTTTCATTATATGATTTATAATACAGAATATTATTTATAATTTGTAACTTGCAATCATAAATAAATGCAGGCTTTTGAAATTGAAGAAGTTTAATATGTAAAACATTAACAGTTATATATATATATATATATTTAGTTGACTCCGCATAAGTCGAAACCCCAAGGGGAAGTGAAAATGTGTCGAGTTATCCAATGTGACAACTAAAGCAAAGTTGGAAAAAAAACCACAAAACTACAATTAATAAAATGCAGTAGTGCATTATACAGTAGTATAGGTTTACAATACATTGTGTCCTCCATTTACAATTCCTATGTAGATTAAAAACTGAAAAATTCGTTTATTGTTGTTTGTTTTGAGCACTTAACCATCTCGACTTTCTTTTTCAATGATCATGAACGCCTTGAAAACATCATCTTTGTAATTGTCAACTGTTGGCAAGTAACGACTAAGGATTCTTAATGCCTCTGGCATAAGAAAATGCAAAATTGGATTCTGATGTGACATTGATGTACATGGTATATTTTCTTTTTGTTTATCTGTTATTATTTTATACGTAAAAATACAAAATGTTAAGGCATTTTTATTAATATGTATGTATATGTATATATATATATATTAATAATAATATTAATGTATTATTATATTATTAAATATATTAGTTATATATTAATAAATAAATCGACTCCCCTGCCTTAAAAAAATGAGTTCGCACCACATGTGCAGAGTGAATTCATTTTTTCGGGAGGGGTGACGACTTATCGGAGTGTGGGACAGCTAAAGTATGTTGATTTATCCAGTGGTGTCGAGTAAACCGGAGTTTTTTTAACATTAATGCCTATGTAAGTCGGCCGGAACCACAGAAAACTGACTACTTAACCGATGGTGTTGAGTTATCCAGGTGTCGACTTATGCAGACTCGACTGTATATATATAATAAAATTAATATAGTTACATAGTAAACAAAGCCAGAATTAATAACCAAACGATAGTGCCGAATTCATCGGTGCTATTGTTTGATAATTAATTCAGATTTATCATATGGCTAGTTAAATATATAGATTACAACACTATGTACTAATATAAAATTAATATCTATTTAAATTTTGATGATATGACTCAGAAGTAGACCAATTGCAGCTGTTATTTCTAATCCAGTGCACCAAAATCACAATTTTACACGGTTGATCTTTAATATTAGCTGGCAGACATCTGTAAATTCCTCACAAATATTAGTTAACATCAACAATTGAACAATATTCATACTATAAACATTCAATAGGATATTAATACAAAGTAAAATTATCTTCAATTTATAATACTAATTAAATTAAGTAATTATTTTTTAACTGGTCAAAGAAATATTTAACTAGTTGATCAGCCAGTTAAAACTGATTATCATTGTAATCTTTTGAGAATTAAGACAGATTACAATTGAAATACAGAAATAATAAAACATAAAATAATAAGATCTCATTTCTTTTAATTGCACAATATTTAATAATTATGACAAACCATATTAAAAATTCTATAAAAATCTTACCGGCCTCTGTCTCTGAAGTTTCGATCTCCTACAGGAGACGATCTGCGACCGCCTCGTCCCGACCTTCGTTTACTTTCAAAAGCATGTGCAACTTCTGAAATTATTTTTATTTCCAATTGTTAATAAATCTATCATAAAACAAAAATAAAAAAAACTGTTATTATTTAATAATCTGTCATAAAAAAGTTTTGTTAAATAGCATTACCACACAATATAATGTTATTCAAATTATTTTTTAAAAAATGGCAAAGCAAGTATTTTCAAATATTTCTCATTCAGTCCTTTTGTTCATTATGCATAGCAGTTTGTATCAGTAAACTATTGTAGAAAAAGTATTAAAGAAAACTCCACATCAACCTGTTGATTGGTCCATAATATTTGATAAAAGACGAGCACTGCAATCTTTGCCTGATTGTTAAAGTGTGTCTTAAGTTCAAAAAGGTCAAGTACAATAGATAGTGTAAACTGCTTTTTCTTTGTAATAATATGATGAAATAAGGAAAAAAATCTCAAGTTTTTCTGTAATAAAATAGAATTGAAGATTCATTTGAGAAGGTGCACAAAGTACTTTCTTTGTTCATGTGAGGATGACATTTTGAAATGACCAAAGTACTTGCATGTATTCAAATCATGAAGGAAATAAATTTAACACCAAAAGACAGTATATTTCCTCTGTAAAGTGTGAGTACTTTTAATTCAAACAGAATCATCTGACATAGAATGATCAAGGGTTAAAGACAAAAAATGACAAGAACATAATGCCACGAAACAGTATTTTCAGCTTCATTATTTGTGCTTTTGTTGATTTGAGACATTATTATTTTGTAAAAGATATTTCTCCATGTTTCCCTACTTATGGGTTATTTCCAACATTAGACATTACATTATAAATAATGTGAAACTTTAAAAGGCCATTACTTTTTCACAAAAGTAAGAATTTTTGAATACTAATTTTAGTTTTGCTATTCTTAAAGTTATACTATTCATGCTTACTATTATATTTAAAAGTTATTTAATTTAATAATGTAATAATATATTAGTAAAAAATGATAGATCATCCATTTCATACCAATTCTGTTTCCTTTAAACATGGCACCGTTTTCCTGTTTAATTGCTTCAGTTGCTTCATCTTCATGACCAAACTGAAGAAAAGCAAAGCCTTTCTGCATACTTACACCTGATTTAAAATAAATAAATGTACAATAAGTATCTTTTCATGAAATGAAATATATGTTATGACATTCTTTTTTTGCATATATTACAGTAAAAGTGCAAAATATAAGACTTATGAACTGCACAGATTTACTCCATACAGAACTATCTGACATAATACATCTATTCTAATAAACGTTGTCTCTTAATGTTTTCAGCCTGCAATTGTGTTGTTTATTTAGAGGGCATCTATTATATCTACACTTTGGGAATTGGGTGAGATTATTATTTGAAAGCAACTATCAATGAAATAAATTGGGTAGCTTTTTCACTTTATTATTATTTAAAAAAACAATGCAACATTCAACACACTTTATTGGACTGCAGGTTTCAAACTGCAGACCTATACATTTACACTGTCATCATCTGTCTGGCATTCATTAATCTCAAGAATGGAGTTAGACAGACAAAAATCGAGACCAAGTATGGAAAGCTTGGAGACCGGAAGCCTTGATTAACTATAAACAAACTTCCGATGCACACTAAAAGTTGCGTTATTTTAATCCAAAAATTTTTCCCTGAAAGGTGCTATATAGATGACAGGCACAATTCTATTGTTAAAGGAAAAGTATGATATACAAGGGCAAGCCATTAAAAATTTGAGGTGGAGAGCATATATTTTAAATTAATTTAAAATATAATTAAAAATTGCAGCCCGGCTTTGTGATGATGTCATAATAAATAACTGCTTGTTTAACTCTTAGATATTAACTTTGAGAAAAGCTATATGCAGTTATATCTTGCTTTGTATTATTTTGTTATAATGTAACCGATCAAATTCCTTTTAGCAATACTTCATTATTTTATTATTATTTTTAACTTTTTTACCCTATAGGTATTAAGAAAGGTTTTTTTTTTAGCAAGCCATTACAGGTTCAACCAGGTTCACAATGGGATGCCCAAATGGTGGAGGCCAGACATACGAAGACTGACTACCTACTGGAAAAATTTCTGGGATTTGTTTCAACCTGTCTGGATTTGATCTTGGATCCCGAGCGTGGTTGGCTGCCAACCTAACCACTTGGCCATTCAGCCACCAATTCTTTGTTATTAGGGTTTCTCTAATGGGATCCCAGCTGCTTTTTAACCCAGGAAATCCTGCAAATTTCTTAAAAGTTCACTTTTTTCTTATTTTGTGTTAAAATTAAGAAATTTTGCAAATAGAAAGTATAATCAGGGATGCAAAACCTGCGGCCTGGGGGCCACATATGGGGTTCCCTTTCAATGTTTATGCAGCCCGCTGACGGCACAAGCCAAATCCCTTCTTTTGAAGCTTCTAAGTATAGAAGTTTTTTACTTTCACAAAGTCATCAGCACCCAACTGTTTTATGACTTTCCCTGAGGTCAGAAATGTGGGGTTGAAGTTCTTCTATTTCTAGCTAACACACTTTCTGGTTTAGATATTGAATATTTTATGTCTAATACATAGTATTATAATGATTTTTAGAAAATCAAATAGAATAAAATGATGTTAGAATGTCATTTCCAATGTTATCAGGAAGTTTATATTTTGGCAGAAAATATTTTCAATTTTATGCTTCAGAAAACTTGCTTATTCGTCTAAATAGCGTCAAATAACATAAAAATAGGTGAAGATAGTGCTGAAAAACCATGAAAATAACAATTTTTTAGCATTTGTTTACATTCTAGATTCGAATTGGTATAGTCGAATTTGAATCAATCTTTTCTGAAAAGATGCTTATTCGTCAACCTAATGTCATTCAAACTAGAAAATGCCAATCAGAGTTCAAAAAGGAATGTACAAAAGCTATAACAACCAATTATTTACAACAAAGTCTCTCCACAGACTAACAACAGAAAAGAATTTTAATTATTACAGTGGACCAAACCAAGAAAATTAATAGCTGGAATAAAGTCATGTGACTAAAAGAAAGCCAATTGCACTAAAAAGTTTTGGATTTAATAATTATTTCAAACTACGTCAAGTCAAACTTCCAATGATTATCAACACTGCCCACGGCTAAAGTAATTAGACTCCTTGTGTCAACAAAGAGGGTTGCAAAATGGTCCAGCCCCCTGGTCAGTAAACTTAATCCTAACCTGGCCCTTCTTCAGAAAAGGTTGTGCATCCCTGGTATAATTAACACATGAACTGTCAGTATACATTTGTATTTATTAATTTTAAGCCTGCTTATTAGTTTTTTAAATTTTTGCTTGTTATGGCATGTCACACATTGTCAATAATCAATATGTAGCCTGTTTATAGCAAGACTCTGAAATTCTTTACTTGTCAGAACCTGTAATATCTTGAATAATTGTGTTGATACTGTCTTAATTTTTAACCATGCCCAGTAGCTTCAATAACTGGACTATGCCAGGTTGTGCAAATTTGGCAAGATATGAACGAGTATGAAGTATGCAAGTACAAAGTTTTTCTTTGTAAACCTGAATATTAAAGCCAAACAAACTGCCGAATTACTGGACTATAAGTTTGATGCCACAAGTAAAGCAGCCGAGGTAGACAAATCAAGAATAGGCCTACTAGATGGCAAAAGACGTACTACAATCTCGAAAACGAACTACAAATCTTCAAGGCTACAGGTGAAAAAAACACGTAACATCTGTCTTCTCTTAAATGCATTAAAGACAATTCTACCCACATCAATTAAATCAAAAAAGGGCATTCTCGATAGCAGAACTTTTCATTACTAAAATAAGGACCAGATTGAGTGATCAGAGTATTGACCATCTTTGTTTTTTAAAATCTTATTATAAAAATTTACAATAATATTTTGTGTTATGTTTTATTTGAAAAACAAAAATTACTTTCTAAGTTAGAATTGTGATATAAATTCATTTTTTCTTTAAATTTTCAACTCAATTCAAAGGCTTTTTTTTTATCGTTGTAAGCAGTTTCCAACAAAGTTTAATAAATTTTTTCTATCTGTAAAAATTCCTACGTAATTCAAAGATAGTTTTTAATACATATTTAATAACAATATATATTTTTACACAGCATTATTATTATTATGGAGGTTGCAGAATGTGTTAAATTACTTAAAAACAATTAAGTATATCTTGGGATCCCAAGAAACGGATCACTTTTTTCTCGAAATCCCGGGACAAGCAAAGGACCGGGAAATGTAACTCTATTTGTTACTAACAAATGTTTAGTTCAACATGATTTTAACACTCTTGCTTGATTTCGTATTAAGGTTATAACTTGAGAATGATGGTTATTAGAAACAAGTGCATAAATTAGATTTAGAGATGTTTACATACGTAGATATACACCACGCCGAGATAAAGCAATAGCTGGCCGAGTACCATAAGTAACCAGTATGATTATATCTAATTTAAATATGTCTGGAGGCAAGGGATTGGACAGAACTAGTGTAACTAGCAATGCATCTGCACAGTAAGTGGCTGTTGCAGATTCAAGTCCTGCTCCAGGCAGATTCTTTTCTTGCAGAATTTTTAAATTATTTCATAAACATTAATTAATTATAGTTATTAAATTTAATAAGTGATGGCACTTAACATTATCTCTACTGCCAAATTACTTAGTATTTAATTATTAATAGTAATACAGCCCAATTTATTCCAGAATTTGTTTGGCTTTAATATAACTACTGTAATGGGCTTAGAGGTGTTTATATATGTAAATCCAAAACATTTAAATTTTAAACATAAAAAAATTTTACTAAAACGTTTCCATGGGTTGAGAAATTAAACTACTCACTTTCTAATGCTCCCGAATCATTTAATTAAACTATCTTTAGAAAGAAAAAAATCAGATTAAAAAAACTTGTTTATGTATTACTACTTCAGTAATGATTTCTACTGAGAAAATAGAGCTTGAGTTTAATTTTTCAATAATTCAAAAAATTAAAACTGGATAACTAAAACAGAATCGACAATCTTTAACGTGACAGTTAATTATAATTAAATAAAAACACTTTTAGATATATATATCAGCCATCTTTAGGTGTGAAATATGAGGGGAAAAACAAGTGGTTACAAAGTAGGACACCACATGTATAATTAAATTTACACATGTGATTCTATTTTATTATTTAGTTATAATTAACAACTGAATTAAAGGTTGTCGTTTATGTAAATTTTCAATATTTGATTACCTGAAACTCTTCCATATTTTGAAAATTTTTCTTCTAAATCGGCTTTTGTTACTCGATCGCTGAGGAAACCGATATATAATCTCGAGCTTTGAATCTTTTTATCGAAAGCACCGTCTTGAGAAGAGTGATCCGAATCTCGATCGGATTCTGGTCTACCACTTCTTTCCCTTCCTTTAAAGCTCATTATTGCCTTTATTTAACGGATTTCTTTTCTAAAAGTTTAAGAAAAGATCAATAATTATATATGTACTAGCAGATGAGCCGGCATTGCTCGGGCAAAAAATAACGACAAAAATTAAGATTATTAGATTATTTTGCACTTCTAACCCTTCTACTATATTATATTGTAGTATTTGATTCATATTTACAAAGGTTATCTTACGTAAGAGTTTATCACACAGTGCCCAATCTAATGCATTTTAAAAATTCTTTAAACTATGTACAGTAGAGGAATAAAGAATTTTTAAAATGTGTTAAATTGGTCATTTGGTGTGGTGAACCCTTACGTAAGATAACCCTTTTATTTATATAACCAATCTTACCCATTTTCACCGGGTGCAAGAATGATGTTCTCCCTCATCTAAGACTAATTAGAGAATTTTCAGATGGGTCAAAAATATGTTCAATTTCACAGGAAAACACAAAAAATCTCATCTAAAATAGTACAGTAGAAGCCGAGTTCTTCAGGGTAATCCTTAACCCTCTCTCTCTTGCCCATGAGGTAAAATTTCCAAAAATTCCTTCTTAGTGTACATTCTCATGAGGTACCCTAACTGTGTGCCAAATTTCAACTTTCAATTCCTAACCATTTGGGCTCTGTGCTTATTATCATCATCATCAACCATCTTAATTACAATGTAAAATAAACATCTCGAGATAATATGTATAATTTGGCTGATAGTTGGATGATTATCGATAATTATATTCATTTACCTAAAGAGAAAAATTTATTTAATATTTAAAACTATATAATTAGAAATTATTCATAAAGTTAGAAATCTACACGACTTTTACATATTTTAAAACATTTTCAATCTTCTTAGGCCAGCTACGGTTACAGAAAATTCTTGCAATAGAATATCAAATTGTTAGGATCTTAGGGTGTAAAGACTCTTATTGCAAAATTCCCATTTAATCTCTCACAAAGAACTACAAATTGGTTGACAAACTGTTATAGTCTGGAGTGGACTCCAGTCACGTCCTGCTCATTCAACTGACCTGAACAAGAGACGTCCCCAAATCTCGTGCCCACATATACGCACCCCCTCATGGTTAAGTTTTCACACATGCAAAAACAACCAACCCAACACAAATGATGTAGAATAAGACAATAGTTTAAATCTAAATTAAAATAAAATTAACCAGAATAGAACTTAATTACAGAATGAAGGAATAAAATTAAGGAAATATAATGAAAATTAAAGCTAAACAAGATTTTAAATGCGGTAAACTTTCCATCGTTACTATCATATCATAAACGTGCGGTAAAGAGAGAAGTTTCTAGTATCTTACAAATATGACTCAAATTTTATTTAATCAATCACATTAACATGTTTAGATACTATATGAATAAATATTGCTGTAATAACCTAATAGGGTGGGTGGCCTTTTCTTATTTCAACAACAACAATAGCATTCAAATACTTGTCATTCTAAATCCGTGTGCTAATGAAGTAGTTGCAAAATTATTTTTTTATTTAGACTAGGCTATGTATAAACTATTTAATATCAGTACTTCTGATGTGATATCAGATGAGTCACATCACATCAAAAGGTACTCGCAGACTCTTCCTTCAATAATATCATGATACTGTAGCTTGTGACATAGTTCATTTAAGTCTGATAAACATTCGTCTACTCTTCTGTAAACAAGAGCTCCGAATTTATGTCAATATGTTTTTTTATAGCTCCAAATTTACAAAATGGCAATATGTTGTTCATAGTTTCATGCTACAGCATCTACTGCCTGTTTTTATTAACAGAAAAAAATTAATTTAGAAATGATAAATGTATAGACAGGATGGTAACAAAAGTCTTTCCCCACCCAATTATTTCAAAACCTGCTGTCAGACAGTTTCAGAAGAGGAACTGGATTGACCATCACTATTCTGAGGTGTCCATTATTTACACATTCACTGGCCAGCTGAAGCCAATCGCAAGAAAAAAATAACAAAAAACCATGCAATATTAGGTGTGTTTTAGTGCTTAAAAATTAAAAATGGACTTATATTTAGTATTTATTTTTATTTTATTTATTTAATCATGCTGGTTTGACCCATGACGTGGGAAATACAGAAATACAACTAATCATTACATATATAGTACACATTACAGTAATATTGTACAAATTATACAAAACAAATGTTATAATATTATTATAAACAAATAACATAATCAAAATTGTGGAGAGAACTATCCAAAAATATAAGAAACAACTTGTATAAAAAATAAACACCCACCTAAAAAACAAAAGAAAATTAATAATTACGTCAGAATAGCGGATAGTTTCCCAATATTTCTTACACTCGCACATGCATTTAAAGGGAAAAAAAATGATGACCCCTCTGGGCAAAATCGAATGATCAGATATGCAAAACAAATCAAAATATGAGCCAATCTAATCGAATGGTCCCAATAAGTTCGATAAATTTTTCAAACAAAATAGTAGACACACCAAAAGAACTCTAACGAAGTTTTTCTAAACTAGTACACCTAGCTATCACGTGATACATGTCCTTGATACTTATATATTGCCAAGGTGATCAGTATCACCTTGGCAATATATGCAAATATCTCTGCAATAATTCTAAAAAACAAAAGAAAAATTAATAGTTACATCAGTACAGCATATAGTTTCCAGACTTATATTTAGTAGGTGAAGCTACAAACATTAAACATGTAAAATTAAGACTGTGTATATTTGTATCATACAATAAAATTTACATCTCTGCATGCTTATAAATACAAACAAAAATAAAACAAATGAGAGGTTGGTCGGTATTGAACATGCATCATTTTACAAGCAATATTAAAACCTTTTAATACATTTTTAAGCAATTTTACAACAGGATGATGCTTTAACTTTATAATTTAGTTATGCATAAAAGTGTATCCACTGAAATTGCTGTTTTGTTTGCACATTACGCCTATTAAACGTTTGAAGCCAGAAATCTAAGGATCTCTAAAATCGCCTATGTTTAAGCAGAAAAAGGATGAATTTATTATATTAATTACAAATTATAATGACAGAATTTTAAAAAAGTACAAATATAATAAAATCAAGGAATACGTATTAATAAACAGCTAAAAAATAAACAGATGTGGCCATCAAATAACCAACTGCTAGAGAGCAAACTGTCATTCAATTTTAAACATTTGTAAGTTGTTAAAAAATAATTAATTGCTAAATTTGAATGTAATTGGTCAAGTCTGAAGAGCTGTATATATATTGAAATATTAGAAACACTACTAGTAAAGTGTCACTTTCGATCGATTGATCAATATCGAAAATTGATAAAATTGATGTAAAAAAGGTTAAATACGAAATTTCATATCGATTCATTTGGTAAAACTTGAGATACACATGCACGTGTACCAGCATCATTGAAAAAAAATAGTAAAAAAAATATCATACGAACCATAATTTCTCTCTTATCTATTGAAAATTGATATCATCACAATATTCATTCTTCGTACCATGAGTGGCTCTCAGTAAAAAATTAAACTAATATAATCTAGGCAGCAGCCAAACCTTGTTTTATGCATTAGTTCTCATTAGAATACCAATGAAAAACAGCTCAATTAATATCTGAATTGGTGACCAACTAGATGTTTGATGGATACTGCTACTGTTTGAGCAGGATAACTGATAATTATAACCTTTATACAAAGTTAACCACTCAGCAGTGAGGGACGTATATATACGTCGAGGACATTCGTGTGGCAGTGGTGAGGGACGTATATATCCGCTAATTTCTTTTGGAGGGTATCGCCAAAAACTACCGCAAAAAAAAATTCACATAAAAAATGAATTATGTAACAATAAAAAAAGACTTTTCTTTACTAGACATAACTGTTTACAAATACTTTTTCCGAAACAGAAATGAAAAAATTGCGTGAAAAAATACTTTAAAAATTTTCCAGGTATATTCTCCACTACTAAGGGATAGAACCATACCTGACTCCCACTGCTGAAAGGTTAAAAATGTGTCAATGAGGGGCAAATGCCCTCCCTAAATCTGTTGCTGTTTTTACCTAAAAAACATCAACACTGTAGTCAATAATCTTGTTTGATATATAATAAGATTATTTATATGAAAGGATCTATGTAGGAGTAGCATTGGACATCTATAATGTAAATGTACAAGATGTAGATTAAATCTTCTTGAATCAGTGTAATTAAAAATCAATAGAAATTCTAAAAATCATAGTACTTTGCATAAGATGGTAAAATATGCACTTTCCATGATATCATGACTTAGGTATTCCCTTATCTACACACTATGAGGAGAAATATTTAAATAGAAGCAAATTTTTTACAGAAAAACAATATAATCACAAGGAAATATCAAATATATAACAAAAAAAAAATCCAAAATCTATATTTTATTTTTGAGATTTGATGCATTAAGAGGTTTGAAATCACAATCTTCGACATCTCATAGATCACCATATAAGTCAACTAATTTTAAAGTCCAAACAATGAATTAATTTGACTATTGTCTGCCTGTTTTTTAAATACGTTCATGTGCATTTTATTACATTTATATTTTATTTGCCTTACCATCAATTATTCTTTATTAATTTATTATTATTTACTTATTTAATCAATATAAGTTGCAATGCTGATGTAAAATGTGCAGCAAAAGGACATTAAATGCCAAATTTGAGCATTCAAAAGTTATCAGGAGAGGAGCCAATAGTAACTTTATAATATTTGGTTAAAAATAATTTAGATTTTATTTATTTACTGGATGTATATTTTAAAAATTTGTTATAGTGTCAAATGATCTGCTGGATCAGGAGTCAGCAAACTGTAACACGCAGGATAATTTTCAGTGACACACTGAGTAGAAATGTAGTAAAAATTATATTTTAATTATTAATTACACATTTAAATGGAAGCCATAGTTCAGTGTAGGCTATGGGACATTAAAAACAAATCTCTTGCTTGTATATTTATATTGCAGCGCATGCATTTATGCTCAGTGTTGTGTACATACATGCTTCACATGTAAGAACATAATTCAATTAACAACTTAATTTCAAAATTATATATTTTTGAAGTCCATTATAACCAGGCCAATTTTGATAATATACATAACAAAACTGGTAAAATCACATTGACACCCGGAATAACACTATAACTTAAATTTGGCACAACGCCGCTGAAAGGCAACCTATGTACTAAATTATTTATCGGATTTATTTATTTACATAACACTACAAACCGAATCAGGTTTTTGTATGTTATTATATAAGATAATTGTAACTTATTATTTTTAAAATATTGTAGAATTTTGAGTAATATCTTTTTGGATTTTTATGCTTAATTAAGCATGTAATTTAAGGACAGAATTGTCACACTAGATTTTTGATTATTCAAAATTCTGTCATCACTGATACTGCTTTTAAAAATATTATCAATGTTGAAATCTCCAGCTAATTGCTATATGATATTACATATCTTATAACAATTAAATGGAATCAATGTAAACTGATTTATTGCACACACAGTATAAGTTACACAGACTAAAAACAACTAATGAAAAATAATAAATGTTATAATATAAATTAATCTTACTACCAAGAATTTAATTTTAAATTACAGTAATTCCTAACAAAGTTATTAGCATTCCTTTTATTCGTGATGTCATTTATTAAAATTTTCAACATTAATTTCTATAAATACCTGGTTTGCTTTTTTGTTTTATGTAAAATACCTTTATAAAAAAGTTTTATGAATGCATCATTTAATTGAATTTACATAATAATGTTTGCCTTGAATGGAAAAAATGTGTGTGTTGTTGCCTCTGATGTTACATGTATATGTGCATCACAAACATTCTAATTGTAAATTAGCTAATTGTATATTCTAAAAATGGAGCAGTCGCTTTAAAATATATAAAATTTAGACTTTTTCTATAAACAACTTTTTGAGTTAACTATTGTTATACAGAATGTTTCTAAATTAAATGCCAAAACACAAATATTAGATTCCTGAACTGAGAAAACATGAATTTTTTAAAAATTTTTCCATAAAATATAAAGGGATGCCATGCCTTCACAAAATGGCATTATCTGGGTTAGATGATTATATTGAATGCAAAATTAATCATGATTTACTATCTAATATAATGATGTATGCTAATTATAGCCATTTATCAAGAAATTTTATTAAAAGAAAGCAATTACTATTAGCAAGATATGCTACTTATGCGAAACTTTTGAATGAAATGAACAAAATCATTCAAAATTGATCCTAATTGAAGTTGAAAGAACATCTACATTTTCAACCTGGTTACAGATCATCTTCATTCAACAGTCGAAAATGGAATCACTTACTTAATCCGTCTACATCCGTTAACCAGGTTGAAAACGTTATTTCCTCAACTTCACCCACTGTTAAACACATTAATTAATTTAGTATATTTAATTTAAAATTTTAATAAAAAATTAAATAGTGAATAATAAACACTGCAAAAACCTAAAAAACCAGTGAGAAAATTATACGCAAAGTGCACCCATGTTAAACAGGCATCATCAGGTAACAAACAGTTTGTTGCCTGACAATGCCCGTTTAATGCGAGCAAAAGTGTTAGCACTTTGTGTACATTTTTCTTGCTGGTTTCTTAGGTTTTTACAGTGTTTGTTGATGAGACTATGTCTTGTCTATAAAATCGTGCTGCTGTCAACGGCTGGACACCTTACAGGTACGAAGGAGTACATGTCAGGAGTTGCAATTTGGCACAAGAATATTTGGTACCCAAATCATGCGCCAGATAAAAAACACCAGA
Source organism: Centruroides vittatus (assembly GCF_030686945.1). Taxonomy (NCBI): domain Eukaryota; kingdom Metazoa; phylum Arthropoda; class Arachnida; order Scorpiones; family Buthidae; genus Centruroides; species Centruroides vittatus. Next base: position 390,626 of record NW_027122669.1, on the reverse strand, counting down.
CTTGTAGGTAGTCATAGGACTGAGAACCGAGTCAAAATAAAAATACAAAATGGAGACACTATTTCTAAAAACAGGTGCTAGTGTGAGATTTGTGCATGCATTGCTCATTGGGAATTTTGAAATGCAAACTTTGCAAAATCAAATTTTGACAAACATGTGTATTCTCTTGCTCTCGTCATTTCGCAGAATGGCAAAACGACAAGAGCAACATCAGAACAATTTGGGTACAAATATCTTCCCACTTACTGTAGCCAAGAACAGGCCTGTGACAATGCAGCCCACCATAATCTACGCGAGGACCCCGAGTACCGATGTCAACTTTTCCTCATTGGAGAGTGCTCATTTTTCTGTTTTCTTCAAGAAAATGGTGCGCAGTCGAGCCCAGAGTCTCTGAGACACAGTCTCGTCCCAAAAATGGCTTTGCAATTTTACTCATTATTGTCTAATATTAACCAGTTGTAAAATAGCAGTTGTTAACTTGAATTAAATAGTGATAAACAGGGAGTAGAGAAGACCACCTTTATCAATTTTTTGAACAAATGAAATACCAAATTGGATCCAATTTAGTCGAAAAAACTATGCCGACACCAAGTAGCCCGCTCGACCCTCCACCGAGTATTCGACGTCGGTTCAGAGAGGCAGGGGCCGAGGCACGAGCACCAAAGCGCACGACCACACGCAGAGCATCGGTCAAGGCGGGCAATAATAAGCCTCAACCGACACAGAGAACGGAAAATAGGCAGTACACCGGTTCACTGTAAAAAGTAGTAAAACCGCGCGTACAGGTAAGGTCTATAACTCTAGGGGGTGACAAATCCCTCATTAAGAGTTCATTTTCCAATGGACGTATACACACACAAAACACCTTCTATCAATTGGAAACAATTGTGTCTGTCAAATAAATAATAGAGTTAAATTTATCGAGTAAAACAATATCCGAGTAAATTAACACGGAATGATTAAATTGAAAGCTTGGCATCGATTGTTTTTCTCGTTTCTCGGTGCCACTTTACCGAAATATCAAAGCGTAGAAGCGAACGAAGATTAAAAACGAGAGTGCAACTAACGCCACGCTTCATTTTTACAGATTATATCCGACGGAAGCGAATAATATTCTTAAATCTTAATAATAATAATAATAATAATAATATACGTTTGACTTACTATTTCTGCAGAAAACTTCCTCCGAAAATAAAAATTCACCATTTATTACAAAACAAATTCGTTAATCGGTTGGACTTAACAACATGGCGCTACTCCTTTTGTTATTTATCAAATGGTGAAAATTATAGCACTAAAATAGCCATTAGTTTTTTATTACGAAATTAATTAATTCGGAAGTTAAAAATATCTACGTTTATTAATTTAATGTTCACGGATATTTTAAATGTCTGTCGAATTAATTTTATTAAATTTTAAATAAGCATTGCAGAATGTATTATTATATAACGTTATATAATGCTTTAATATAACGATATATAAAATTGAAAATAATGACGATTATATTAAAGATTTACAAATGGAGTTAGTCGATTTGACCTGCAAACGGCTCAATTATTACAAAGAATTACTTTTAGCTCTTGTTTTAATTAAATTAATTAAATATCTACTAATGTGGGGTAGATAATAAGGACTTATCACACCAGTGATAATAAACACAAATATTCAGGTATCAATGTAGTACTATACATTTAACAAAAGGGGTGTACATCAAAACTCGATTAGATGAGTAATTAACATGAAATAACCAATCGGACTATCGGAATAGTTCCTGTTCAGTTGATATTAATATAAAAAGGTTATAATACTCAAAATTATACAAGACAAACAGACTTCTATAAAGGTTTAGGATACTATAGATTACCACCTATGAAATTTCGGGAGTTTGAGTATATATCTGAACTGAGGGGACCGAGACGAGTTCAACGATAGTTTTCTTTTGGACCGGAGAAAAAAAATAAGAAAGTTATCTTAGTTTTTAAGTTATCGTGCTTTTATAATGCTTTCATGCAGACGGCACCGTAGTTGTTAGTGCTGCCATCTCGCGGTAAAGTCTGCAAACAAATTTTTAAAAAAGCACTCTGAAAGGCAAGAAATTGCACTAACGCCACTTCCTTTTTCTCCTTTTGTTCAAGAACTACCGTGAATCAATAACTAGTGACGTTAAACAATCGGCGGCCTACCGGCGGCTCCCCTCCCGAGGGAGTCCGTCGGGAGCACGAACAGTCGAACGCCAGTTCCTTTTTTATCTTTTGTGCAAGCATCGCAATCCCCGATCGCGATAGCGCGGTCGGCTCGTAGTACTAGCCGACCGCGAGCGATAGCGAGACTGAAGGGCCGTAGCTCTCGAGGTCGACGAGCGCGAGGGTGTGCGAAAAAGGACTTAACTCGAACTGCAGACGATTGGTGTGCTCGTGGATCAACATCTGCCTCTGTTGAAGGTATATATGGCCGACTTGCCGGACTACCTGTTAAACACGCGATAGGCTTAGCGGAGACAGCGACGCGACTCCCGAAAATCGCGCAATCGCCGAAAAAAAATATGGTAACTTTCTTATTTTTTGCCTCCGGCCCAAAAGTAGAGTACCGTTGAACTCGTTTCGGTCTTCTGAGTTCAAATATATACTCAAAGTCCCGAAATTCCATAGGTGATAATCTATAGTACACCCAATAAGAATAATAATATATAAATTATATTAAATAATTGGGCGAAAAATTCTTTGCCTTCTTAAATAACGTCTTTCAGTTCTATCTAATGCTTCGATTGCGATCAGAATATCATATTCGTCAGTCATTTTCACTTTCGTGTAGCGATCTCACATGCTCAACTCAAAGTAAGTAGGAACTCACATGGTGAGATGGGAAAGCACGTGAGTTATAACTCGAGACTACCAATTTGACGTCAGAGTGTGAGATGGTACACGTGACACCTTCAACACGTTGTGAGTTGTAACACAAAAAACTTGAGACTAAGGGTCCTGGTGTTTTGCGGTCGTGTCCGGACGTCTAAACCCACCACTTTCCCAACGGACCTCGTAACAGCGCTCCGACACGCCAAGTTTTCGTCATATCCGGTGTTTTGTGGTGGTGTCCAGTTTGAGTCTACACTGCTATATAAAGGAATTTATATTATATAAGATTTTAGTACTTAGATGTAACGAATAAAGCAGTGATTCTCAACCTTTTTTTGTCACGGTACACTTAATAATTTAAAAATTTGGCGGCACACAGTTACTTCGGTAAGTAACGCAGGACGTCATAACAGTGATTTTTAAATGCGGTTGGTTATTTAGGTCACATTGTCTAAACCAGTGATTCTCAAACTTTTTCGATTCATCGCCCCCTTTGTTCCATAAAGTTATACCCAACGCCCCCCGTGTGAGAAAGGATTGGAAATATTCTTAGGAAAACTTTTCTATGAATCTCACACTTTGTGCCCTTACCGTACATTGTTCTCGACATCTGGAAACCATTAAACGCAATGTTTTCTCTTATCCGTTTAACAGAGAAAAGGGAACGGCTGTCAGTGACCCCAACTTTTGCCTTTGGTCACAGTTCAGTACCCTGCCTCCAGCGCCCCCTAGATTTACTCACCGCCCACAAGGGGGCGTTATTGCCCACTTTGAGAAACGCTGGTCTAAACGCTTTGGTAACTACCGGCAGTTACCGGTAACACCGGTTACAATTTCCAAATGCGCCCTAGGAAGGTAGAACCTATTGAACTACTTGTCTGATGTCGCATATGTACGGGTATTTGCAGTGGCGGCACATTTCAAAAATCTCTCGGCACACTAAAGTACTGCGGCACAGTGGTTGAGAATCGCTGGAATAGAGTAAGGTTTGAAAGAAATGATGAGAGAATTATGTGGACGATAATTATTTTTGCATAATTTTGCCACGTAAAATGAAAAAATAGACATATTTATGCCAAATAGAGAATTTAATTCGGTTTTTTATTGTCGTTAAGCAATTGTTATCATTCTTAAGAAATACATTGTCATTTGCATTGTTAAAGGCTAAATGACGAATTTTACAATAAAAATGGGAATTTTAGGGGGGTTGGAAAGGGATTACATTGTTGTGGAGCAGAAAAATTGATTGGGAAGTGCGGGAAGTGTGTGATTGTAAGAATAAATGAATAGACGCGCGTGCGAAGGGCTGGAACACGGTCCGGTGCATCGTTCATATTTATATTATTTCTATTTTTGATTTTTTGGTGATCCAAGGGGGTTCTTCCAATGGAACAGTGGGCCGCAGGGTCGCCGATAAAGCGAAAATCCCAAAGGGGGCCCGGAGAGCGGCTCAAAAACGGGATAAATCCGGAGAGCGGCCTAGCTAAAAAAGAAGTCTGCAGGGCGAAACCTGAATTCGTATCTCAATTAGGATGTATTCGACTAACTGCGCACCCGCAGTTGGTCGATTACATCCTAATTGAGATACGAATTCAGGGCTAACAGCGCAGGGCGCCGGATCCGCCCAACAAGCAAGCAGTTGTCCCGGAGAATCCCCCGGCCGAGTAAAGGAGCTCGGATGTCTGTTTGTTTTGTTTTGTTTTTTTTCTTTTTAAAGGAACGTCGGTGAATCGAACCCAGGCCTACAAGCTCAAGACGATACAAACGGCGGAATGTAGCGCACTGACTCGACCAACACAGTTCCCTGTTGCATTACAGATTGTAAGCAACTGGCAATAATAAGTCTATTGTTGACGCGCGGAATTGTTAATTTAATTAATAACAATTCTGCAAGTTTATTGCTGGTGTTTTACAAGTCTAAACCATTTATTTACAAAACGGCTTCTCAAATTTTAAAAGTTTTATTTGAATTCCATCTGAAACGGGCTGCATTTGAAAAAGTCGTACTATACACCTATGAATTCCCACTGTCGCCGCCGTCTGTCCGGCTGTCTTCCATCAATCTCCGAAACGGTCTTAGAGAAAGAAAAGACGAGACCAGATGTTGAAACTGTAGGTAGGGCAGGAGGCCCCGATTAAATATATACGAACTTCCGATGCAAACCGGAAGTCACGTTATTTCAATTCAAAACGTTTTCACTCAAAGGTGTTAGATATATGTTAAAGGAAAAGTATGATGTACAGGGACAAGCCACTGGTAATTTCAGGCAGAGATCGCGATCGCGTAACATTGTTCTTTTATTCCGGTATTTTGTGAAACAGTGTCCTATTTGCATTTGACATATTAAGCACTAACTTTATAGTGTATTTTGAAGATACGTGGCAATTTTCATCTATATCTTCATTTAGTTGGTAAACTTAATAAATCTTATTGAACAAAAAGATAATAGAAGAAGTCTACGCAAGTTACCAGGCAAAATACCGTACCAAGTAAATAAAGATAAAGATGAAAATTGCCATGTGTCTTCAAAATACACTATAATGTTAGTACTTAATATGTCAAATTGTTCTTTTATTTTTATATATGACGTCATCTATTAACATTTCGTTATTTAAATTAATTAAGTTATAATTATTTTTAATCGCTACGTGATCTGCAAATTTCTGTAGATATACACGGTGTTGTAGAAGTAAAATTTTAATATTATTTTTACTTCAATGCGATTCGGTATTTTTTAATTTAAACTCGAACCGGTGTTCCCTCCGCACTTAATATTCCGTTAATTAATTAACTCATCTGCCCGTGCTTTTCTGTAATCCGTGTAATTTCTTTTCAAGATATTCTTCTAACTAGAATTGCGAAAATCTACTAACGGTCTACATTTATGTAATTTTTAAAATAGGCGTTCTACTCTTTGATACATCCAATATATGATCCTTTTGTTCATATTTTTGTGTACTTCTTCAATATTAATTACAATAAGTTCTTACCTCGAATATCACCATATTTCCGCACATGGTCCGAAAATGTAAAATTTTTCATAGTAGACAGAATATATTGTAGGTGATTTAGTTTTGCTAAGTTTTCGTACTTTTCGAGTAAAAAAACAAATATATATATATATATTTACATTAACGATTAACCACTGATATCTTTAAGAATCGAACAGAGATAATTAAATGGTATTAGTATGGAAAAGTTTGTATTTTCCGTGCCAATAATACTCGGTTATTATTTCTACCTTAAAACGTCTTATGAAAATATGGGTGTGAAAAATACTGTATTATTATTATTTCGCTTTTTTCGAAACATTTCCATGCTTTTTCACGAACTAGGGAACATCGTTTGCAGCAGCTTGTTTCTTAAATGTCAAAAGTTTTCAACTTGCATTAATGGGGAAAATACATAAATGCAGAGACGTCTCCAAAGTACTAGCGAAGCGATCAAGCGGCTTTGGTATATCTATTGACTGATATTACGTTTATATTTGATGACGTCACAATAAATAATCCCGAACTTTTCATCTATAGATTTTTTTACATAAAGATAATTTATTTATTTATTATTACTTGTTAAATAGCGAAACACTGAGTAACGTAAGAAACGAAATTCTGATCCAATAGCGGACATTGCTCAAACCCTTAAGTTTAAACGAGCACTAAACCTACTAAAAAATATTTATTATTCAACGGCCATAAAAATTATATTTTTATTAATGATGTTTCCGAAGTTAAGTTATTTTTCTGTGAAAAATTCGCTGATCAGGAAACACGCGCCCTCCGTTCGATGAGCCGCTCCGCGACGAAAATAAGCTTAAACAATGGCGTCGACGAACGGTGCACATACGGTAAGTAATCCCACAATATTTTGTTTACTGCATAGTTTATATAGATTATTTTTAAAAAAAAGCTATACGTGAATTGGAAATGTTGAGTCAAATTAGTCTAGAATCGATTAATTTTATGCAAGAAAATCTTTCACACAGCCGTTACTTCTAAACTGCACACGTGCGGGCTCTTATTGGCTCATGTATCTAAGTGACACGTACAACACTGATTTATATAACACGGAACGTATCTACCGAGTTATAGAAGAGTCTACTGTAATTTTAATGGCCGCCGCCATCTTGAAATAGAAAGTTTGCAACAAATCAAGTATATTTTATTTTTATATCGATGTTTCTTCTGAAAATTTAATTAGCAAAACATTGCGTAACGTAAAAAATAAAATATTATCAATCGTAACGTTTGACAAATTAAAATTTTTTATATTTTTAATTGCTGCCGCCATGTTGAAATTGAATGTTCTCTAACGAATTAAAATAATTTTTTATTTTATTTCGATATTTCTTGAATAAATATACATAGCGTAACATTACGTAACGTAACATACGAAACGTTTTCACCGTAACGTTCGACAGATTAGAATTCGTGATATTTTCAATGGCCGCTGCAATCTTGAAATATAATGTTCCCTAGAAATAAAAACTTATTTTTTATTTTATATCGATTATTTTTGTAAAAATGTAATTAGCGAAACATTGCGTAACGTAAGAAAAGAAATAATTTTAATCGTAACGTTCGACGTATGAGAATTTATATTTCCAATGGTTGCCGCCATCTTGAAATAGTAAGTTTTCTCGAATTTTTTCATTATAAAATAAAAGTATAAATAAAGTTGAAATTGATATATCTATTGTTTGCCTAATGTTTAATATATTTTTATAAATTTATTTATAAATTTTTATATATTAATAAATAAAATTGTTACATGGGCAAGAGAAAGTTTTTAAATAAAGTAAGATATTATCTCCTGCAAGTACTTTAAAGAGTTTAAATTATATAGCATGTAAAAAGCCCTCTTTCGGTTGTTCCGACATGGAAAAATAAGCTTTAAAAATAAAAATCATTAAAACGAAAATAAATTAATAAATATGCATTGAATTAAAAATAATCAGGTATTTTTACTAAATCGGCTGGATCGTCCGCGATACGCAACAATATCGGAAACAATAGATTTTTTCATTGTTTTACTTTCTTTGTTGTAAGTGGGCGATTTTCGAGTGAGAAAGATAGTTTTGCGATTTTTTGCTTCATTTTTCGAGAATAATTGCTTCGGATATAAACGTGAGTAATATTTTGGCAGAAATTACCGATCTAGAAATTTATCATTGAGTAATCATAAGGTTTTTCAAGTTGAGTAAGAGCACAGAACTAGAATAAGAATATTTATTTCAAGATAAATTTCAATATTTTAAACTGATTTGTAATATTCCAAAACCGTTTAAAATATAAACTTTTAATTTGCATTATAATTTTTTTATTTATTATCAAGGCGATTGGCTTTATTCAAAATTTCCTGTAGTTGTCGTCTGTGTGTATTTTCATGTTTAGCCTTACTGTCAAATCTGCATTAACTATTCTTATAAATCAACTTTTAATGGTTTCCTTTATTTGAATGTTATTTTTTAGCTTTTATTAATGAAACCAAGTTTAAAAAGTAATGTGTTTGGTAACGATCCACCGTGTAACAGAGCTTTAGTTACACCGCTGCCACTCCAACGCCATCTGGCGGCGTCCCGAACTAATAGTATTTTTTATGTTTTGTCGTGTTTTACAGCATGAAGGAATTATGCACGAACCTCACATGTACATAAATATTTGAAATTAATTTTTAAATAAAATTAATATAAACATAATAGTATAATAAAGACGAAAAAAAGGGATTCCACGCAGGGAACCGAACCAACAACGTTCAGGCCTGGAACCTGAAGTTGGACGACCGCGCTCCTACGAGCCACCGGCCAGTCGAGAAAAAAGTGACAGTTTGAGCCTTTTAAGTGATTGTCCGATTTTCAAATTTTAGTTTTCGGCGTCGCTTTTCATACTTGGCACCTGTCAGTCATTAAGGATGCAAAATAACCAAATCGAATTTGATCCAAATCAATGACCTTGACGTCAAACCTTTTTACATATCATTTATAAAAAATCTTTTTAAATATTACTTCTGTTTCTTAAGCAGTTGCTTGAATCGTTTACGAAGCGACACACGTGAATATGTAGCTTGAGAACTGCTATACTACCGCTTCATAAACTCAGACCGTAACGATTGTAACGTGTGTTGCTACTTCCGATATTTTGTAGCATAAACTTTTTATACATCGTTTTTGTTTCAAAGTTATTTTTTTTCGCTATTTTGATATTTCTTTATAAATTTACATAGCGAAACATTACGTAACGTAAGAAACAAAATGTTTTTAACCGTAACGTACGACGAATTAAAATTTGTTATAATTTTATTGGCCGCAGCTATCTTGAAATTACAAGTTAGCTAGAAATTAAAAGTTATATTTTTCGCTATTTTCATATTTCTTGTAGAAATTTCTGTAGCGTAACGTGAAAAACGAAACATTTATTATCGTAACGTTCGAAAGATTAAGATTTGTTATATTTCCAAATGGCCGCCGCCATCTTGAAATAGAAAGTCCGCTAGAAATAAAAAATTTCTTTTACGCTATTTCGATGTTTGTTGAATTAAAAATAATCAGGTATTTTTACTAAATCGGCTTGATCGTCACGCGAAACGCAACAATTTCGGCAACAATACATTTTTCTCTTGTTTCATTTTCTTTGTCGTAAGTGGGCAATTTTCGAATGAGAGAGCAAGTTTCGTGATTTTTTCTCTATGTCTTGAAAAGAATTGCTTCGGATATAAATGTGAGTAATATTTTTGCTAATTACACCATATGCTGTACAAATATTTTAATATAAATAGAGCTACAGGTTTAGAAATTTATCATCGAGTAATCATAAGGTTTTTCAAGTTGAGTAAGAGCACAGAACTAAATAAAAATATCCATTTAGAGATAAATTTCAATATTTTAAATTGATTTGGAATATTCCACAACCGTTTAATATATGCGTAACGTAAAACATTGCGTAACGTAAGGAAGGAAATATTTTTAATCGTAACGTTCGACAGATTGAAATTTGTTCTATTTCCACTGGACGCCGCCATCTTGAATTTAAAAGTTCGCTAGCAATTAAAAGTTATTTTTCTTATTTTCATATATCTTGTAAAAATTTAAAGTATAATGGGCCTACTAAAAGAGGCCCTCTTAGTGCCCACAGGGCGGAAAGAGTTAAAAAGAGAGCTTTGTCGTTTAATAAACTTTTGCAACCGTACTATCGTTCAATGAATTACCTACAAATTGAAAGAATTAATTAATAATAAATATTTTAAATTAATCATTATTTATTTTAAATAAATTTTAAAAATTAATATTTATTCCAATTTATAATTTAAATTTCAAAAGAATATAAAATTTGAAAGCAATCAGTTAGACCTAATCAATGTTCTGTTTTTCAAATTTCTGGCTGGCCGCCATTTTGTTTCGATGGATCTTTCTTAAAATTTTATAAATTTATAACAATAAACATTTATATAAATAACTTAATGGAATATGCAAGTAATTAAAATTACTTGTTTATTGTATTAAAAAAAGGTAGTTTTAATGAAATGGGAGGTATTTGGAGCTCACTGAATGAAGTAGACCAAATGCAAGTAAATTTGTGGTGCACACTTTCTAAATCTTCGCTTGAATGTGGAAAGACGACTGTCCTGTCATTCATTGTACTATTCGTTTTTTTTTTAAAAAAAAACTCTTTTCGCCCTCTGGGCACTAAGAGGGCCTCTTATAGTAAGCCCAATATGGATTCGGCCAGGCCCACAATAAGGCGGTCAGGTGGTGAGGCACAGCAGGTTTAGACGGTGTTTTAATACGAGTGGTAGTTTTGTTGGTGGAAAAGTTTAGATAAAAATGGATATCGTTCCTTTGATAAATGTTGTAAACGGCACGAATCGACAAAATAATTTATTAATTAATTCATCGGAGCGAAAATAAAATGAAATACTTTAAACCTGTTTTAACTGTTCCAATTCCGATATTCAAACGGGAGAAGACTTAAAACTAAATCAGATGCATTTATTTACAATTCAAGTATCGTGTCGGTTATAAAACGTTAATGCATTTCGGGGTTATTATTGTTAATTCCCTGGTCAGAACGTTCTGTTAAACAAACGAGACAATTTTAATAATTACCGAAACCTTTTTATAGAAATAAAAACTGTAACAACAATAATAAAATATTTAAAATTATTCATCTCGACAAATTACGAAGGGAGAGAGTAATACAATGTCGGAATAATTCCTTAAAAATATATTCCGAGGTTCGGTATAATTTTTTAAATCTGTATTTGTTCGTATTTTATACAGCATTAAATATCGAAATGGAAAAGGATTATCATTAACTGCCGAACGATGGTTGTTGACAGCTTTAAGGTTTTATGTTCCAGAAGCTATCAGAATATATCTGGCGACCTTATCGGAGTTTTTCTGACGTCACAAACGAATAACCCGACTCTTGAATCAGGGGAGTAATGGCTTAGAAAGTAAGAGCCAACGTTTTGCCGAGGTTCGTTCAGAAATAGACAATCGTCATCTTTGCAACGCATTTTAAACCGCGGTTGAGCTAGCCAACGTCTAGGCGCCGTTCGACTGTTAAACATTGTTTAACGTAAACTCTGTCTCTGCAAATCGGCTGAAGGAAACAATGGAAAATTTGAAAATTATCTGAAATTCTCGAAATAAGAACAATAACAACCGTAGGAAATTCATTAACTGCTTTAATAGTATAGTTCATACAACTTAATCAAAATATTGGGAAATGGCATAAAAATTTTAAGAGGGTCGATTGAAAAAAGTATTTTCTATAGGAGTGGTCAATACAAGAAAAAGATTGAAAACCCCTAGCCTATATCTACATCATATTTTTAATGTTACGCCAATAAAGTGTCGTGCACCGGGCGCCAGTTATGTTCGCTACGCCACTGTGAGTAAGTTCTGTTAAATGATTTGTTATCGTTAAGATAAGATTTTTTTTTATCAGTTCGTTTTAGTATGGCCGCGTTTCTTTATGCAGCGCTCGAGAAGCGCTTTACAGCAAATACACTGGAACTGGTTTCTAATTGGCCAACACTGTTCGTGACGTCATTTCGCTACACTCTCGCTGCATAAAGAAACGCGGCGTATAGTCAATTCTCGATAAGAAGAACTCGTTTGTACCAGACCAAATATGTCTCTTTATCGAGGAATAACAGAAAGTTCTTTATTTACTTAACTTATCAGGTAAACGAGACTGTAATTTTGACGCTTTTCAACGAGTCCTAAGGGATTAACATTTAGTTCAGTTTCATTCAATTTATCAAAAACGAATCGGATAATATGTTTTATTATACATGAAACAACGTAGCCGCGTAACACATTTATTTGCATCCGATCCGGTAACTAACATAACACATCCTGATTCGGTAACAAGATCATCGTCACTATCAGTGGCGTGCCGTGACATTTGATGATAGGGAAGCTGTGTTTCTGTAAGAAGCCGACTTACAGGAGCAATCAATTAATTGCGCGTCACGGCCCGTTCGTATTCGATAAGCCAGTAAAAACCGTATACTTCTTTAAATGTATTTTTAATAGATTATCTGACGTACTTAATAAATAAGAAAGTTCAATATAATTACCTCCGTTATTAGATTCAATAAATTCCCTACGCCCTCTAAATGCCAATTCTCGCTTTGAGAAAAAACACATAACATCTATTAATTTAGATATATCTATTAATCGTAATTATCTCGTTACAATTTTCAATATTTATTTTATATTGTCTACCAATGTTAAATTCTATTCCGCTTTGATTTCCAAATTGCTTCAATTTTACGAAAGAATCGTCATTCGTCATAAATTTTATCGTCAAAATATCGAAATTTTTTTGTTGACGTATTTATATTTAATTTAGGCATTGGTCTTTCTCTTTTAATAATGCTTTCTTTTTCATTATACGGTCTCGAGCCAAAACTTTTTTAAAATAAATTTTTGAATCACTAGCCACGATATAAGGGCTAAAATTAAAATTATCAGAAAAACTTACTTGGTAAAACAAAATGTGTGATGAATATACATGCTTAGTAAAAAACAATTCTTCAATTGTACGAATATACTTTTAAAGAAACTTATAATTAAATATAACTTTGTGAAGAAACGTACATAAAAATAACAAAATATTCTTTACTTTTTAAATCTTAAAACAATCCACTTACAAGTTAGTGAAATAGCTCCCTACGAGTGGCTAATGAATGAAATCAGAGACGGTCCAGGTAGGTGTGTGCGTGCCAAATCCCGAGGGTGCCGATACCGGTCAATGTCAAATGCCTCTTTTGTCGCGTCACTAGTGTATCTCAAAGGACGCGACGGGGTTGTTGTAGATTTTAAACGTTTCTCACCGTAGCTGTAAAAATCTAAATATGTTAAACTTAACAGATTGTCCGTCGTTCGTTTTCTAACTAATTCGTTTAGGATCGAGTGTTCACGGAAATTTCCAAAATTTACAACTTTTCGGTCACTCTCATTGAACTAGAGAAATTTCTGTCTTTATTACATCTAATATTACGAAGAGATCAGACCCCACTGTACTCGGCAAGAAATTGGTTCGGTTAAGCTTCTGTTTAAGTAAACTTTCGGCTCTTTCATCGGGGTTTTATTTATGTTTCTAATTCCCTAATCGCTTAATTATTTAACTACTTCTTAAATAGAAATAAGTCGAAACCGGTTACTTTGTACTCGAATATCTGTAGTCTTGGGAAAGAAGTGGAAAGAAATTTTTATGACAACCGATACATAAATCGTAAATTTAAAGAAAATAAATTCTAGAGCTTTTTTTGTACCTCGTACGTCTCATTCATTAAATTTGGTTGTAAATGATGCAGCCAAAGTAACAGTTAATTTTTTAACACTACTAGAATTGTACACGTTTTTTCTGCATCCCCTTACAGATGGGACATACTAAATCGTAATATCACCGGTTTAACATCGAAATCCGTAAGTAATATAAGATGGGAGAGCAGAATAAACGCAGAATAAATATATCAAATATTTTAATGGATTTTTTTAAAACTCCTGTCAACTATACAGAACTATTATAAAAACATGCCAGTAAATTCCTATCGGTTGGTTAAGTTATAAATCTAGTGTAGGGTGGGCAACCGTTTTTATAACATGGGCCAGAATAAATTTTACGTTTTTTCCGCGGGCCGTAGTAGTCAATTGACGCCTTCTTGTGACTCGTAATTTTTTTAGTCTGCAAATACGAAATAAATAAATAAAAAGTTAATTACTACATTTATTTCTCTTATCGTTTTCGAAAATTACAAAGAATTGGAAAAATAACTATTAATTAGTTATTTTTCCAATTTAATAATCTATTAAAGATCTCGCGGGCCGGATAAAAACTTTCTGCGAGCCGTAGCTGGCCCGCGGGCCGGGGGTTGCCCGCCGTTGATCTAGTCTACTCATGATTCACATAATCGGGCGAGGGTGTCCTAATATCTAGCAGGCGGCTAACAGCCCACAACCGGTCCGGGATATAAAGTCGGACTCTTTACGCGTGTGTCGCTTCTACCAGCTAAACCGGGTGAGGTTGGTGCACTGTAAACCGCATGTGCTAATGCCTATATAATCTGGCTGATTAGAAACTAACCCGGTTTCGACATTCCTTCCGCCACCGAATTATTCGAATATACAATAGCAATCTTATCGTTTTTTTTCACGTGTAGTATAGAAATTTGTAAAAGATACATAATGCAGTTATAATAAAATATTAATTTTAATTAATTCAAAGTACGTTAAAATATGAAAATTTATATTTTATAAAATACAAGGGAAGGTCATTGGAAGGTGGAAGCGGCGCTTCCATCGCTTCCAATGACGGCACGCCACTGGTTACTATGACTCGTATCAACTATCATATTTCGTGAAAAGGTCTTCACTTGTTACCTTTGTTAAGAGTTTTTAGACTCTTAACCTTCGAAGGTTAATAATAGCAATAACAATAAATATATTTAACACAACCATGTTGATAATTATATGGATAAAAATTGTAAGGAAGTAACAAAACTGTTCCTAGAGCCGTTTGATGTTCTGTTATAATCTTTATACTTCGTTCTGTAGGAATTACAAAATATGATTACAGATGAAATACTGTATATTTATTACTAAAGTAGTTTAAAATACTAAGAATAGTTTTCTACACGTATAAAAATACTATTCACACGATGAAATGACGACTACAAATAACCAACTGGCTGATAACAGGATAGTAACACTTTTGAAATAACTCGAGATGTAAACAAGAAATATTGTTTATTATTAGTATAACTTTTTGTCATCACTGTACGCGACGACGGTAATATCGTTCGCATATACGTAGATTTTAATGTATTCATTTTCTAGTTGGAAGATATCGTTCATGAAAATGGCAAACAAGAAGAGAGAAATCATACTGCCTTGAGAGATCCCAACGCTTTGGGTACTACTTGGGGAAAGACAGCCACTTTACTTAATCTGTACCTGCCTGTTGGACAAAAAGTCTTGTAACCAGAGTATTGAATTGCCTTTTAGATCTTTTTTCAAAGCCTTCCGGATAATATGAGGGGGTCTAATGTTGTTATAAGCACCGCAAATATCGAGTGTGGTAACGTTTATATAGTAACCTTTATTCCGGAGAGAGTATAGCTGTATCATAAGGTGAGTTAATAGGTCCGGAATGCCTTTACCGGGAAGGCCACCAAAATGTTTATAATTGAACCAGTTCCTGTGAGTAGCTATGCGTTGCCACCTGTAAAGGATCATCCGTTCCATTGTTTTCATGACCATGGAAGTGAGCGCTATTGATCGGTTATTTTCCACCATAGTAGGATCTTTTCCTTGTTTAAGAATGGGGAGGATGATGGTATTTTTCATTTTCGGCGGTATGTTGCCCGACGACCATATGGTGTTGTAAAACGCCAGTAGATGACACCTAGCCTGGTTATCGAAAACCTTTAGGATGTTTACCGTGATGCCGTCGGCTCCAGGACTCGTGTTCCGACTTTTATTTATTGAGATAGCCAGCTCCCTATCAGTGAAGGGATGATTGTAAGGGTTCTGCTGGTTGGTGATGTTATACGGACGTCTAATGATCAGATGTTCCTGTAACTGAGAGACAAAGTGGTTGAGGATTTTAACTGCCTGTTCTGTCGGGGTGGTTAGTGTACAGTTGGCATGCCTCAGAACAAAGTGACTTGCAGGGGAGTCGTTTTTATTGCGGAGGCGGCGGAGAATACACCATATGTTGTTCTTGTACGAGGGAGAGGACGCCATGCGTTTCCAAAAATCACGCTTCTGGGCAATGATACAGCGCTGGAGTTCCGCCGTGGCTTTTTTCGCTTGGATCCAATTATCACGATTGATGTGTCTTTGATATCGGTGGTAAGTTTTACGGTTGGATGCAAGCGCTCGTTGACAATCGGAGTTCCACCACGGGGGTTTAGGAAGTCGGTCACTCTGTCGGCTATTCATCCGCGTGGCGATAACGTTGAACGAGGTTATCGTAGGTCCACTCATTATGTGCCGCCCAAGCGGCCAAAGTATGCATGGCGTTATCAATATTCGTTGGAACGTTCCCATCAGTCAGGTCGCTTCACTTAATTTAACTAATAGGCGACGTCTATCGGAGAAAGAGCAATCAAAGGCAGAATCTCCATATGAAACCGGAAAAAAGAAAGAAAGACCGGATCGCCGCCCTATTGGGAATAATTTTCCCTAGAACGAAAACGAAGTGTGAGAACAATACCAGCTTCTATGGCAGTACATTTACTGTATTTTCGTAGATAGTTTATCCGAATGCCAATAGACGGAGCTAACCGAATAAAAATTAAAGTTTGGCGTATTTTACAAAAGGGAAAAAGCACAATTTTTTTTATTATAACATTAATAAATTAAATTTTTGTCCGCTTTTATAAAGTAAGAACAAAATATAATTTTTGTTATAAAAAACTATTTAGTTACTATGACTAATGAGCACGCTTATTACACACCCAGATTGTAATAAGCCTGTTTATTAGTCGCAGTAACTAAGTAGTTTTTTGTAATTAAATAATACATGCAAGAAGTACCTTTTTTAATATATAATTTTTCTCCTTAATTAAAAAATAATAACAATAATAATAATAACATTTTGTTAGTTACAATTTTGCTTCATAGAGAGCGCAATCTCAAATAAACATGTGGAGGAATTGCACGCTTAAACTTCGTATATTACCGACGTTATCGTCATTGTTACGAAACAGGTAAATTATAATTATATTTCATGTTTCCAATCACTCGAGTTACAGGTCTTATAGATTATCGTTTAAATTATATTTGGTAATTGTTTATAAGCCTTATATTTAAGCTATTTTAATACACACTGGCAATTAAGATTATAAGGCTTAAAAAAATCCTACGAAAAATCACAGCTTGACGTAATAGACACGTTCCTGGAAATAAGAGGAAATTTATATTCTAATCACTTTATATTCTGTAAAAAGACATGTTAATTGGATGTGTTTGTATACATTTAACATGTCTTTGACTCCTGTTATTTTGTTGTGGACTCTTCTATTGTCTCGTATTATGTTTTTATTGACTACATTTGCCAACTTTCAGAATAACATAGTTTGAGTGCAATGTGGATAAATCACCAATATGAAGTAAACGTACAAACTTAACGACGAGATGTCGGATGAGCAAGGTAGTTAAGGTGCTGCCTGGTCTCGTGTTCTGTTTTGGAGGCCCGGAATCAAATTGGAGTTAACAACTCGGAAATTTTTTATGGGTAGTCTAATCTGTCCCTCGACACCCGGTCGATTACGTCGAGAGCCTGGCCGAATCTATGACGTGCATGATTAACTCTAATGACGAAATCGGCTTAATCGGTTTGAGACAAAATTGGCTGAAGTGAAAGTTGTTTGACTGGTTTTGCTGTATGAGTTTCCCTTGTAGCTTGAAGGGTGAAAAAAATTTCATCTTCAGGTATGTAGAAAGAAGAAATTTTCGGAGTGTTGTTAAAACACATTTTCTTGTGATCTTGTGATTAGTGTCTGTAGGGTTAGAGACAAAAGTGGGTGGGAAATGCAAACTAATGGGAATGAAAGTATTCAAATTATAATTAGGTGGTGCCAACTTCTCACAATGAAAAAAGATAAGCTAAAAAACATGCAACTCTTGTTGATTTTTCAAAAGATTTCTGGACAGTTCTTAAAAAATAACTAAATTCTCTAGTTTAGAGAATTTTAAATAGTTGGCAAGCTATTATTGACTTAGCTAACAGGCAGTGGCATAGCTAGCATGGGTGACTGGGTGACACCCAGTGTGGATATCGTGGTGTCACCCTTTTTAACTCTTTTATAAAACACTGTTGAATTGTAATATATTTTGCACTTGATGAACTTGAAGGCTATATTGAATATGCAATGTTGCAACATGACGTATGAGTTTAGATTTATAGAATAAATTATAGTAAGAAACTGTCATGTGAGGCAAGCTGTTGACCTTTTTTTTTTTTTTTTAGGTACAGGCCTACTGGGTGTCACCTATGTAGGGGTGACACCTGGGGCAGGTTGCCCCTAGCTATGCCTATGCTAACAGGACAATGAATTATGAAGCTATCTCATGCAAGTACCTGGCTTCAAGTACTTGTCATCTATATTTATTTGCAAAAGTCTTATTACATTAAAAATTTTATAGAATATAATTCTCAAAAGGGCATTTTAGAGAGTGTATAGTAAATTGGTATTTTCCATTATGCTTATAAATTTTTAAATACAGGTATACCTCACCTTACATTGGTAACTGGTTCCATGAGAGGCGACGTAAGTCGAATTTACTTGTCTCTGAATATACTTGTCACTAGGCTAAACCACAAATTACCATTCCGAGTTTCTGTATTTTATTTATAAATGCATTTTTAATAATATATGGTTAACTAGCTGACCCGGCCACACGTTGTTGTGGCTCAAAATGTATCTATTATAAATGTGTAACACTTCCCCCATGGGGGGAATTTCAAAAAATCTCTTTTTAGTTTATATGCTGTTGACGTCACCTATTAAAACGCAATTAAAAACGCAAAAAATCGCATGTAAAATAGTATAAATAGAAGCCAAGTTCTTCACAGTAAGCCTTAATCCTGTCCCTTTCCCCGCTGGGGAATATCGAAAAATCCCTTTTTAGTGTATATTCTGTTGACGTCACCTATTAAAACGCAATTAAAAACGCAAAAAACCGCATGTAAAATAGTATAAATAGAAGCCGAGTTCTTCACGGTAAGCCTTAATCGCGTCCATCTCCCCCCGTAGGGAGAATTTCGACATGTATATTATATAAAAACACATGCATATTCGAATGCAACGTTGTGTCAAAATTTCAAAGGAATCTGTAGGAACAAACAAACGTTGTATTTTATTTATATAGATAGATAGAAAATGATCTGCTTAGGTCCATTCTCACAGAAAAGCATAATGCCTCACAGAAAAGCAAACTTAGGTCATCTGAAGTTAGCGCCATCTGTTGGACATAAAAGCCTTAATCTATATATAAATATATTTTTGAAAGGGGGGGAAATGGTGATCTTCACATATGCCACAAACTTTCGCGGGAATGTATTAAACAACTTCCCAAAGTTTCATGGCAATCGGATAAATGGTGTGGTAATGCATGAAGGACAAACACACACACACACACCACACACACACAGACATACATTCGTTTTTATATATGATTAATAAGAATCTATTTTAAGTTTACAAAGAAATAAATTTTAGTTTTTAATATAGTACAGAAAAAAAGGAATCTAAATTTACGAATACATGTACAGTATGTATAGTACATACTTGTAAATGTACAGTACATGTTTACAATTTGGCAATGTTTACAGTACATCTCAGACTCCTCATTTGTGAATGTGGTTTCTCTAAGACATTATAAAATAAGATGATTTTTTAAGGTTAAATAACAAATACAGTTATTAAAATTATTTTGCGATAGTAGAAAATAAACTAATTTATGTTAAATTTACCAATATTGAGTGGCACTGACAACGATGCCAAATGGTAGATATTGGAACTACCGTGGAAAACACCAATAATGAGCACTTAGACCGCTAAATAAGACAACAACACGGAAACACAGATGTTTTCGTGTTTCATTCTCTAAGATTTACGATGATTATATTAACATTTACTGTAAATGTACATATTTTAATATGATTTTATGTGCTTTAACGCTTTTCTAGTGATATTACGACTTCAATATTTGTGGCGGACAGATGTAAAGTTGAATAAAATGACTTAAACTTGATTTTTATTTTTTCATGTACTTTTTTGACAAACGACATAACTTGAGGTATGCCTGTAGTCTAAAGTTGAACATCATAGATAGCATTTGCACATTAACTCATTATACTTATAAATAAAAGGGAAATGCTTATTTGTGGCAGAATTCTTGTTCTTGTGGTGCAGTTGAGATTTTGACTAATTCTGAACAACAAGTATACTGAAACTACTAATTGCTATATGGATCCTGGACAGTTCACAAAAGGAGAATGCTAACTCCTGACATACTGTATTGATATGGATAAACATCTAGTGTGATAAATATATCTCACTGATGGTTGGATGGTCGAGCGGTCAAGGTGGCAGCCTATTGCTCTGGAGGACCTGGGATTGAATCCAGACGGGTCAAAAAATTCTCAGGAATTTTATAGCGGGTGGTCCGATCAGATGTCAGCCGCCATTCGTCACCACCCAACTGCCTCATTGTGGACCTGGCCGAGCCCATAATGGGCTTGATAAATAAGGCCTTTTAGTGCCCACAGGGTGGAAAGAGTAAAAAAGAATACACCTCACCAAAGGACCCACAATACCAGAGGAGCAAAGATATCTATCAGCATTTTCCATTGAGCCAATGAAGCTACTGATTTTTTTGGAATTTCAGAAAGAAAAATTTTTAGAATATATTTGCAGTTTGTATTAATCATTTTGTTTGAATATTGTAACTGATGAAGCATTCAATGAAGTAGGCAAAAGTATTTTATTTTTTTTAACATAAAAAGATTATAATAATGTTCTGTATTATACACAGGGCCGGATTATCCAAAAGACAAATTAGACAAATGTCTAGGGCCCGTAATTTAGAGGGGCCCAGCTTCAGTGCAGAATCTTTCTCTGCTTTAAAATGAGTAAAAATTATTTAAGAAATTTGACAGGATAGGAAAGGCTGTCTTTAACAATGCTTACTAAAGAAAGAGACACTCTGAAACGGCTAGATTGATCAATTTTCCAAAATGAAAGTCCAAAACGAAAAATTTATGTTTTGCTAACGATCGAACACTCAGGCTTGAATCCTATGGTGACCTGTACCTGAAAAAAAAGGTCAACGGCTCGCTTCCCACTACAGTTTCTTCGCTATGAGGAGACGCCACAAGAGCTCGCACCAGCTGAAAATCTTACTATGATTTATTCTATAAATCTAAACTCATACGTCGCGACATTGCATATTCAATATAGCGTTCAAGTTGCTCGAGTGCGAAGATATTACAATTCAACAGTGTTTTATAAAAGAGTTAAAAAGGGTGACACCACGATATTCGCACCGGCTGTCAGCCATGCTAGCTATGCCACTTGGTACAATTATTATTGTATTAGCGTTTGTATTCTCTATTATTAATAAAAATTTTAACTGGCATTATTTAAGATTTGTTTACAAGCAACTTATTTAAATGGGGCCCCAATTTAAATTTTCTCTAAGGCCTGCTAAAGGCTTAATCCGGTGCTGATTATACATTAAGTCATGACAAAATACTTTATAATGGAAAATATCACTGCACAAACTCATTATTATAACATGTATAAAAATAGAATTATGAAAATTATTGCACAAAAAACTATTTGCAAATTAATTTAAATTGAAAATCTTTATTATAGTTAAAATTAAGAAGTACAACAGGAATCTGGAAAAACTTCTAAATTAAAATTAATTTATTATAGTTATTAAAATTATCATGAGATGGTTGCTTAACCTCCTACCTCTAGCAAGGTCTATATAAATAGGTCTTGACGCAATCCAGTGATTCTTTGCAACAGTGTCTTTTGGGGCTTATCGATAGAGTATACCCTACATGTGTGAGTTGTTCCTGTGTGAGTTGGCTATTTCTAAATGCTCATAAAGTGAAAGAATGGGTTATTGTATGGCATCAAATTGTAAAAGTAAATTTTTGAATGTTAGATTATTTAGATTTTCTGTGGATAAGCAAAGAAAAGCAAGATGGGTGGGATAAATGACCTCAAACTGAATATTCTAAACTGGATACAATTGCAGATGTGAATGACACTGTTGGGACCTTAACAGAGCCGTAGGAGCAAAAATGTCAAAGGAACCATGTCTCTAAATGTGTCCCTTTGCAAAATAAAATTTCCCGAAATCGGCCGCACTTGATTGGGAACCACGACATGTTCTGCTAAGACTATTGCATTTAATTATTTAGTCACGCAACTATGCTGGCTGGCTTTGAGTAGCCCACTTGACTGTTCATGGAGTACTTCATAATATCATTGTAGGTGGTGTGGGGCTTGCCTCTTGTGCAGGCACTGAGATGTGAGCAATAGCAAGCACCGAAGCACATGACTACATGTGGAGCATTGGTCAAGACATGCTATCCTTGACTGACATGGCACATGGAAAATAAGCAGTACTACTAGTTCAAGGTAAATACCTTTTTTGGTCAGTAGAAGTTAATGCATTTATTTGTTACAGGCACTGATCATTGTGCCTATAACTTAACTTGCTTGCAAGCAAGATGGAGACTGGAACTGCTGCCATTGGGTTTCCACATTTAGACATGAATATCTGGCAAAGGGTTGCATGTTGGACTTTTCTTTATTCTTTACCAATAAATATTGTTAGCATGTCTAATCACCATGCTGGGCTGTTTGTTAAACTCATGATAGGCATAGCAGAGCACGCAGCATGACTCCTTATAGCATCTAGAAGTAGGCTATAGACTGATTTCACAGGGGCTATATCTTGCAGAGTCACATATAGAGGTATGGTTCCTTTGACTTTTCTTTGATATTATAACACCACTTTAGGAAATGCCTACATAAATGATAAAACTAATGCAACTACTAATTTGATTAGTTTAATATTTTATATAATACATCTATCAGAAATCTCTATTATAGGCTGACCATAACATAAAAGGATGTGATGAATTTAAATATTTAGGAAAAAAAATTAGTAATGATGGTCGGATGGAAATTGAAATTAGGGACAGAATTATGAAAGTGTTATGTCACGCGAGTGCATGGCAATGAAAGGACGGGAAATACGAATAAAACAAAACTTTATTTTTAATTTTATAGAAAAAAAACAATTATTAACAAAACACTTTTCTCCTTCTTGCGTGATGATAGGCAGGATTCTTTTACAACTCCAACTCGGGACCTCACACACGTGTAGACGAAGGAGGAGTAGACAAAGACAAAAGAAACACGTGGTTCACACAAAAGAAGCGCGACTCAATGATAGTGAGTTACAATGAAATATTATAATATAACATTACGAAATATTATAAACTAAGACTAAAACTAACTTACAAATTATAGAGAGGAGAAAGAAGAGTTAGATAGATATAGAGAAGTAGGCCTATATGAAAGAAAGTATAGGGGTACCCAGGATAATGATACGTCCTTGAGATCTTCGGGTTGGGGAATTATGTTTAAGACACTGGCTACTATCTTTCTTCTTTTCCAGTCGTATCTCTGTTCTGCTGAATGAGCCGTTCCGATTCTCTCTCACCGTCTGCTCCGTCTCAGCTCCACACCAAGAATGACCGTTACTCCGTTCTTGTGCCTTGGGGTCTTTTCACTCCTTTGTCTTTTCCCTTACTTCCTGGAAAAGGACTGTCCCACCTGCAAGGAAAGTGAAAATCGAAAGATCGAGAAATAAGGGAAATAAAGAACAAAGAATTGAGGGATTAATGTTATGCTTAAGACTATCGCGTATATACAAAATTATGACATACCGTCACAAAAGGAAGATCATTGATAAGAAGGTTAAATGGAATCTTATGGGATAACAAATCTTTAAAACAGCAAAAATAAACATATATAAATCATTAGTTCTAAGTGTGATAACATATGGAGCAGAAGTGTGGGTATTAAATTCAAAATTTAAATCTAAACTAGAATCTACAGAAATAGACTTTTTGAGAATATCTGCTAGATGTTCAAAACTAGATAAAGTAAGAAATGAGGAAATTAGGAACAAAATGGATTATCAAAGCTCTAGTCGATTATATCCATAAACAATTAACCTAGTATGGCCATGTTTGGAGGATGGAAGAAGGTAGACTACCAAAACAGATATTGAAATGGATTCTGGCAGGCAGAAGGAGGAGAGACATAGCTTCTGTTACTTCCTCTACATGGATAGAGGAAGTAACAAAAGCTATGGAGCACAAAGGACTGACAGAGGAAGATTGTCGAGACAGAACAGAATGGAGAGGAAAACTTTGGGCACAGGAAGATGCTTAAGCATTATTAACCTGTACAATAATAATAAGCTATACAATTACTCCAACATTTAATTACATTAATTTTTTTCATAAATAGTCTTAAAATAGAGGAATTGAAAGTATCACTTATAGCAGCGATTCCCAATTGGGTACATGAAAAAAATTAATAATAGCAGCTGTACTGTACTTTAAGAATATCCAAATTCTACGTTGAGACCTTTGGTGACATCACAGCACTGGATATTTAGATAAATATTATAAAAATATAATTATATTTTTATTTAAAACTGTGTCCTCCTTCCAAATCTTTTCAATTTAAGGGAAACTTTTAACATGTAGCTGTACAGCACTGTATAATTGACCAAGACACCACTGTTTGATGCACGAAATGAAACTTGAAATGGGCTTCCAAGGGGTACACAAGTTAAAAATGTTGGAACCGCTGACTTATAGCATCTCATCTGTTACATTCTTGTCTTCATCATTTCATTTTTTCACAGACATTTCTTTTCAAAATATCATTCTTGTATATTTGTAAGGTGACCAACTTTTTTACAATGAAAAGGACACAAATAAATTGAAGGAAAAAATATTGTAAATAAAAGAAACATTTTATTCGTTGCAACAATAATACATTATATTAATCGCTACTGCATACATATGTGCCATGTTGTGTTTCAGTAACAAGTAAACAAAGCCACTTGCGTGCATCGTGCTCTCTCAAGGTCTCATGTGCGTCTCATAATCGCATCTTACCGCACTGTACCAAGCCTTGATGTCACATCACATGCAATAGATCAGCTCGGCATCAATCGAATATGGAGATTTACAGATTAGTGCTCAAATATCAAAAAGGAGGACACTTTTCTAGGGACAGAACTTGCAAAAGGAGGACAGTCCTCCTTTTAGATGATTGGTCACCATAAAATTCATCATAAATGTACTTGATATAATAACAGGATTGTCTTTAACCCTTTAAGCTCTGAAAATTTCTTTCTATGTACCTGGAGATGAAGTTTTTGTTACCTCTCAGGCTACAAGGAAAATTTGTATAACAAAACTAGTCCCTTCGGCTGATTTGGTCTCAAATAGATTAAGCCAGTTTTGGCTGACTTCGTGTTTAAAGAGTTAAGATCTTATATGAATAAGTTAGTTGGTATTTATAAACAAACGTCAACGGCCAACCCGATTTATTAAATTAATGACAATTTTACTCATTTATATATCGGGTTGGCTGTTGACGTTTGTTTGTTTTTATATACGCCTTGCTGGGTCGCGATGGCCAGTTGAGTGCCTTAGGAGGACGTGGGCGCTTGATGTGTCCCCAACCTCATAAGGTAACTCTTTCCCCTGCTCTGCCACAAGGCACTACAGGGTTTTAGAGACTATGCCTTAATCATGGGCCTTGGTCTCTTACTCGAAGGTAGTCACAGACTCTTTTGTTTTTAGTTGGGGTGCCAAAGACATCTCCTGGGCTCCCATCTGTCCTCTTAGCTCCAGCTCACTAACTTGGCATAACTTTTGTTTATTGTGCAGCCTATTCTGCACGGTTGACAGCTTTGTTTCCTTTTGCTCACATTGACTCTAACACTATCAGTATGATAGTCGGGCAGCGGGATTCTCCCTCCCTACAAGAAGAGGACCCATCAGTGCATCCACTAAGTCAGGGTCTAAAGATCTAGAAAATCTGTGACCCGTACCATCAATTCCTTAAGTTTCATTAGGTTTCCTTTACTTGCTGCTAGCGTTCAAAGTAGTTGTTCAGGCGGCTTAGATCAGTCGACTTGGCCAGCCCCTCGGCGGAAATCCTCTGTAAGAGGACAATCAAGCACATAGTGTCTTGCGTCGCCGTGAGGACACCCACAGGAGCAGCAACAATCTCCTTGTCTGAATTTGGACTGGAAATGGGGAAACTTCCCGTGTCCAGTCAGTATCTGCGTCACTAACCTACAACAGCTTACTGGGGTAAGGCCAACGTCGGGCACAAAGGCGTAGATTGACCTACCTACTGTACTAAGAGTCCAGCTCTTTTGCCAACTTGTCATTGATCGCTGCAGTAGAGTACCTTTTATGTGTGTAGCCGAGGTTCCACCGTCCTCGTCACAAATGGGCCCCTAGCCCCCACTTTGGCCAGTTGGTCGGCACGTTCGTTGCCCAGGGTCCCGATGTGACTTCGGACCCACCTGAGGACAACGTGTTGCCCATGCCTCGCCCTCAGTACCGAACCTCTGATCGCTTGTACCAGCTCGTCCCTGTGGTACCCGTTGCTCAGTGCCTGAAACGACGATTGGCTGTCAGAGTAAACCGTGATCGGTTCTGGACCCGGATGTAATAGGATCCACTGAGATGCCCCCTCAAGGGCCACCAGTTCTGCCTGGAACATGGATGCCTCCTCATTCAATCTGACCGACTGATAGTACACTTATACCTTACTGGAATAGACACAATACGCGGCACCTACTAAGCTACTATCTTTAGAGCCATCGGTGTATATTTTAACACTGATTCCTGTCGGTTCACCGACATCCCAGTTGAGTCTAATCCTATGGGCTGGATGGACTTTCAGAATGTCTGACAGACGTCTAAGTCTGGCTGGGTACATCTGATTACAATGCTTTACCTCGATGCCCTCCACAGTTGTCCTGTAGAAGGCTGCCTCTTGGCTGATGACCGGGGGCAACGGAAGTAACCAGGGCCGCCTCCGTAGACACAGTTCTGTATGCTCTAGTGATTTGCAGGGCGGCGGGTCTCTGAATCGTGAGCAGCGTCCTGCTCTGCTTGACTTTGGCGGAGTCCTTCCACCAGATACCACAGGCATAACAGACAACATGCTCTACACTCATCTTATAGATGGATCGAAGCGCGTGCCTGCTGAGGCTATAATCCTGTCTAGCTAGTCTCGATAGTGTCGCTATCGTGAGGTTTGTTCTTTCCCGAACACTCCTCAGACGTGGCGTCCAACATAGTGTCTGGTTGATGATAACACCGAGGTACTTTAGCTCATTCACCCTTCTGATGGGGTCGCCCCGAATCTGGTATATTGGTCGGCGAGCCAACACACCGTGCGTGATTTCTCGGGGCTGAAGGATAGCTTATGCAGCTCTCCCCAGCGAATGAGTCGTTCTATGGCTTTGTTGCCGTGAGACTCCATCTCGCTATGACTGTAACCAGCAACTACTAACAACAGATTGTCAGCATAAGCCTGCAGCTGGATGTCGTTTGGAAGGACTAGTCGCAGCACTGTGTCCGCTAGAATATCCGTGAGATGGAGTCTTCACGGCAACAGATGCCGTAGAGACTCCCATCTCGCTACGACTGTAACCAGCAACTACTAACAACAGATTGTCAGCATAAGCCTGCAGCTGGATGTCGTTTGGAAGGACTAGTCGCAGCACTGTGTCCGCTAGAATGTTCCAGAGTAGTGGTCCGATACAGGATCCTTGGGGACAATCCCTCACCAGTACCTTCTCGAAACTCCTACTGGGTGTATGGTAAACTACCGTGCAGTCGCTCAGGAAACTCCTGGAAAGCAATATAAGGTTGGTCGGCAGGTTTGCCTTCCACAGTTCACCCATAATGGATGGCCACCAGACATTGTCAAAAACCCCCGCGACGTCCATTGAAACAAGTGATGTGTGGAGGCCCTGCTGGCGGTTCTGGTATACCAGGTTGACTGCCCGATGTAGTGCTCTGCAGGTTGACAAGTCTGGCCAGAATCCATATTGTTGTGGGTGCAACAGCCCCTTCCGCTTAAGGTGGTAGTATACCCTGTCACTAAGGATTCTATCAAGAACCTTCCCTAGGACTGGAAAAAGGCTTATAGGCCTGTAAGATTTCGGTTCGTTCTTCGGGCGCCTACTCTTATGAATAAACACAAGACGTGCCCGCTTCCACTGCACTGGGAAATGACCCAGGAGCAGACACTTCTGATACAGATCACGGAGCAGGTTAGGACGTTCATGTTGCAGAACTTGTACCATTTCGGCTGTGATTCCGTCATCGCCAGGTGCTTTCCTCTTCCTTAGGTTGCTGATGGTATGGGTGACCTCAGAGTCAGTCATCGGCTCTGTCGACACGGCCTCAAGGACGGGCAACTCTGCATCGCTGTGAAGCTGCCGCTGTTCTTCGGTGTCCTCGGACCGCTCATCACACGGAAAGTGCGAGCAGAGCAGTACCTCTAACGACTCCTCCTGAGTGGAGGTTAAGGTACCATCGGGTTTCTTGATGGACCCCAAGACCATACGACGTTTGAGTTTGCCCACCACTAGCTTGTAAGGTAGACAGAACAGGTTCTCGTCACCGATTTACTGACAGAAACTGAGCCATGAGGTCTTTTTAGCATCGTTCAACTTATACTTGCCCTCTGGAACTCCAGTTTTCTGGTAGCCTGAAGGTCACTGTCCTTGCAACATTGGAAGCGTCGGCGGAGTGCCCTTGTGCGCTTCCATAAGACACTCAGCTCCTGGGTCCACCAGGGAACTGACCAATGTTTATTGGGCCACTGTTGCACGAGTGTGCGGTCTCCCGCTCCTCTGACTGCCTCGGTGAGGTTTGCTACAACTCCCTCCAGGTCCTCGACATTCCCTATTGCTGGGACTTGCGAGACGATGTCAGCCGTCTTTTCGATGAGGCATTTGGCAAAACGATGGCGGTTTCCTTCAGTCAGCTTGTAGTGCCTACTCGGAAACTGGGGTGAGCCACACTCCACCTCAAAAGAGATGAAGCAGTGGTCACTACAGCTTTCTGCATCGATTGTTTCCCATTGCAAAGTTAGTCTCAGCATTGCACCACTAACGATGGTAAGGTCAATCCAGCTCTCACCTGAAGGAGAGGAAAAGGTAGCAATCTCGAACAGATCGTTCTGGATATGCATCTCCCATCCCTCCACCGTATCCTTCATTGTGTTCCTGTCAGGTTCATCTATCGGGGAGCCCCACAGCGAGTGTTTGGAGTTAAAATCACCGACCAAAACCACCCTACTGCGGAGCGGGACAATCCCTTCAAGCTCACTCAGGAGGACTCCCAGATTCAGTGACGGTAGGCGATGACTGGAGACTGCAACCCAAGTGCGAGTGGGCGACCGTATTTCTACGGCCACGAGTCGCGAAACGTGGATAGCAAAAGCGTCGACGTTCCTTTGTGTGAGAACAACTGTGGCCCGACAGTTGTCATCTTCTTGGGCAAAAACGCTCCATTGAAGTGATAGACCACTAATTTTTCCTTGTACTAAGTACGGCTCTTGGAGCAGGAGGATGTCAATCTCCTGCTCGACCACTTCCACCCTAAGTTGGGCAGTCGCGGCACAGCACTTTTCAGTGTTAAACTGCATTATTCTGCAGCCATGCTCGTAATCCATCCAGTTTGAAATAGAAGAGGTATCGAACATGCAGAAATGATACTTATCCTTTACTGACTGTAGTCAGTTCAGGCCTGAACTCTTGCGAGCTTCTGTGTATAACACAGGCAGCTGGAACTGATTGCTGAGTGGGCTGCATCCAGCTGCAGACCGAACTTTTGATTTGCCTTTGTGCAGTTAATACACTTAGGCATGGTGGCCTTACACTCCTTGTAGGAGTGGCCCTCGGCATACTTGCTACAAGCCTGAGCCGCCGCCAAACAGCTCTTAGCTACATGGTTAAAACTGTAGCACTTGTAACAACGGGTAATTGCCACATATCCCTTTACCCGATTTCTGGTCCACCCAACGTGTAATTTTACCTTTTCAGGAGCTCGTGGAAGACACTGGGGGCGGCCTCTAGAACCCAGTTGACGAGGCCACCCTTTCCCCTTAAGGGGAAACGAGGTTGCAGTTCACCAGGCTGCACCTGCAAGCTATTTTGGACTAAGTGTTTCCACGAGGGACTCAGACTTGATGTCCGGGCTGACATCGAACAAAATGACCCTCGGTTGGCGCTTTTGGGGCAGTCGGCAAGTGACCGCCTCTCGCAACGCCAGTGGGCCTTCCATCAATTCCTTATTCAGTTTTGTGACATCCTGGCGCTTTGCCACCTCAACCAGGATGCCATTGTTCTTTACTCTACGCACGTTTTTAATCCCGACACCCAGTTTTGCCGGATTAACATGTGTTTTAAGTAGTTCTTGCGTGCAGTCACTGCTCATCATTTTGTCATTGGGGTATACCAAGAGCGTGTGCTCTGTGGTCTGACTCCTCATGGGCTGGGCTGCGGTTTGTGGCCGTTCCTGGCACAATGTGGCCGGACGAGCAGCCACAGTCATGTAGGACCCGCGACTAGGTGGAGCCACTTTTTCACCGTCAGGCGGTGTGGGCGGAGGACTGCCACCCACTAAGCCTCTCAGCATGGCGTTCTCAGCTTTCAGAGAGGCAATCTCAGCCTCCTGGGCGCCGAGGATGGCAGACACCTTGCTGAAGAGATTGTATATGACTGCGCAGGTTGCCTTTTGGCACCTGCTGTCCTGTTTCGCCAGGAGTTTGGTGAGATCATCATGGATCCCATCCACTGCGGCTCGCCTGCTCTCAGCTGTTGCAAGCGTGTCCTGTGTTACCACAGGCATCGATGCCGACAGCGTTTCAGCGTTGGAAGCTGGACTTGTTTTCTCGGCTACCGCTGTGGTAGGGTTCTTCTTTTTCTTCGAACCTGCCTTTGTTTTGGTAGAGGGTTGCCATGGTCGCTGCGGCCTTGGGGCATCGTCCTTAGGTTGCGTACCTTCAGATTCCGCCTCCTTGGCCTTGGCCACCTTTGCCCTTTTTTGCCTTCACTGCGTACGGCTATTCACAGGAGCGGGTCTCCACTCGCTTTCTTCACTATAGGTAGCGGTATTAAATACTTCCCCAGTGTCGGTTGCAGATGAGTCCGAATTGGACCCACTGGCCGTAATGGGAATTGATACCTTTAGGGTATCTGTTAGCCCGTCCTGCTTGGGCCTTGGTGGGTTATCGGGGACTTTGCATTTTCACAGGGTCCTCCTCTCCACCGGCATGGTGTCCCGCTCACCATGCTCCACTTCCACTCTCTCAACTCCATTAGCATTTGATAGAGCAACAGAAATCGCAGGTATATCACTAGCACAAGACACACCACACAAGCAATCACTCGAATTACTTTTAATTGTCACCATATTTAAAGAAAGGATAAAAATAGTGGGTTTGGGGTGGTCCCGACCTTTCATGGGTGCCCGGAATCCGTTCAGACTTCAGGGAATGCGTTTAAGAGCCTGCTCTGGCTTCGGACTTACTGATGGTTCCATTTTGGCCATCTTATTGCTGGGCCTTCACTGCCTTGGCCCGCTGCCGGGACAGCTACCTATTACTGGCCTCCTACCCAAGGTCACCCCAGCCTGGCTGGTTGCTCGGCTTAGGCCGTCCCATCCGCCTTACTAGGAGACCTTCTTCCCGCTTCCAGTCCTCTGAGACCATACACGGCCATCCAACGCATCGTCAGGCCTTTAAGCACCGCTCCCCCCAGGACATAAGGAAATTGGCCCTATGCCCGAGGAGCAGCTTTGCCAACTGTCCGTCAGGATAGAAATTAGCTAGTGGAACCTCACAAGCCTCTGTGGGTTATATCCCTCTGGCCACCAGCGAGGCTTTGGCAGCGGGAGTACGACTCCTCGCCCCACTGGCTTCGGTATGCAGACCGCGGCCCCCAGATCAGCGCCCAGGGTGTGTGCTGCACCAAGGCCTTCTTCCTGGAAAGCTGATTCTTCTTTTACTGGGCAGAAGGAACTTTACGTGATTTGCGTTACCACGGGCGAGGCATAGTCGACTGCATTCGACCGCCTGCAAAAGCAAACGCCAGCCCACGCCACTGGGCTCAATGCGGGAGTTTGCTTTGTGTGTCTCAGATTCCGGGTTGTCTCCAGTTTCCTCGTCGACACAGGAATTGAATCCAGAAGCCCAGCAGCCCCTGTGGCTAGTCAGAGGACTTCTTGTCGGGTGAAAACGACAATCATCTCACTACAAGCAGACGAATTAATTGTCGTGAGTAGGGGGACTCGGGACTGTTCCACCAAAGTAGAGGGTCCCTACTACATTTCAGCAGCGCCCCTATCGAGTGACGCCGACCGATGAGTGCCAAGGCTTCCATCGGCAGGAATATTAAACTTTCGTCGGACAAGTCCAAACAACTACACTCCACATATCTCGTCTGAAGACAAGTCCTCCCTGGGAATCCTGTTTGTAGTGGCTACAGCATCCATCCCCTAGTTCTGGGCTTACTGAGGGCTTGTTTTGGCTCTCTTGTTGCCAATACTATTAGGAATGAACCCGTGTCTCGATCGCACCAGTCTCCCTTCTGTCTCAATGTGAGTCTTTGTGTTATGAAGCCAATTCACAATTTTATTTGCCATCTGCCCAACAGAGATAGGTTCCACATAAGAAGATATTATGGAAACTCCATCGGGAGGCCGCGGGCGAGCCCACTGCACTCAGATGACTGGCTGCCATGAGGCGCAACACTCAGACCCAAGGCCTCTGATTCTCTGACACCTCTGGAACTTTCGGCTCGAGTTTTACAACTCCATCGGCAGTTGAGACCAAGACGAGTCTTTCAGGATCCCATTACCCGTCATCTCTCGCCGCTAGGCTCCCCCCCCCCACGGCAAGGCCGGCTCCCTACTCCGGGGGGGATGTGACCCCAGCCAGCATTGTAATGGCTGTCAATGGTTGTAACGTAAGCTTATATTTACTGGAAGAGGAGATCGGACTGTCTGGGTAGCGTAATTGGCAACGCATCTGCACGGTGAGCAGAAGTTGTGGGCTCGAGTCCTGCTTCAGGCCAATTCTTTTCTTCCAGTTCATTCTAAATTATTTAAATTATTTAATTAAATTATAATTATTAAATTTAGCAAGAGATGGTGCCTAACGTCTACCTCTAATACCAAATTATCTCATAATTTATTATTAATATAGCTGATTCCAGCCCAAAAATTCAGCTTTGGTTGGTTTAGTTGGTATTTATTTAAATTCAATTTAAAAATGTAATATATTTTATTTTTAAATAGTTTTAAGACTGTTAATCTTTACATGTGATTAAAATCAATTATTCTTTCAGATTTTATACTCAAACCAGTCGAGCTATGCAGAAAACTGGAATTCAGAATGAAAATTCATTTAAAGAATTGCAAATTCCAATTAATTATGGATACTTAGCAGCAAAGGAATATGGACCGTTGACTGGTGAAAAGTTGTTAGCACTTCATGGATGGCAAGACAATGCAGGATCATTTGATACTTTGATACCACTTCTTCATCCAAATTTACACATCGTTGCAGTGGATCATGCAGGTCAAGGATTATCCAGTCATAAGCCGTTAGGATATCCTTATTACAGTTTAGATTATATAAATCATATCAAACTTATTGTCGACTACCTCAAATGGGAAAAATTCTCAATTTTAGGACATAGTATGGGAAGCAGTTTAGCCATTATATTTAGTAGCATTTATCCGGAGATGGTAGATAAAATTATTGGCATTGATTTATTAAAACCCATAACATATTCATCTGAAATTGCATCACAGGTGCTTAGGAATAATATAAATCGATACGTGAAATTAGAAGGAAAATTGAAATCCAATCCACCCATTTATTCCGAAGAAGAAGCATTACATATCTTAATAGAAAGTAGGAACGGAGAAATCAACGAAGAAGGTGCAAAAATATTAATGAAACGTGGAATTAAACGACTCGAAACTGGAAAGGTGATGTTCTCGCGAGATATTAGAATTCAGTCTGTTTTGGACAGCGGATTGGCATGTACGGAAGCACTTAAAGCAATTGTTTCTAATATACAATGTGATTTATTATTAATCAAAGCCAAAGAATCTCCTATTTACACCGACGAAGAAAGTTTAAATGAATTTATGGGTATTTACAAAACGAAATGTAAATCATTCAAGTTAGTTCATGTGGAAGGAAATCATTTCGTTCATCTAAATAATCCAGAACGAGTTGCGCCAATTATCAATCCATTCCTTTTGAACACAAAATCAAACATATAATTTATATATTTTAATATACAAAAAATTTTGATTTTGGTATTACGTGTTTATATCACATATGCCCACTGTATCGATCTGGTATATTTTAATAATTGAAGCAGTTTTCGTTAAGATATAATAATTAATATTAATGTATGTTAAGTTTAAATTTTTAAATTTAAGACACATTTGTTATTAGTTGCACAAATTGAAAGTTTTCTTTGAATATTTTGATTTAACCGGTTAAATTTTACGAGTATTTTTAAGGATTATTCTTGATTTTACATGACTTATTCTTAAAAATTTAACTGTGAAATAACTTTTTTACGGCTGGATAAGCAAACCAATGACGTTGCCTATTTTGTTTGAAACAAACTGAAAGTTTCCTTGCCAGCTTCTATCTCCTCAAGCCAATTAGTTGATTAAGCACAGTTCAAATGAAGTTCATTTGAAATACATTTCTACACTCAAATTAGTTCTGTATATACGATTTATTTACAAGAACTGTACAGCAATTAGCATGTCATAACCTGTAGGTATAAACTAATGGACAGGAACGATCCTGGACAACTCAAGAGAATAGTCTTTCAATTTGCAAACATCAATTAGAGTACAAAAAAATTTTGACCTTCACATTTTTACACAGGAGGTACTCCATTGACAGGTTCGTTTTCCACTTTAAGATAACGTAGACAGTGTTAGTAATTTGAACACTGTCTCCAAAGTTAAAGCTGTCACTAAGAAAGCTATCCATATAAAAAAAGAATATAAATTTCTGTCACCAACAGCTCCCAATGATCTTGCATATCTTGAATAGTATTCCATTATAGCAAAGCCAATTGAATCATTGGAAGGCTGTTGGCGACAAAAATTCGATATAAAAATGTAGAAAGAAATGAAGGATAACCAACCGAATAAAGGATGAAAATTTGCTCAGTGTTTTAAATCTACTGTCACTGCATTGTGTCTTCGCAAGAAAGTAGAAAGAAATATAAAAAAGTTTTAAAATTTTAAAAATAAAATCCATTTTATTGTTCAAAGCACGGTTACGATCACAAGTCTCTATTTTGAAGAGGATGGTCTTGGAGATCAGATTCTCTTTGAGAATTTCTAGTCTACAGATTGGTTTGTGTACACCGTTTATTTGATTTTGCTTTGCCTGTACCTGAGCACATTTCCCGGAGAAGTGTAATCTCTCTCTTTCTACAGAAGCTTCTGACCAATCAGAAAGCTTTTGGTCACTGGGGGAGATGCCTGCTTTTGTCAGTCTGACCTAAAAGTGGGTGGTCATCCTTCCAGTTGTTTACTTGTGCTTTTCTACAGAGTAGTCTATGACTGGACCATGCTCCAGTTAAATTTAACAAAACAAAAGGTCTGCCTTGTCCACTTCCAAGACTATACACAAACTTGTCACTGGCTTGCTTAGTCAGCTGTATTAAAGCCATTTTACTAGGAAATGTACCTTATATTTTTCAATTCTATGACACATTATGATTTTGAAATCAAATTTTTAAATATTTTATGGAGGGAAAAATTTTTAATAAACCAGTTTTATTAAGTTTTGTCAAGTAACAAGTTAGAAGTATAAGTTATCAAATCGACCAAGCAATAGGTAATATTTTCAGTAGCTTTATTTCTATACCCTTCTTAATATACAATTAACTGTTAATGCTGTATTATAATATCATTTGGAAAGCATTTCAGTTAAATGCTTGTTATCAATAAATTGCAAACTGGCAACTTATGTAATACATCCAAACTCCAGCAATAATGTAAAATATTTACACTATAGAACAGACGTTTTTGGAGATCATATGTCTCTAAAGTGTAAAGCAGTGATTCTCAAGGTTTTTTATGTCACGGTACACTTTTAATAATTTAAAAATTTGGCGGCACACACAGTTACTTTGGTAAGTACCGCAGGATGTCATAACAGTGATTTTTAAACGCGGTTGGTTATTTAGGTCACATTGTCTAAACACTGGTAACACCGGTTACAATTTCTAAACTACTTGTCCAACATCGCTTATGTACGGGTATTCGCAGTGGTGGCTCATTTAAAAAATTTCACGGCACAGTGGTTGAGAATCACTGGTCTAAAGTCTTTCAACGTAGAACAACGCTCGTGATTGTGTCACAAATGTGAGCATAGAACAATGTATATTTCACATTACTGCTGGTGTATTGTGTAAGTCGATAGTTTTTGTAGTTACATAGTAGTTTTATGTAAATATGAATTGATGTACATTAAACAATGTAGCTGAAAATGTCTATTATTGGTGCGTAATGCACCACCTATCCTACACATGATGATCCGTGATTGTTATTTTGGATTTCAAATGCAAGATGTTATTGATCGTAAGATACATCTCTATTTTGAACACATAAAACTTTGTGAAAAGTGCGTCTTAGAATTGAGGAAATAAGGTAATTTTTCAGTAAGATATCAATTTGAAAAAAATTAATCTGATCTTTTATCAGTGATCAGAATTATTTGGAATGCAAATATAAAAAATTATTTCATATTAACTATGCTTTCATTTTTTTCCCTTCAAGCTTCAGTTACTTATCACAATTGTTACTTGATGTAACTTGAAACTTTTTGATATTTTACATTATACTATTAAATAAAATATCAGGGGATTATATAACAGTATTTTATCTTATTGATAGATCTATAATTATTTCTATATCATTTATTCATTAACTCGTTCAGTATTTTTCAACCTATTGCTAATAGTGGCTCCCAACTTGGTAATTTTTTTAATGCAGCTCACCTGCTTCTGTACAGTTATTGCACCTTATGTACTTTTAGTAATGCATGTGTGTTGTTATGCAATTCAGCATTATATTTTGCAGTATTCCAGTTGAAAACCTTTGAGCTAGTTTGATAATTTTGGAAATATGTAGTTAGAGAAATTTCAGATTTCTTTTAAGAAGAATATTTTATGTGAAATTAGTTTCTTCCAACATTTTGTTTTAAATTAATAGACTAAGTAGATCAGTGGTTTTCAACCTTTCTAAATTAGCATCTTATAACTGGTATGTTTGATACACTCGATACTCAAATTTATTTGAACTTTAGATTATCGAGTATCGGAATCTTGCGATATCCTGAATTATTGCGAAAGCTACATTGAAAACCACTGTTATAATATGGTGCTTTACCTCTACGTAATTTTGTCCACGGTGAGTCTGCAGTTGAGTCCAAGAAGTACCTGCAGAGAGCAGTATATTGTCTTCCTATAAACGGATATTGGGGACCATACACATTGTTTATTGGAATTTAGTTGTTTATTACATACAGGAGAGCAGCAACTAGTGTCTTGATCTTTGAGATGGTCAATATCATCTTGTCACTTTATTTTCGGCAGTATGAGTCGGATACTGTTTGTGCACTCTCACTGCAGTGTAATAAATGAGGTTGTATGCAAGCTGTGATACATTGCATTCTTTATACAGAATGATCATATACAGTAAACTCCCGATTATCCGTGTGCAGGTTATCCAGTTTGCAGATTATCCGTGCATGAATTTAATTTAAAAAAATAATTATATGTGTGTGTATTT
This sequence comes from Centruroides vittatus, assembly GCF_030686945.1. Classification (NCBI taxonomy): domain Eukaryota; kingdom Metazoa; phylum Arthropoda; class Arachnida; order Scorpiones; family Buthidae; genus Centruroides; species Centruroides vittatus. The sequence goes on along the minus strand of NW_027122669.1, from coordinate 352,752 downwards.
TTTAAATAGTTTCTCACTTTCATGTTTACTCATCCTATAAGTGTGCACGTGTTCATATTTAGATGTTTAAATCATTAAAAGATTCCTGCAAACAAACCAAAATTACAGATTTTCTTAATAATAATGAGCATTAAACATGTTAAAATAATTGTCTGCCTTAGAAATGTATAATATGTTGCATTTTAGAAATAAATACTGTAATTATAGTTTGGATGATCCGTGTTTTTCGATTATCCGTGCCACCTCTCCTGCCATTAGTCCTGATAATCGGGAGTTTACTGTATATAACTAAATACTGGTTAATAACAATTAGTTACTTCCTTTGTAATCATTTGTTTGGACACCCTTAAACCAATGATTAAGTAGCATCTTCACTCCTTTTAATCATTTATTAAAGATTTAATAATAATGAAACCATTATTTAATCTTTTAGATTTCATTTTTTTTAATTGGTTTAAGATGTTTTGTTTTGATTCTATGTGATGTAAAGTTGCAAAATATTGCATGGCATGAGCATATATTATTTACATTGTTTTTTTGAGAAATAATTTACTGTACAAGAAATGTGTCACTAATGTATGCATATTAATAATTTTATCATTGGTTTGTTGTCTTCGTATCTATAGTCATTTTTAGATATCTCGTATTAAAATATATAACTATTTAACAACACGCCCAACAGCCGTAAGTGAACGGGTTAATTTTAGTAGCGACATCGCCTACAGCTGTTGGGTGTGTTGTTACTTATATTATCGGGTTTCATTGGTGTTTATTTATTTATATAGCTATTTCCTATATGTAAATATATTATGCAGATTCTCATTTTTAAATGCAATAGTGTTAAATGAATTGACTGTTTTATGAGTATAAAATATGTAATTTTATTTGCAATTGTTATTTAAATAATGAATATATTTATTATAAAGCTTTGTTCTTTCGTTTAATAAAATTATATATTTCATTAAAAATCCAAGATAATATATTGTTACAATCGGAGCCATTTTAAAGCACTTTTGAGGCTCCAAATTTCTTTCGAAGTATTAAACAGATATACAATAAAAATATTAGTAATGAACAAGGAGATGATCCCCTCACAGTTGATTCCTTCTACATTTATAATCCTTCCCATATAAATATTTTGGTAATATTTTGTGCATATCTGTATGGAATTTGTAATTTTGAATGGATATTTGTTGAATTTAATATGAAAATGAATAAGGAAATCAGAATTCAGGGTCAAAATTCAAGTAATGTTGTTATTGTATGTGCTGAGGTTTAATTTTAAAATAAAAGTGATGTTACCAAACATGAATAGATAATTCTTTTTGTAAGTTTAGTCATCGCAAGCAGACAAGAAGCAGAGGTCCTGCCAATAGCGTGGCATTTTTAGAAGTTTATGCAAATGCAATCAATCAGAACACAGCTCAAGAACAGGTCCAGGAAGAGCTGAGAAATATCTATAAGAAATATTTATTGTATCGTTTAAATTCATGACTTGCCAGTTAGTCGATAGTTTCATTCCGATAGTTCACAGTATGATCTGGGATGGATTGCATGGGTGCTAAGGTCTCCTTAGGTAACAATGATTCATTTTTTTTTTCTGATTTGTTACATAGTGACCGTGCTAGTCTTGGTCAATGAGTGAGTGAGTCAATACAAAATTAGTAGTACAGTGGAACCTCTATATTTGTCATTAATCTGTTCCTAAGGACCTAATGAATATGGAATATGACGAATATAGAAACAATTTTTCTCATAATAAATAACTGATATTCAATTAATCCATTCCCATCCTGAAAAAAAGGTACAAGAATAAAAATTATGTTGTTTGTAAAACTTTATTTTTGTTTTAGTAAATAAATACAGTATAGTGGTAGAAGGAGAAGAACAGTATTATTAATATAGTATTATTATTTAGAAGAAGACATATCAATTAAAACATTAGGTAATTCTAATTATGATCATAGGGTCTGTTTTGCCGATGATTCACTAGCACTCGATTTAATAAAGAACTCGTCCAGTGTTGTGTGTTTTTGTCTGCTTTTTAAAAACTTTCTGAAGTAGGCAATTACATTATCATTGAATGTATTTGTATTTTGGTTGACTATAGCAGCATTTGGGTGCCACTTTGGAGCGATTGGAACTTGGTTTCTCGCATTGATGATTTTGCAATAACTCAACAACACACAGGAGGACCGCACAAAGCAGACTGATTAACTAGCTAGCTAGCTAACACGGCTAGCTGATTGGTGCAGGCATGTAATTGTAGTACCACTTCCAGTGTTGGGAATGACGACGAATATGGAAAGATAAAAAAGTCATTCAATATTCGTCACATTTTGATATTACAAATATAGAGGTTCCACTGTATTTGTAGAGTCAACTTCAAACTTTGTATTAAGCTTGAAAGAGTTCCTGTAAACAGTTAAAAATCTTATTTTACTTTAAATGATGATGATTGAGTTCTTTCTCACAAGTAAAATAATATATTTAGCCATCCTTATACGGGTATACCTCGAGTTACGTCATTCCCGATTACACGTCATTTGTCAAAAAAGTATATGGAAAAATAAAAATCTAGTTTAAGTCAGTTTATTCAACTTTAAATCCGTCCGCCACAAACATTGAAGTCATAATATCACTAGAAAAGCGTTGAAAGAGCACAAAATCATATTAAAATATGTACATTTACAGTAAATGTTAATATAATCATAAAATCCTAGAGAACAAAACATGAAAACATCTGTGTTTCTGTGTTGTCTTATTTAGCGGTCTTTAAGTGCTCATTATTGGTGTTTCCTCCATTATTGGCATTTAGTTACGACGTAAGTCGTAACTACACAAGTAAATTTGACTTGCGTCACCTCTCCTGGAACCAATTACCGACATAAGATGAGGTATACCTGTATATTTTTTTACTATTTAAATTTCATATTTAATTTGTTCATTTGCCCATTTGCAAATTTTTCATTTAGTCTTTCAGTGGTTCTCAATCTTTCTGTGGCTGCGAACACCATTCATCTACTTCATATTACATGGAGCATTAACATCAATATATTCAAAAATTGATAAGAAATTCCATGTTTATTATTATCAGGAAACAATAAACTAAAACTTTAATGTATTGAATGAAATAGAAACATAAAATTTTCTATGAGTATGGTAATATATATTGTAGTGCATTGGAATAAATTTCTAATAAAAACTTTAAAATAGTTTTTTCTGTAGAACACTCGAGGCAGGTTTGAAGAACACCGGTGTAAGTTACGAATCTAAAAAACGCAGCATAGTGTACAATATGTTATCCAGAGCCATGAGTTTGGATGTATCAACGTTTGCTTTCAGCAGAGTCAACAGTTGCTTCAATTGACATGTTATTTAGTTACATCTGCCAAACGGTGAGTGACGTATGTGTTCGAACAGTAAGCAGGAAACATTGGTTAGTTGCAGCTAGCAATAGATAGCGTAAATGAAAGACACTACTAAATGTGACAGCAAAACACTAAACATGTTTTGAAACAGCACTACTATAGAAAGCGTTCGGCAGAAAAATACTCAACATCTCTGGAACTGTTGAGTCTGCTGGAACACAGCCAATGAGCTTTGTATTCATTAATCAAGTTTCAATTGTTTGTGTTTTTCCTCAATGAATTCAGAGTCAACTCACTATACCGAGTTGATTTGAATGTTAAAAAGCACTAATTAATTTTACATAACACTAAACGGTACTGTTTATGTCACCGCTCTGTACGTTATCAATTATTCGTATAATTAATAATGTAATGTCAAGTACTCAATGCTGTATATTCTTAATACAGTTAAGGGATCGACGATTTGTGTTACCGGTACGTAATTTTGAGGGTGGGTATGTGTGACGACGTTATGGGAGGATGTTTTACGAGTAGAACTATTGTTACATTGGGAAATTTCCAGAGGTATCAGTAGGATTGGTGCATTGGCCATATGCCTGTGTTGAAAAGCATAAAATAGAATTAGGTAATTTTGGACGAACCGTGGGGGTTTTTTAATTAAATATTTTTAAACACGAAAAGAAATAACAGCTTTTATTAAAAACAATATCTAAAGGAAAAAAATCCAGCAATAAGTTGCTTAACTTTCCCCGCGACATTTAAAACACTGTATGTAGCGCCATCTGTTATGATATTTTATTATTAAAGGCTTTATATTTTAATTACTAGCTGACCCGGCAAACGTTGTTTTGCCATATAAATTATTTCTAGGTAATTTCTAGCTGACCCGGCCACGCGTTGTTGTGGCTCAAAATGTATCTATTATAAATGTGTAACACTTCCCCCGTGGGGGAAATTTCAAAAAATTCCTTCTTAGTGTATATTCTCTTGACGTACCCTATTAAAACGCAATCAAAAACGCATCTAAAATAGTATAATAAAAGCCGAGTTCTTCACAGTAAGCCTTAATCCCGTCACTTTTCCCGCTGGGGAATATCGAAAAATCCCTTTTTAGTGTATATTCTGTTGACGTAACCTATTAAAACGCAATTAAAAACGCAAAAAACCGCATGTAAAATAGTATAATAGAAGCCGAGTTCTTCACGGTAAGCCTTAATCCCGTCCATCTCCCCCCACTGGGGGGAATTTCGACATGTATATTATATAAAAACACGTGCGTATTCGAATGCAACGTTGTGTCAAAATTTCAAAGGAATCGGTAGGAACAAACGAACGTTATATTTTATTTATATTAATATTTATATTAAGTAATAATTTTAATAAAATAGGAATAATTAATAGTTATTCTCCTAACCTCACTCAGACTCTATTACACTGTAAGACAACAACACCTTGATGCTGAGAACCTTTAACTTTAATCATAAACAAACGTTTTCGGCCCATTCCATGGCCATCGTCAGGCTAACAACATTCGAATACTGTTCCGAATAACCAATTTCAAATTTAAATAAAATACAAAAGAACTCACGCGCGATGCTAAACAACGTAAACTAAAACTAATATAAACAACATAGAAAAGAACAAACGAACGTTATATATTATTTATATAGATAGATAGAAAATGATCTGCTTCAGTCCATTCTCACAGAAAAGCATAATGCCTGACAGAAAAGCAAACTTAGTTCGTCGGAAGGTAGCGCCATCTGTTGGACATAAAAGCCTTAATTTATATATAAATATATTTTTGAAAGGGGGGAGATGGTGTAGGGGTATGAAAAATAGATAGTAGCCGATTCTCAGACCTACTGAATATGCATATCAAATTTGGTAAAAATCGGTAAAGCCGTTTCGGAGGAGTACGGTAACTAACATTGTGACACGAGAATTTTATATATAAGATTATAAAATGGCAAATAAACTTAATTTTGAGGATAGGGACGGATTTTACAAAAATTGTAAATGCTAATAACGAATAAAATCGTCATTAAGTCCGACCCTAGTGGAGATACGATACATAACTCTATTGTTAAAGGAAAAGTATGATGTACGGGGGCAAGCCACTATTAATTTGAGGTGAAAAGCATATACAGTATTTTAAATGAAATAAATTAAAAATATGTTTAGAAATTGCAACCCTGCATTGTGACGATAAATCACAATAATTGCTCGTTTCTTTATTGAATTCAATAACGCCATTGGCATAACTACGATTTTGCTCCGGGATGATGTCGGAGGATGATCTCAAGAGTAATCAGTATGAAGAAAAATGAACGTTCCTTATGTACTTTCCAGACAAATGTTCTAGAATGTTCCCGGTGCCTCTAGAAGGAAACTTCGAGAAAAAACTTTATATTCCGTACTGTGATCTTTCTTTTTTTTTTTTAACTCTCCGCCCTGTGGGCACTAAGAGGACCTCTTATAGAAGGCCCATCATGGGTTCGGCCAGGCCCACAATGGAGCGACCGGGTGGTGAGGGACGGGGCCCGACATATTCGAACGGACCACCCCCCGAAAAATTTCTGGGGATTATTCGATCCCAGGTCCCCCAGAGCGGTAGGCTGCCACCTTGACCGCTCGGCCATCCGGCCGCCGACTGTGATCTTTCTGCTAGAGCAGGGGTGGTGAACCTATGGCACGCGTGCCCAAAGTGGCACGTACGAGAAATCACTTGGCACGTAATGTATCATATGATTTCTGTCCTTTTCAATCATCCTTTCTGTTTATCACCTGACCATTCTTTTTCCAATCAGATTTTTTACATTTATTCGAATTAAAGCGTATTCATTTAATTTCTTTAAATATCATTATTCGAAGTCTAAGACTTTGGCACGCATTAACATCTTTAAAGCTAAGTATGCTTACAATATGGCACACGGACTCAAAAAGGTTCGCCATCCCTGTGCTAGAGTAATTCACAGTCACGTAGTATAAATTAACGACTGATAACCGAGCATTTATTTTTTTTTATTATAATAACAGTGGATAAAATCACTGAACACTGGTAGTTGCTCGTAAAGTTTTCCGAGTTTTTCCACATTAGTAACACCTAAATAGAGACCAAATTCTCTTTGAAAGTCCTTCCGGGAACAGTTCCCGCTCGGCAGATCGCCCATGTATCGCGTTGCTGTGTAGGAATAAAGAAAACCATAAAAACACGTTATTTTTCCTCTTTTTTGACTTTTGTGGGTTCAAGAGCTCTGAAAACGTGGATATGTGCAAAAAGCCCAGAGGGTCAACTTTTATACGATTCCAATTCTTTCCCATGTTATATAGATAACAAGCCGGGAATGTAAAATGGCTGAGACGAATTAAAAAAACTATTTGGAAATTTGTAGGTCACTGTACTCGTTGAAAAAAGAACGATCGAGGCACTGCTACGTGGACATTTTTAGTGGAATATGAATTTCTTTTTATAAGTCTACTCTAGTCACGCAAATAAATTTAGTTTTTAAAAGTTCTGCAGATATTTTCTAAGTTATTTCTTCAATGTCGGAGGTTTATGAACTATTATACACGCAACTGCACGGAATAAAGTAGGTTATATCGTTGCATACAAAGAAGAGGGTGGCGATCAAAACTGCTCAAAATCTTTACACATAATTAATGAAATCTGCACTGAGAGTGTTTTTAAGCATATGTGTCGTGAGTTCAGCCAGGCCACAATGGGAACGTCAGATGGCGAGAGACAGGACTAACATGTCGGGCTATCGAAAGGGAGAGTGGGGGATTTTTCCTTCGGGCCTAGAAAATACAGTGGTTCATAGTGGTCCTTACCCCATAAAATTGTTATTTTTACTAATAAATTATAAAATCATTAAGTCTGGTTTTTATTAGTAAAGAAACGTTCTATGTATTTCATTTGTTCAAGGGGGAAAAATTAGCTAAAAGAGTCCTCTCTACTCTGGCCCATATAAACTTTCGACGGCCTTGCCGACATATGGGAACAGACCATCCACAAAAAAGTTATCTGGGATTTCTCGCACCCGAATTCGATGCCGGGTCTCCCAGAGCAGTAGGCTGACGTATGGCCGGATGGCCGAGCGGTAGGCTGCCGCCTTGACCGCTCTGGGGGACCCGGGATCGAATTTTTTCGGGGGGTGGTCCGTTCGGATATGTCGGGCCCCTCCCTCACCACCCGGTCGCCCCATTGTGAGCCTGGCCGAACCCATAATGGGCCTACTAAAAGAGGCCCTCTTAGTGCCCACAGAGCGGAAAAAGTTAAAAAAAAAAAGTAGGCTGACGTGTGACATGCAACCATTACAATTAAAGTACTGTATTAATTTCATTTGTTATATTTAGCGATTATGATCAAAACCAAGTTATGTAATCGCCGAGGAAGACAATTTGCCATCATAATAGCGAGGTTGAGGCCGAAGTTTTAAACGCGGAAACGTATACCTTGGACGTTTTCGCGTTTAAAACTTCGGCCTCAACCTCGCTATTTTTGACCTCGAATTGTTAGACAATTGTTTATTGTATTAACTCAAAACAAATCTGCATCACTAATTTATAAATTGTTTATTTTTAAAATATATATTTCTGTTTTTTCTTTTTTAAATAATTATTATTTTAGCGCTTAATATTCCATGGACAGGCGATCCTCCTGAAGACACCTTTGAACCTCTCAGTGCCGGCCGGATGGAGCCTCGGGAAAAAGATATTAGTGGGGCCCCGAAATATTTGCGAAACTTTTTAATCAAATTTTCTTTGAAATCTCACTAAGGAACCGCCGCCCACTGGTTGAAATTAATTATTATTATTATTATTATTATTTTTTAATGCTTTTTATTTCACAGAGGGCGCTGTTCGAAATCATAAACAAAACGCATGCTGTGTTCGTGTTTATCAACGTTGTCCTCGTTGCTGTCAAACGGGTAAGTCGCATTTTCCTTCGAAATATGAAAATTGTATAACAAGATTTAAATTATATTAAGTTTGCGGTAATAACAGCGTAACAAATTAAGAATTCAGGCTGAAAACTGTATTTTTTCGTGTAAAATTGTATCTTGGATATGCTTACTTCATAGTTCAGTGACTCCTATATTAAAAATGAATGAATATAAACTGTATATACAACATATTTTTACATATTGTGGCTTATATTCTATTTTTGGCTCTTAAAGGAAAAAGAAGTATATTATTAGTTATAAAGATATTAAAAAATAAATATGCAGGAAGCAATACAAGGAAAACAGCAGCAGATTTGAATGCTTCATTCATTATGTAAGCTTCAATTACGACAGTAGTGATGTTGTATGATTTTCACTTTGAAAGTGGAGTTATTAGTTCAAATCTAAGATCTAGATCCTTCGGAGAGATTGGGTTTGTTGTCAAAAAATTGCTCTTAAGGCAAACAATATAAACACTTCCTGTTTAGTAGAGGAAACGATTAACTCTTCGTGCACCAAAAATATTTACATAAGTAAAAATGTAATCTTATTGAGTTACTATATTAATAAGGTCACTTTTCTGTATAAGGGCAATATTCTTGCAGCTGACAATTAATATATTAAAACCAAAATACTCGACAATAAATATAATATAAATGAGAACAAACCGGTTCGTTTCCATTTGTATTAAATCAATTTTCTTAAAATCCATCAGGAAATATTTATTTCTTTGTTTTTTTAATCTGAAAACGTTTTCTGGTTATATTATTATATAATAATTTTAATATGTATAAAAATTTAAATGTATTTACCTTCTGAGCATCATATAAACCTTAAGTTTTACATTTATTTAGATTATATATTAATGTTACTTGAAAATAATTAGAGAGGTTGAGGCCGAAGTTTTAAACGTGAAAACGTGTACGTCGGACGTTCGGTGCCACTTTCCCATAAGTGTAGAAGTTTGACAATGGCGTTTGGAATGTCGAGCATGATTCCACCGACTTTCCAAATGCCATTGTCAAACTTCTAGGCTTACAGGAAAGCAGTGCCCAACGTCCAATGTACACGTTTTTGCATTTAAAACTTTGGCCTCAACCTCATTATTATTTAAAAAGCTGAAAATATTTTTTTCTGATTGTTTTATAAGATAATACAAATAACACCAAGGTTTTCTGATGTTATCTGTATTAAGTGTTACCTGTTTTAGCTGTGGTGAAGGCTTTATAACATGTTTGAATATTTATTTTGGTAGATCTGTATAAGATGAGCTTTATAGAAATAAATAGTAGAACTATACAGAAACATAAACTAGAACTATAATTCAAAGAAATAACACCTGCATTCTACATACAAACAACCTTTACATTCTTACGTATTATTTTACAATTTTTGAATGGAAAATACAGCTATAATATGCCTTTCAATTTTTCTCATAAGATTATAAAATACTGTGTTAAAATTTGAAGTTTTCTGGGTCAATGACATACAGTTTTTATTTTTATCTAGTTATCTAGGAAACTCTTAACTTTAGATTTCATATAAATAACGAAATTATAAATAGATTGTTCTAACAGGTTTATATAGATATATTTTCAGATTCCATTTAGCAATAAAAAAAATATAATTTTATATATATACATTTCTCATATAAATGAAATAAACCTTCAAATTTATTTAGAAATTGGATTAATTTTCTCATTTTGTTGTTAATAAAAAGTTGACAGCCTTTCATATAAACAAGTATTATTTATAAATTCAATGGAAATAAATTTATAAGTATTTTCAGCTATGTGTAGAGATAAATTTAAGTATGCAGCCCACATAATTAAGTCTGGAATATCTGCATATTATTGTATAATAGGAATATTTGCTTTAATGGAGCATACAATTTAGAAACTTATAAAAAAAAAAAGGCGAGAACTTCAAACTTTTATTCATTTTCAGGAAATGCTTAGAACATAGACCACTGCCATCGTAGAAATTCATTATGATCAACTACATTGTTAAGGAAGCAAAAGATATGGAAGGAAGCATGTTAAGGAAGTAAAGAATGAAGTAAAAAAAAATTTTTTTTTATTCCTTACTTCCTTAACACAAAGTTATTTATAATGCATTACCATGGTAGCAGTGTTCTATGTTCCAAGCATTAGAAAATTAATAAAAGTCCGAAAGTGCTCAAATTTGTTTCTTTTCTTTTCTAAGTTTCTACACTTTAATAGAACATAAAGTTCTATTAAAGCAAATGTTTTTAATCAAAAATGATATCGCCAAAAATCCAGCAGAAGAAAAATAATTATTAAATAAACAAATATTTTTGACTACTTTCATTGGTTATCATCAGTTACAGTCATTCTATTATCAAATACAGTCGACTCCGCATAAGTCGACACCCGGATAACTCATCACCGTAGGTTAATTAGTCAGCTTTCTGTGGTCCCGGCCGACTTACATAGGCATTAATGTTATTAATGTTAAAAAACTCGGTTTACTCGACATTGTTTAACTTGTCACCACTGGATAAATCAACATACTTTTTCTGTTTCACACTTTTTTGACATCTGATAAGTTGACTCCCCTTCTGAAAAAATGAGTTTACACCCTACAATAAGCTGTGTGGTGTGAACTTATTTTTCAGGGGGGGTCGACTTATCAGAATTCTAAAAAGTGTGAAACAGAAAAAGTATGTTGATTTATCCAGTGGTGACAAGTTAAACGATGTCGAGTAAACCGAGTTTTTTAAGGTTAATAACATTAATGTCTATGTAAGTTGGCTGGGACCACAAAAAATTCACTATGTAACCGACAAGTGACGAGTTATCCGGGTGTCGACTTATGCGGAGTTGACTGTATAAAATGGAACGAAAATTTTGAAGTGGATGGAACATAAAATTGATTGGACAATGGTGTGATGTGATACTATGGTCACTTACGTAATGAAAAGAAAAGATTTTTTAGATGACTTTAAACAGATTTCCAGGCCTGTGATATGGTATCAGTGTAGCAATGTCTGCAGACTATAAAAAAGGGCATTGTACATTACACAAGGGGCTTCAAACTCTAGGATTCAACATTGGATCAGTGCTCCCACAAGGTGGCACGGATTGCACTCTGGGTTAACTTAACCTTGAAAACAATGGGGCGTTGGTCAACGTATGACGAAGTTGCATGGGTCAATGGACAAATATCATTCATTAGTTTCTTTTGTATTTGCAGAATAGGCTAGAAGTCATAAATTTGCTACTGTTTGGGATTAAGAAAAAAGCAACCGAAATGAAAAGGGGGCACATGCCCCAATGCATGGTTACTCCTGTATCAGCATCTATAATTGTTAGCTACTCTTTCTGGAAGCTTTATATATTTCCAGCTTCTCCAAATGCTGGAGATGGGTCTTATTACTGGTATGATGTAAGCATTGAGCTTGGTCCAGAAAGACTTGTCATTGTCTGTAGTAAAGGTTGATAGTGCAGTAGTAGTAAGCCCCCTATTTGTGGATGTTTCATGTTCCCTTAAAAGTAGGTTTAAGGAACATGTTACTCCTGTATACCCCCATTTTTGGTTCATTCTATTGTTGACAATGGGGAAAGAGTATATACTTTTTTCACAGAGGTCTGTGGTGTTTCTAAATAGCATATGTACCATATATCTCAGCAGATAAGACGATAGTTGAATTATAAAAAAAGGCCCTGAAAATCTGGGTTGTCTTATAGGACAGATACAAAAAAAAAATTAGATTGAAATTTATATAAATTAAAACCATTATAGTAAAATGGACAAACCGTAATTATTTACTAGAGAGTAGAGTATGTCCACAAAATAGAATAGCTCGTACGATGTTTTTGTGAATAGTCAAGGTCATTATCCGAATGCCTGAATCAGTGCGAATGTTTGCAACAATCGCAAGGCAGTGCTGCCATATGCAAGAAAATAAAATTTGATGTTCTTTCAAAAAATTACGAATAGGACATAATTCAGTATACGCTATACAGTGTTATTATCCGGATGACGATTGCCGATCTAAACTAAATTCATAGGCCGTCGATAGTTTGGGGGTCGTCTTATAGGACAGATATATGCTAAACCTATAAAACTTCGACAAAAATTTATACCTCATCTTATCTGCCGAGATATACGGTATTTATGGATTTTTTTTTTGAATGTTGATGTTGATGGCCTTTGCTGCGTTTGGTTGCATTTAACAACTTTGTAAATTTTGACCTTGTTTTTGCAAATATTTCTATTGTATTTTAAATTTCTGGTACATCTTACTATATAATATATTAAAGCTTCTTGTCTCAATTAGTTTTCGCTAAAGGTAGCTGATATACTATTAGCAGATGTATCATCTTATTATTTATATACAAAGTAGCTTAATCATGGTTAAAATTATGATTTAGTTGCTCCCACTTGTTTTAAGCATTCATAAAATGATCTTAAAATGTATTTTAGCTAATTAATTGACTTTCTGGCCACTCTGTATAAAAGATACATAAGTAAATATGAAGTTTTTGACTGTATATTTAATTTTTAATTCTTAAGAAAATAGTATAAGTTTTAAGAAATGTTCTTAGTACTGTCATAGCCTTGATACTTAATTTTTATATTGAAATCCACTATATAAATTTTTATTACTTATTTTATTTATATTTAAATAATATTTTTCTGAAAATAACTTATATAAAAATTGTTTTGTACAAATAGTCCAGTAATATTTATACATCAATTCTTTTTATTGGTATTTTATTCTATTGTATTCATTTTATTAAAATGTCATAAAAATAAAAATTGAATTTTATTATTTTGTTGAATAGGTCAATATAAACTGTTTTAAGTGGTTTACTTTTGTTTACACGTCCTAAATGCTTTCAATATTTGAAAGTATTGTGTCTCTGGCTCTTTGAAAATGCTCCAATGCCGTTGTGATTCCAAACGGCAGTCTTGTAAATTTATATTTTCGAAAGGTGTATTCATTATTAATGGTTTTTGTGATTGTTCTTCTACCGGTAGCTGAAAGAAGGCTGATTTAGCATCCATAACTGTAAAGTATATGGCTTTTGGAATGCTTGATAACAGTTCTGTTGGTGAGGGTTTACTTTTGTTTACGCACCCTTTGTGATGCACTTAAGACCCCCTGCGAGACGGGAATACAGACACTTACTCTGAATACTTTATTCAAGGTCCTTCCTGGATCGGGCGAAATACACCCTTATACATTAATCAGGGCTGTCTGTCTTGCATGCCCTCTTGTGGTTCCAGCTCCGTAACATAAACAGCCAACTTAGCCAACTTAGCATAATAATATAAATTGCTTCTTCTATTAGTGACAGTATGCTTAAATTTCATTTATTTTTTAATATTGTATTGAGATTTATTTATTTAATAATTAAGTTGCCTCTTAAAACTTATCAAACAATATATCAGTTCATTTTTATAGTGCTATACTCACTGCAGGATAACCAGAAGTGGTTAGCCTTGAAAAATGCATTAAAATGGCCTTGAAAGGAAGCTGAATTATTGCTTTTTTGAAGAACGTTCAGTCCCAAAATTGAATTTCCTTTTGATGATATGGCAGTTAAAAGATTTCTGAAAAACCAACTCAAAAAACTGGAACAGAGTTTAAGTCAATAACACTTTTCCAGCATAGGTTTAATTACTGTATACGCCTATACAGAAAATACTTAGCTTAAAATAGTTATGACACTTTTTCCATCACAAAATAGACAATGGACAAAATGATGTTTATGATAAATGCTACATGAAAAAGTATAATGATAATTTGTATCATTGGTACTATATTTTACCGCAGACATATACCCTTTCTCGATAGCTATGCACTGCTTTGTTCTTTATCCTGTGCAGACAGTATAGTAGTTTTCATTAATAGTTGTATTTTATGTCAGTTTTACGTTGTTTCAATAAACATTAATTTTCAAATAATTTTGAGATAGACAGTATGTATAAATATGTATCAGAAATTAAGTTTCCATATTTAGTTATAAAAATTTTTAATCAATCTATAAAAAATTCACGAGTAACTTAGTAAATATTTGTGTGTTTCTTTTTTCAGTGTAGTCACCATATTTGCCGAGACACGTATCCAGTCTAACAATCAGATCTTCCATTCCTTTGCGAACAAAACCTGGGCATTGATGATTTATTCATTGGCAGTTCTTGTGTTTGACATCATTGCCTTACTGGAATTGTGTTCTGCATAGCTGTTTTTTCATGTGAGGAAACAGGCAAAAATCTAATTGTAAAAGTCTTACTGTCCTTAATTCTAATATTATTGTTAATTGTCTACTTGGACTTTACTTATTAATAGGATTTTTAAAGTCCTATTAATAAGTAAAGTCCAAGTAGACAATTAACAATAATAGGCAAAAATCTGTTAGGGTAAGTCCAGGCTTATAACGAGTGGGAAAAAACTCCCATATCCAGCTTTTCAGAGGTTTAGTGGTACCTTTTGTAATGTGCAGACAGTAGTGTCGCCACCTTTTCAAAATTGCTGACTTGGACGGCAGGTCGGGTTTGCTCAAACAGAAGTCTCTGACGCATGCGCAATGTTATTTTACCATGTGAAGAATAACATGCACGCCAGTTCTAAACCAGTTAGGGACTTGTGTAGGAGCAACTTAAATTAAGAAATGAAATAACTTAGCTTTAAAGAGCCGAGAAGCAAATAAAAAAGGTCGACAGGTTGCTACGAAATCCCGGACAAAATTAATTCTTAACCCGGACAATGAATTAAAAACCGAACGGATGGCACACTAGCAGACGGACATTGTTATGAAGAAAGAGAACTCTGTATAAAAGGAGATTTTCTTGTAATGAATTGGCTCCTTATGTTTTCAAACTATTTCTTGTTAGGAAATTGCATTAACTGTTGCTGCTTTTGGTCTGAAATAGATCACTGATTCTCAAATGTTCACAGGTGTGATAAAACCTAATATAAATAACTATCTTTAGTAGATACGCTTAATAATAGTAAGGGCAAAAAGCGAAAAACAATACATTTATTATATATAAAATATTTGTGTTGTTTGCAACAGTTGACATCTTTAAATATGAAAAAATATAGAAATGTGTAACTAATTGTGTAATCTTTTAAGTTAATTTTATATATTTAGATTAGAAAGTTGTGTTTTTTTTTTATTAGTTAAGAGATTTGCATATTTAAAGGATTGGCTTTTTAAGGCCAAATGATCTTCAGGATTATATCAGACTATATTAAGCTCATAATTCTGCTATAATCTAGCAGATCATTTGGCCTTAATCAAAAATCAAGTTAATAAACGTTTGTATTTGGATTTATGGGGAAGTACTCGATGCTTAGAGTATTCCCCGTGCAGGAACAAAACTAAAACTTCTCATTTTTATTGATGGTTATTGATACAGACAGCAAATTTTAAATGTCAAACTACAGTTTGATTGTTCTACTAGTTTTTTTAAATTAGTTAAAAGTTTCTGAAGAAGGAAACTAAAGCATACAAAAAGCTTTAAAAAGAGAGATGTTTTGACCGCTTAAAAAGTCACGTTAAGAGTGGCGATTATAAACAAAATATGTAAATAATCTTCCAGTTTGTTGAAACCGGAAATAACAATTTTTGAGAATTCAGAACAGTAATTAGCACACTTTTTAAAAATATTACGTGAATAAATTAGTGGATATTTATTTGAAGTTAGTTTAAAAACTTAGTTTATTTTTAAATGGTTTCAAAGATTAATGTTAATATTTTTTCATGTAAAGGTAAATAAACTGACAAGTTTTTATTCTTTCAGATTCTCTTCTTGGACTAAACAGTTATGCAGGAAACAAAAATTCAAGACGGAAATTCATTTAGAGAGATACAAATTCCAATTAATTGTGGTTACTTAGCAGCAAAAGAATATGGACCGTCGACCGGTGAAAAGTTGTTAGCCCTTCACGGATGGCAAGACAATGCAGGATCGTTTGATACTTTGATGCCTCTTCTTCATCCGAATTTACACGTTGTCGTTCCAGATCTTGCGGGTCATGGATTATCCAGTCATAAACCTTCAGGATGCCCTTATTTTTTTTTAGAATATATAAATCATATCAAACTTATTGCTGATTATCTCAAATGGAAAGAATTCTCAATTTTAGGACATAGTATGGGAAGTAGTTTAGCCATTATGTTTGGTAGCATCTATCCAGAAATAGTGAATAAAATTATTGGTATCGAACTATTAAAACCCTTAAGTTATCCATCTGAAATTGTAACGACAATACTTCGTAATAGTATGAATCAGTATGTGAAATTGGAAGATAAACTGAAATCTGATCCTTCCGTTTATTCGGAAGAAAATGCATTGCGTACTTTAATAGGTAAGAACTCGGAACTCACCGAGAAAAGTGCAAAAATATTAATGAAACGGGGTGTTAAGCAACTTCACGGTGGAAAAGTTATGTTCTCTCACGATATTAGAATCAAATCCATTTGGGATAGTGGACTTGCAAGTAGTGAACTTGTAAAATCAGTTATTTTGAATATGAAATGTGATCTGTTATTAATCAAAGCTAAAGATTCACCCGTTTACACTGATGAAGAAAGTTTGAACGAATGTATTGAAATCTACAAAACAAAATGTAAATCATTTAAGTTGGTCGAAGTGGAAGGTAATCATTTCGTTCACTTAAATAATCCGGAACGAATTGCACCAATTATAAATCCATTCCTTTTGAATACAAAATCAAATATCTAATTTAAATTTTCGAATACTCAACAATACAGAAAGAATTCGATATATTTTTATAATATCAAAATATTTTTGATAAGATAGGAAAATGTCAACACAGTTATAAATATAAAAGGTTATACTATATACTATATACTAGATTATATACTTTATATACTAGATTATATAAAGAGGATAAATATAAAGATTTACTACAGATATATCTTAAGTATTAAGTAAAGTTGCTGGACACGTGATATTAATATGGCTTAAGTAATATCCTCTAATTTTTAAGAGAATATTCTTTCCTGAATTTGTGAAAGAATAGGAATATTCTACTCCTATTCTTTAATGAATAAAACTTTTTACATATTGTTATTGATGATAAAACGTATAATTCTGAAAACATTTTTTCAATGAATATGCTGTATTTTAAGAGTAATCTACGCAAAAGTAGACTACTCTTGGTATATCTATGTTTAAAAGACAATTTGAGAAGGATGCTGAATTATGCAAAGGAGGGGTTATATGCTGCTTCTAAATTGCAATTATGAAATGAGCAATGTCTTTTATCATAGGCTTGGGGTATATGATGAGAAAGGCTATGCAAAGATTTTATTTTTGTTTTAGAAGTATTCTGCAGGGTGTATGCCAGAGGTGGACAAACCTTCTCACAGTAAGAGCCATATATTGCCTATCAGAAATACATACTCTATCGGAATGGTATTTATAAACAGTTAAAATACTATAGTCATCGTTACTTTACTGGTAATTTACGACTGGCTAGGTAAACATTTATTTAACTGCTTTAACTTTATGAATCCACCTTTAGTTTTCAGTAACCAGTTCTATGTTAAGTTGCAAATTATGCTTGCAATCCATATATATATTGCACTACATAATAGTCAAAATATACAAATATATTACCACAAACATACAAATATATTACATATGTGTAAATAGTATCTAAAGTTTATAAAAAGAAATTATGAGTAAATTGGAGCTGTAGTAAGGGTCTAGAAGAGCTTATGCAGCTCATAAGTTGCAGTTTGATCTTTGTGGGTATTATGCCATTGCAAGTTTACTCGTGAAAATACAATAATTCTGAAAGACTGTTTTTACAATCTTTTTGTTGTTAATATATATATATATATGTATTAACAACAAAAAGAATATATATATATATATGTGGGGGGTCTATGGATAGCTGGGCAATCGTCTTGAAGCGGACACGTCGTTCCTTCTTCTTTTCTAACTCTAATCATCGTCGTCTTTTTCTGCGTGCGCCAGAATGGATGTGCACGACATTCGGCCTGACCATGTCGCCAGCGCGGGGGATGGGCACCACACACACACACACACACACACACACATATATATATATATATATATATATATATATGTTGTTCCAGAAAAATTTAATATTACGATCTGTGGATGATAGGAAATCATAATGTATGATGTGAAATCCGCATTTATAGTTTTATTAATCAAGAGATATATTTTTATTTTTATAATATGTTTAAACATAGATTAAATGTTTACTTTTTACAATTTAACTAGTCTTATAAAAGTTATTTTTTTGACATTTTGGTGTTTCTGCTTTGCGCAATTAAATGTTTCCTTCCTATGTGAAACATTTTGAATATCACAAACTCTTTAACAGTATTAATTAATTCTTATGAAAATTGAAAAGTAGACTTTGTTATATTATTATTATTTTATTGACTTTAAACATTAAATTTTAATGTTTTGAACTAATGGATGAGCTATAAGTCTATATGCATAGATAAAGTGGTCACTTTGTTACGCAGCCACTTGCAAGTGACAAAATGTGCTGTATAGTGAGCGTCACTAACTGACTGCACATATGAATGTTCTTTTTATTTTTATTGAATGTGTGTTAACAGGTCTAGTTTAATAATGCATACTCATGTATCATGTATATTTTGTCTCAGGTGATCCCTGTTCTGGTACACCTACAGTTTCCAAGTGTCCTCACAAATAAAAATTAAGAGAGGTGAGGTTTGGAGATATAAGACCCACTCTTTGGGACCATAGTAGCCAATTCAATATATAGAGACTTTTGATTCATTCTATTAATAATTATTTTTCCAATAATTCGTACGTATAACCTTTGAAAACACACTTTTCATGTCCTTTTAAGGTATTTATTTACATTCACACCAATTTGTAAAACACTTAGCTTCAGCTGCTGATTCCTTCTCTAATATTGATTTTTGTGTTGAGCACTTTTTGATGTAAAAACTACTGGTTAATTAACACTTGTCTATATTTAATCTGTAATACATTGACTAATACATTGACTGGGGTGATGACCAAAGAAAGACTAACTCAGACAAAGACAAGTAAGTTTTTATTTTCTTCCTTGATGCCCTCTCATGGTTGATTGCAACAGGGAAGATTACAACAATTGGTATACCTTTTTTTTTTTTTTTTGACCGTTCAAAATGAAATCGGCCGATGGGAAAGTTGTTTGACTGGTTTTGCTATACAAGTTTTCCTTGAAGCCTGAGAAACAAAAGCAATTTAGTTCCCAAGTACATAGAAAAAAATAAATTTTTGGAGCTTAAAGAGTTAAAATTTGACATACTTAAAAATGGGTTATCGGTAAAGGAATAACAACTAAAGCAGGCCAAACACTACATGATTTTGCTGGCTGACTGTAGTTGGCAGACGGGTTTGTTGCCTGACAATGCTGGTAGAGAGAGTAAACACTAGACAATGTTTTCCTCCAAGAAATGAAGCATGTAGTGAGAAATATTTTTATCTATAACTGGTATTTATACAAAAATTAACAATAAACTTTATTCACATACTATCCCTACTATTGTAAAAATACTCTTGTCTCAATAAAACTTGATCATGCATAGAAATTATTTCATAATGTTCTTTTTGCCATCTTGATTGTGATGATGGATGTCACTACTCGCTACTCATAAATTGGCACTAATATCGTCGAGACACATAATACTGATTGACTGTTGGTGGTAATAAGTTGTGTTTTCCAAATTTTCGGTAAACCAATGTTGGCCAATTTCCTTCTCAAGCAACATACTTTATGTCAGACAGACAATAGGCCATATTAGGCAGAAAAATTGCATAATGTTTACTCCACTTAACAAACATTCTCT
Organism: Centruroides vittatus; assembly: GCF_030686945.1. Lineage (NCBI taxonomy): Eukaryota > Metazoa > Arthropoda > Arachnida > Scorpiones > Buthidae > Centruroides > Centruroides vittatus. The sequence continues at coordinate 332,580 of NW_027122669.1, read as the reverse complement.
GTTATGTTTTCAATTTTCACTTCTCTGAGATGCATCTATGTTTTGAAAACTGTTATATCACAAAACATGGTGCGTGACAATGATGGTGAATTTCCTACACTACATGCTTTCTATTCAGTATATATGACCAAAATTACTTGTATTGACCCTGTCCTTTCCACCACCCATTTCATTTTGTTGGTCTATTTCTTAATATACTGTATATTAAACTCAAAAATAAAAATACACACATATAAATCAAATGTGGATTTTCAGCTCCACAGCAAATAAAGAGGCAAAGTAATGCTTTTGTATAAACAACAGTATTGGTTATTTATATTGAATCGTTCTTGCACGAAAGAAAAAAATGTTAACAGTAGATTCTGAACAGATATTAAAATTTGTCTCCAATAACCTGCAGCTGGCATGTGTTATCCAATCTAGAATTGTCATTGTGAAAACAAAGGGAAAGGAAATTTACTACGATGTTGAGTTTTTTGCAAAAAAAAGGCAATGCACTTTCTTACATTTTAATTTTCATTTATAAAGAGCCAAAGAAATAATATATTTTTGAAGAATTAATATTATATTAAAATAATAAATAACCAACCCTAGAAGAGGGTACAGCTATGCCCTGCACACCCTCCATCTACTATTACCTAGGTCTTCACACCCTTTAGATCTACAGATGTAGCCAGATGGATCACTTTGCCAAAATGACCCATCTGGCTACATATGAAATAGTCTCTGTTATGTTTTGCTGAGATGATCTATTTTTCCACATCGGTAACAGACTTTGCTGAGTTTTAAATCTTTGGATTGAGAACTCGCTGAATTTTACTACCTTATTCTTCTCCATGTCTTCTATCTGTAAATCTGTAGCTTTTAATATGCATACAATTTCTGCTTCTTTGTCTAGCGCCTTTCTCTAGCAATCTCCTCAATTCATTTGAGAGTATCAGTTTTCCACTATCTGTTCATCTAGCTTCTTGTAATTACACTTCTGACCTTGTTGTTTCAGTCTAACAATAAACTTACCTACAAAACAATGCTCAAAAAATACTAAAATGTAAATACATTTTAGGTATTCTTGAAACCGTGTTTTCTTATATGTTGAGCATCAAACACAAGACCGTGTTATTTATTAAACACTTGGCACTTTTCCACTTCTATTAGTTGAGACGAGATTTTATTTCACTCGTTTCGGGCATTTCGCCCCTCTTCAGTCAACTAATAAAACAATATACAACATTTCAAGTAATATAACACACACTAACAGATACCACAAAAATTAATTTAAAACGTACCGTTAGTTCCTCGAACTCAAGGGTGCGCGTGCATAGCACAATTTGGACCTCAAAGTTACAGCAACAAATGTAAATGTTCTACGTACGGCTAATTAAATTGTAAAATTTCTTTTAAAATATATAAACATACAGGCTTATTTTATACATATCGGTATATTAAACATATTCGGTATCTTACTTTTTTAAAATCGAACGCAATAGATCTTTAATCTTCTTTTTACTAACTTTTTTCTTTTCTTCATTGTTGTTTTATCTTGACATAAAGCAATAAACGTTTGGACCTGGTGTTAACTAAAAAGCTCACTTTTCGTCTAGTACTGGCTCATTATTACGCAGTTGTTTGTTGACCATTTGCATATTCTGCTGGTTATGACGATCTGAATTTACATAATTAACTGTATAGCCAAAAGTAGCCAAGTTAGGCTGGATCTGTTGCTTATTTTTTATATGATTATAATATTCTTAACCAATTCTTGTTTATATTTATGCTTAAATTTTTATTTATAGAATTACTGGACTTTATGATGGCCACGCTCTCTTTAAATTTTCTATTATAAGCGTATTTTTCTTTATATAAAATTTTTGTACCATCTTGATCTATATTACAATTATTAAGTAGGCAATGATCATGAAAAACAGAGTTTACTCGATTGTATCTTAAGTCGGCGACATGTTCCTTTAATCTGATATTTAACTTACGTTTCGTTTCTCCAATATAAATACTATTATTCTTACAAGTACACGGAATTTCGTAAACGACATTCTTTGTTTCTTTCGCTTCTGTTCTAGTTTGCTGTATACTCTTTTTATTTTTTAGCCGGGATTTAAGTTTCTCATATTTAGGTGCGAGTTTTATGTCTACCTTTCTTAATTCTTTATTAATTTCTTCACATAATCCTTTTACATATGGAAAACTAATATATCTTATTCCTGAGTCTTGTTTTTCTATTCTTTGTTTGTCGTTGTACTATTTGTTTTCACAATTTGTAAATACATTTGTTTCAAATTTGATATTAATAATTTTAAATTCCCGTTCCAAATTTTACACATGACTCTATATGACTGTTATTTTTAAGCTAAATCTTATCACAGTATTTAAAACAACATTCATGCTGACGAAGTCTTATAATACTATTTTACATTATATTGTTAAAGAAAATTTTTTGTTTTTTTTTTGGTGTCACGACTTGGTTAATTTATAGACACTTGGCAAATTCATCTGTTTAATCCATAATCTTACAGAGATGCGGGTCAGGCTTTCGCCCCTCTTCAGTCTGTTATGTAATGTGCGTGTGTTGCATCTGTCCGGCACCTTCCGCACTACATTTTCCCACTTACATTCCCCTCCTTGCTAACTTGACTGCTTCCCTCGCATGTCTCACGTGTAACTTCTCCCTCCCGGAATGCTGCATACAAGTGGGAAAACGTAGTGCGGAAGGTGCCGGACAGATGCCCACCAGATGCAACACATGTACATTACGTAACAGACTGAAGAGGGGTGAAAGCCCAAAACGTGTCTCTGTAAGATTATGGATTAAACAGATGAATTTTCCAAGTGTCTATAAATTCACCAAGTCGTGACACCAAACAAAACAAGAAAAAGAAGACATGGTTTCGACAAAACAAATAAACAAAATATTTTGCAAGAGATTATAAATTGCATGACAATATAACAGTATTTTGATAGAAGGCAAGTAATAAACACTATAAATATATGAATTGTTTTGTACATTAACTCCCTAATGATACAAATTCATTAGTTTTGTAATTTAGAAAGATGAAATCAGAAAGTTTTTGATTTCAATGAAAATATTTATAAGTTTTTTTTTTACATGAAATTTAATTTCTGTCAATATTTTATTTTAAATTAATAGATTTATTAGAGAAATGAGAGTAGGATATTTTCTTTTCCAGCATAGGTTTATACAGTGGGATAATTGGATTGTAAGTGAACATCCAATGTATCCTAGCAAGCACTCTTGTGAAAAATTCTTAAGGAACCAATTCAAATTCTAATATCTCCGAGTGGCAAACAATGTACCTTAGTTGTTGCTTACCTTGTACCTTAGCTGTTGCGCCCATCTGGCAATTTGACTAATAATGATTAATAATTGGTTACTTGTTTCAGGCCATGATTAAACAAGATTTTTGTTATTTACTTTGTTACTGATTTAAGATTAACCAAATCTTTGGATTATATTAGATCTTAATTTCAATATGTAAAGTTTTTATTTTAATTATGCAATCAAATCCTGTTTATTCAGATTAAACAGGACCAGATAAATTGAAATTAGTGGGATATTGAAAAAATTCTATACTGAAAATAATATTTAATGATTTAAAATAAATTTACATGCTTTGCTGACTTTAGAACAATAGGAACATAAAAATTACTTGGTACTGTACATACAAACAGGATGTATTTTTATCCTTGCACATGCAAGATTGTAAATATTATTTTCAGGTTTAACTGTATAAAGTTTTTGTAATGTTACTTGTGATACTGTTTTATTATTAAAATCCTAAGCGATTTGTATTTTTATGATTAATTTACAAGAAAGAGCATATCGTTGATGAATCTTCTGATATATAAATTTTAATATTACAAATATTAAAATTTATATATCAGTAATTCTTAATAATAATATGTAATATTAGTTTGTCGTCTTCATTTCAACAGTTAATTATGTTTTGGTTATAACTTTATGTATAAAAATATATAATTTGTTTCTAGAGATAAATATTTTTTCATGTTATAATCATTGCATAGTACTTATATGTAAGTACAGTGTAGAGCCATTAAGCTGCAGCGATTGGGGTCCAAACTGCTTAATCGCAGCTTAGGTCCGCAGATTAACTTTGTAGTATTGTAAGGTGTGAATCGGTTACAATGGCGGCCTCCGTAACGTTGACGCTCGGCGTGGATAAAACAGATTAGTACTGTATTTGAATTTCATTGCAAGTTATTTTATTGTTTATTGATAAATGAAAGACTAATCTTCTATAAATACCTCTTTGAAGTTATAAGCCAGTATTTAAATATTTAATTCGCAATAGTGCATTGCACGTCATCACGGACATTCGAAATGCCAAAATGACCGCTGTCAACACCTGTCTAGAGTGTTTGAGAGACCATGTCCAGGTCTATGATCCATAGTGTCAAAAAATTGGAATCCGAGCTTTTTGCGCGGCTTAAGCAAATTTGCGGATTACTGGCCCACGGCTTAATGGCTCTACACTGTATAATGCTGGTTTTTTTGTTAAACACAAGCAATGTTACTACAAGGGAATTTGATTTATAGTTTTATTCATACTTTTTATTTAGATAATTATCTTAATAGCAAGTATATTCTTTTGTTTGTTCATTTTGTTAATGCTTATATACAATAATTGTTAATGCTAATATTATATACATTTTATTGAGTTTATATTGTTACATTTATAACATTTATATATTACATTATTGGATATTTGTTTAATAAAATATATATATATTTTTTTAAAATACAAGGCATTATATTTTTCTCATAAAATATTATAAGTTTTTAAAATAATTTTTATAGAAATATTTATAGTTTATATGCATGGACATAGTGGGGAAATCATAGAGGGACATACACTCCAGATGTAAAATCAGAAAGGACATTATGAACTCTCCTAATAGGTAATAAATAAATTTTTAAAATATTGCAAATGATAAGTTAAATGTTAAGCTAATATTTATATTGAACATGTTAAAATGCTGTTTTTTCATTATCAGTATATTCTATTAAAACACATCATGACATATTGTACTTTTGCATTGAAAATTCATGATACACCTCATGCTTATACATGCTCCATATTTATAAAATATTCTATACAAATCATCGAATTAAGTAAAGTTGGTACCGTTATATAATTTCACAAACAAAACTGCTTAATTAATACGTTACAATTGTGTCCCTTACACCATTCTCAATTAGCCATGTTATTGTAAGCTATAACTCAATGTATAACATTCATTCTTCAGACATAGTTGGTAACAAAATTTATTTTTGCCAAAAAATCTAAATTTATAAGTTATCTCATAGCTGACACATGAAACAGAAAATTGTTTGCATAGGTCAACTATCAGATAACTCAATCAATTCAGGTGAGGGCTATCCATTAATTAAGTGTACAACCTTTACTGGTTTTGAACAATTCAGTTTACGAACAAAATTTTGAACTCATATTTTCTCCAGTTGTCGTACAATAACTCGGTTGCCAAACAAGCTATGCTACTCGACAATTGCCAGCCACAAATTAGGTACACATAGATGGTGAACAGATGGTCTCTATATTGACAGCTGCATGGCTGAGCAGTCAACATGGCATCCTATCACCCCGGGACCTGGGATTGAATCCAGATGGGTCAAAAAATTCCTGGGGACTCTTCGACCCGTCCTGGGGCAGACGTATCTGGTGGTCCGACCAGATATGTCGGCTCCATACCTCATCTCGTGGGCCTGGCTGAACCCATAATGGGCTTGCTAAAAGAGGCCCTAGTAATGCCCATAGTGTGTAAAGAGTTTAAAAAAAGGATGGTCTCTATAGTTCCTATGTTAAAGTTGATGGCCCAATCAATTGATGATAGGACTACCGATTCAGAAGTTAGTGGTGCCAAGATCGCCTTGCGTCATTAGACGCCAGGACACGAATCATTGATGACATTACTTTTTAAATTATACTTTTTAAATGGGCATGTGGGAAAGATACTATTTCCATTTTTACTTTCCTTGTTCTGTTATATATAAGATAAGGAAAGTATGGTGATCAGTCAAAGAATAATCCTCCAAGATTTTTGCATTTTTGGACTCGGGACTTTGAAACATTGAGAAATGCAAAAAAATGGTGGTTTTTCTGTCTGTATGGATATTTGTGTGGGAGGAATGATTTTGTTCACCCTCTTTGAAGCTTAATAACTCCTGTGCTTTTGATCGAAAATTTCTGAAATTTTGCAGGAAGGTTTGTTTATTAGGGGGATTCGTGCTATTAAATTTTGGTGATTAAAGGTCGAGTAGGTGGGAAATAAAGGGTTTGTATAACATATCTCCAGTAGGGTCGGACTTAATGACGATTTTACTTATTAGTATTTACAATTTATCTTTTATAAAACCCATCCCTACCCTCAAAATTAAGCTGTTTGCCATTTTATAATAGTTAAAAATGTAAAAAGCTTTTTTAAATAAAATATCAAATAGATGGTGCTACCAAATGTTGCCAGAGAAAGTTCATTTTGGATCTAGAAATGAGCAAAAACTTTTTCCATATAGGTTAATGGTAATTGCTTCTTTGCTGTATGCCATTTAGGCTTACAAAAGATTTTAGAGCAATATTCTACCTTTGGAGAGCCTCATTTAGCAAGCCCATTATAGGTGCCACCGAGCACGCCCAGGGGTTGCAGATAATGGAATGACCTCGAAGAAAGTTTCAACTATGAAATAAGCAAATGTAACATACATTCGACATATAAGCAGTCGCAGACAACTGGCGATAATATTAAAGAATTGATTTGACTCTCCATCTTATGAGTACTATGAAAGCCTTTTATCAAACCCATAGTGGTTCGGCCAGACCCACAATAGGACTGCTGGGTGGTAAGAGATGGAACCCGACACATCTGGGATAGACTTCCCTGAAAAATTCCTGGGATTTCTAGACTCTCCAGGATTTTTTCAGGCTCTCCTTAAGTGAATTGAACTACGGTGCCACTTTGTTTAGCTTTCAACTTCCCGACTTATACAGTGTTTCGTAGGCTACGGCTATCCTGTGACTTTAAAGCAGTGGTTCCCAAAGTGGGCGCTACCGCCCCCTGTGGGCGGTGAGTAAATCTTGGGGGCGCTGGAGGCAGGGTACTGAACGGTGACCAAAGGCAAAAGTTCGGGTCACTGACAGCCGTTCCCTTTCCTCTGTTAAATGGATAAGAGGAAAAATTGCATTTAATGGTTTCCAGATGTTGAGAACAATGTACAGTAAGGGCACAAACTGTAAGATTCATAGAAAAGTTTTCCTAAGAATATTTCCAATCCTTTCTCACACAAGAGAAAATGGGTTAGGGTGCATTGGGTATAACTTTATGGAACAAAGGGGGTGGTGGATCAAAAAAGTTTGGGAATCACTGCTTTAAAGTAATGCAGACTGTTACTTATTCTACAATGAATGCAATTTGTGCTATTTGTGTGTACAGTTTTCATGTTTTATTTAAATAGTGGACAATATTGTGTAAGAATACAGGTGATACACTCCTATTGTTTGACTGTCAGGAATGTGGTTGAACTTCAGACGTTCGCCACCAGGTGTCATCTTGTCGGAAAGTCCATTTTGTATCGTTGTTTACCATTTACTATCGCCTCATTCGACAGTACTTTTAGGAAATTCTTACAAAATCATGTCTTTTAAATGCTGTGTGCATAATTGCAAAGGCAATTATTATCCAAAGAAACAAATAGTAAATGTATTTAAGGCACCAAAAGATTTGGAATTGTTTAAAAAATGGAAACGAGTGAGTTTTGCAACTACACAATGATATATATATATATATATATATATCATTATCATTCTGTTCATATATCATAATATGAACAGAATATATATAGTTCAATATATAGCTAATATTATATATATATATATATATATAATATTAGCTATATATTGAACTATATATATTCTGTTCATATTATATTCCCTATTAATTTAAAACCACCAAGACTTGCCAAATTCCGTTTGATGAGAAACCCAGAGTTCATTATTAAAAAGTAAAAAAATAAACCCAAAGAGGATCTACCCACTTGAAAAAATTAAAAGAGAAATTGAATGGACATATTGAAAGAGGTATTTAGGAGTGCTATGAGATAATTGATCATGATTACGCATCTGCAGATGTATTAGAATGCATAATAGATTACATTGTTGGCTTTGTTGAAAACAAAAATTTTACACGTGTAGTTTGTATTAAGGCATTGACCAAAGATGAAAGTTATCAACCTGTGCCACAGTTGACTAACTTCAAAAGAAAAAGCAGACTCACATGCTTTTCTTTTTTCACTGCCTAATCAAATTGAACAACGATTATTAGTCGGCATGCTTAGTGATGACATTCTGAACGACATTTTGGAAGCACTGTCGCATAAAAAAATCACGTTTTCAAGAAACGAAAATATTCCAAATTTCTTTCTGAATAAAGCTGTTTATCGAGCATTCAATTAGCAATTGTTGCTAGTAGTAATCAATGGTAAAAATTGGACTTTTGCATCGTCACGACACGCGAGTACGTGCAACCACTTCGTCGACGTCCTTGAATGGAGAGTGGTATCACTTGTATTCTTACACCATGGTGGACAATTTGAAAAATGTCAGTTTAAAAAAAAATCGAACCTGTATGTTAACATTGTTTAATTTTTAAATGTGCAAAGTGTGAAGCTGATTTAGGGACAAAGCTACTGGAAGGTTGGAAGAGGCATATCCTCCAATATTAGGAAATTCCAATGAACAGTCGGCAAATTTATGCCACTAAAAGTAATACTGTATATTTTATCGGAATTAATAGAAATACAGCAGTATAAAGAGGAAGCACGAGGGATGGGGAGATTGGGAGAAAAGATCCAGCCATCTTGACTGGCAACTTTGTATTAACTATCGCTATCAGTCAGCAAAATCAGCCTCCAACTCCCACGTACCCAATGATCAATGTCTAAAACATATAAGCTGATAAAGTATTTGTAGAGCAGGCTAGATAATAGCGAGGTTGAGACCGAAGTTTTAAACGCGAAAACGTGTACGTCAGTCGTTCAGCGCCGCTTTCTTGTAAGCCTAGAAGTTTGACAATGACGTTTGGAAAATCAGTGGAATCATGCTCGACATTCCAAACGTCATTGTCAAACTTCTAGGCTTACAAGAAAGCGGCGCTGAACGACTGACGTACACGTTTTCGCGTTTAAAACTTTGGCCTCAACCTCACTATTATAATACAAAGCAACGGACGTATAATTTAAAATGGCTAGATATTCATAGATTACTTATAAAAACAAAAAAGAAATAGCCGAGGATAAGGTTTCAACACATCACTTTGGACAAAAGTATATGGGGGAGCGAATCTGAGTTCAAACTCGACCTTCCCCAACCCTCAACCGTGTTGACTGATTTCATTGTGGGTCAGGCCCACGTGTAACCAATGGACGTAATTATGACTAGATGCAAAACCAATAATGAGGAATAATTAACACAGTGTTAATTAATTAATTAATATTGAATAATTGAAGTTTGTCCCATAGATTGTATGATACTAAATCCGTTATTTGGACGGCCGCGTGGCCGTCGGCCATGATATTGTATATTTTGTATATTTTATATTGAATTAGTCTTAGATTTTCTTTGTTCCTTTGTCTAACTCTTTCTAGAACTTTCTTTGTCTAACTCTTTCTAGAACTCTCTTTGTCTAACTCTTTGCCCTTGGGGGAGGATTATCTTTCCCTCAATAGTAAGAACAAAAGAGGGAGTGAGGCCCTGAAGCAAAACAGACAGAAAGAGTGCCAGTCTGGGTTGGAATCCCGAAGAGGTAGGAGCTGAAAAGGAGTGCTCCAGAAAGGGGTGATCTAAGAGGATAAAGTGCAGAGAGAGATCATCGAGGAAAGACGACTCAGTCTGAAAGAAAAAGATTATAGACGAAAGATCTATAAGGAAAAGGGCTACAAACGTAACAAAAGAGAGAGATCCGAAGTTGTTCCCCACCAAAAGACACATCGCAAAGAAACTCGGGTATTTCTACTACTTTTCTTATCTTTCCTTATTTCTTCTATTCTTCCAATTTCTTTTAGTTTTAAGTTAGTATAAGTTAGTGTAAGTGAATACGGTCCTCGTCAGATTGTCGCGTGTGTGCAAGATAACTGTTTTTTGAGGACAAACTTTTAATTCCTGTATATATAAAATTCTAGAAGTTGTAAAGTTGGGATCCTATGTAAGAACCTGTTCAGAGAGAATAAAACTACTTTGTATTAAGTTTTATTTCGTACCATTTCGCTCGCGGGATCGTGTACCTCTTGTTACGAACACCACAGCCGGATGGCCGAGCGGTAAAGGTGGCAGCCTACCGCTCTGGGGGACCCGGGATCGAATCCGAACGGGTCGAATAATCCCCAGAAATTTTTCGGGGGGTGGTCCGTTCGGATATGTCGGGCCCCGTCCCTCACCACCCGGTCGCCCCATTGTGGGCCTGGCCGAACCCATAATGGGCCTACTAAAAGAGGCCCTTTTAGTGCCCACAGGGCGGAAAGAGTTTAAAAAAAATCCGTTATTTGTAACATTAATTCACAGTGAATTAGACAAGTCTCGATATTTGTTCATTATATGTAGATTTGACTCACAATAAGTCAACCGGCATGGATGAGAAATGATACATTACTTCAAATTAGCTATAGTGACATTCGAAACGAAACTTTCAAGACAATTATCCAATCGTTATCAATAAGGTTATTTTAAAACCATCAAGTAAACAAATGATTAAACGTTATGTAATCCATCAGATAACCAATAACGTATGAATGTATGATAACATAATATCAAGTCAACTGATAATAGATAGTGTAAACATTATAAATGAGAAGCAGTTTTTACTAGACCAGAGCCAGTTTCAAGTGTGCAAATCCATTAGAATGGCTTAGAGAGGTTTTGGGGTCTTCAATTTATATATTTAGTAAATTCCACAAAATATGCAACCGGATCTGTATTACATCCCGCTTTTATGATCTAATTAGTTCTAGTCGTTGAGCGAACCTCATAAATAGAATTCTGGTTCCCAAAGGTTATATATCATAAATCGAGGATCAGAAGTCGTGGAGATTAATTAAGACGTCAGCTAGAATTTTTCAAAGCATTGTCTGTTCCGGACTTGTCAGGTTTCATCCCTTCAGCTACCTCATTGTGAGCCTGTCTGAATCCAGCATAAACCTGAAAAAATAATCTTATCTTAGTACAGAAAGGTGTGAAATATGAGTACATTTAATGCACTAATTTTTTATAAAGTTTTTAGAATTGCCAACTTTTTACTCTGCCAACAACTACAACAAAACTAGTATTCAATGATTTTTTCACTATGCCACTGTTGAGTTTTTTCTTCTTAGAAAACTGCTTTCACTTTTTTTTTTATTTTATTGAACTACTCCATTTTCTTGAAGAAACGTACAAATGTTCAACACTAGATCCAAAACCAATGTCTTCCCACAACGTTAATACAGTACCTGATCAATGTTATACAACAGACGTGAGGAATCAACAAAATTTAATTTGCAGCTTTTACATTGACTATGGGTGCTTACAACTTTCATTTTGATGAGTTAACTAGCTATGTTTTCCTATTTAAGATTTAGAACAGTTCAAATTAACGTTAATGTTTGATCCTTCTTCATTCATAATCCTTGATGCATAATCGAAGACATCACGATCTCTTCGATTTGTTCAGCTATTTCTGTTTGAAAATTAGTCAATTGAATATGGCGGCTCTTGTCCAGATCTTTTGGTAATTTGCACTTTCACTTATGTGAAAAAGAATTGTTGTTGTTTATTTGCACAAATACTGTGCAAATTCTTCTGGATCTGTGTATCGCAGCATACTCTCCTGAACCGCATCTTGGAAAAAAGATTTTCTAGACAATCATCTTATTGAAAATATCGTGTAAAAAGCTCTCTTACGTCATGTACAGTACAGTACATCCTGAAAATGCTCATTATTCTGTTTAAAGCTTAGTATCCATCCTTCAATGCATGGAAAAAGGTTATTATCCATGGCACCCGATACTACCAAGCTTTGGAACATTGCCACACATCCCACAATAAAAGTAGTGCGTTTGTTTGTCTTTTAGAAAAGCAAAAAGTGGTTAATTCAGGATTTTTGTACCTAGTGTTTGTGCAAAGTAGATCTTGCACCACGTAACTTCCATTTGCGTTTTGCTACCGCAAATTATGGAAATCACGCAACTAGTGCCACCATTTTATTTTGTTAAAGCCACACGATTTGCTAGCCGAATCTGTGGGCGCGTTTCTGGTAGAGGGTTGATAAACAAGCCAAAGAGAATTTGGAACGGGTTATATCATAAGTTACCCCTATTATAGCCACTTTGCATGATTTTACTCTCTAGATTTGACTGTTTCTAGTTCGAAATACCCGATTATTTATACTTTTTATACTGTTATCAAAGCTATAAAACAGAATTTTTTAAAAATAAGATATCACAAGACGTTATAATGCCAAAATAGTGACAAATTGGACTAAATAGGGCCCAAAATTTGACTCCATATTTAGTCCAATGCATTCATAAAACAATGTACTATTCAGTGACAAATCCAAACTATATGTATTTTATAACGTCAAAAAATTTGATATTAAATAAAAATATGTATATTTCAAATAATAAATTAAATATTTATTTTTACAAAAATATAAATTACGAAAATAAAAGTTTGATCTAATTTTAAAAAATCCTATTTATTAAGTTAATCGATAGATGGCGTTACGTTACAAAAACTCTACAGACGTAATTTCCGAAAAAAGAAACAATAAATAATTATTTCTACAGAGAAAATATAAATTTATAAAATAAAATAAATGCGATTTTAAAGTGATTTAATTAAATCAGATATTTGCTTCATTATTCGAATCAACCTTCAGATATTTATAGAAAATATATAATATATTAAAGAGAAAATAATAATAATAATAATAATTTTTTTATTATTAATAATGACACAAAATAAATTTACCCGAAAGATAAAATTAAAAAAAAGGAAAAAGAAATTAAATGAAATGAGTCACGTATTTACAAAGTGAGGAAAACAATGACGTAGCTATGTCGTAGCAATTGCCACTAAAAATCCCGCAGTCACAAGATACGGTGACGTCGTTGTCAGAAGGTTAACTCGTCGTACTTTAATTCTCGGGTTTGTTATATTTTTTTAGAAAAATATTATTTAATTATTCGTAAATAATTCGACATTCGACATCGGAAGATTCGACGATAGGATAAATCTACGTTGGGATTTAAAATCTCGTGCGTTACGTCAGACGAGGAACGATCAAAAAAAAGAGACGCAGACGAAGTTCTGTTTTGTTTTTGTTTTGAAAAACAAATGATTTTATGCTGAAAACAAGATGAAGTTCCTTTATAAAGAAGAGCATCCGTTCGAAAAGCGTAGGAGCGAAGGAGAGAAAATTAGAAAGAAGTATCCCGATCGAGTTCCTGTAAGATTTAACCTTTTGCGTTATTTATAATTCGTCGTTCATCTTAACCCTAAACTTAGGCTTAGCAAATTTTCAATTTAATTTTTTAAATTATAAATAAATAATTAAATTAATACACACGAAAATTCTTAAAAAATTTAGTAAAATAAACGGGAAATTTTTTTATATATTTTTTTCTTTAAATTTTAATAATTAAAAAAATTTATTCTTTATGACGTATTTTAAGTTATTTAACGTAAGTGTTACTTCACACTAGCTTTGTTTTTTTTGTGTTACGTGAGTGATTAAAGCATTCAAATTAATTTTTTTTTAAATGTGAGCCTTATTAAGGAAGAAATTACAGAATTTTTTTTATTGAATTGAAATTTTATCCTGTTAATTAAGCAATTATTGTGTGTGTGTATGTGTGTGTATATATATATGCAAAATTTTCTATGTGATGTAATGTTTATGCTGGGTTGTATGCCAATGCTATGGTGTGAAGGTTGAAGTTAATTTTAGATTTGTGTGTGTACACACTGTCACTACCTAAAATTATATGATATATACAGCTCAGGTGGGTGTTGAAAGTGTGTATTGATCTGGAAATAAGAGTAGGCTTCTTGCTCCTTTTGCCATGGTTTTGTTTTTTTTTGTACAATGTTTGTTTATTAATTTATAGATGGAACCACTACATTCCCAAACTCAGAAAATTTGGGGATGTAGAAGTCTTTAGCTTTCCTCTTGACAGCCCTGTACACAGATTACTGAAAATAACTTTTACTGAAATAATGCCAAAAGGAACTATAAATCCAGAACCATATTCCTGTCTTGGGACATCTCTTGAAGACGATGTCACTAGCCACTGTCTGATTTGTTAAACATTGAACTTGAGAGATCATTGCTTCTCTGTAATGCTATTCTGGACATCTTTCTCTATTGAAGATGCTCTCTTCTTTCAAAGACGAGTGGATAATTGCCTTTAAACTAGTGTTTTGTCTGTAGCCTTAATTTTATATCTAATATGGATGTTGCTGACTCTATACAATCATTGTAGTGATATTGGACCTACTCTTCCCCTCTCAACTGCAATCTTGTCATCCATATCCAATCCCTTTACAAGCAATCGTAAAAGTAATAAACAAGGGTAGACAAAGAGCTATGAAAAAAGGCAGGAAAAACAAGAGAGTGGAGGAAGATGTGGGAGAAGGAGTCAGGGTAGAGGTGGGAGGATAGTAGTTAGTGAAGAGAAGTGGTGGAATTTGAAAGTGGGCAAGGAAGGATAAGAACAGTCTCGATACTGCATAGGATTGAGTTTCTACCATATACAATCAAGTGTGATTAGAAGTTTTTTTTTTTTTTTGAGATATTTGATTATTCAATTCAGTACAACAAACCGGCAGGAAGGAATCTGTTAATTCAGATGGTAGAAAATCCTATCATATTGGAAAAATTCTCCATCTTGAGAAAGTATTTTGAAATAAAGTAACTTTTGATTTTTTTTTTTTTTTTTTTTTTTTTTTTTTTTTTTTTTTAAGGCAACCACTTTACATTTCACTCAAGAATGATAATACATTAATTACTGAACCATGGATAAGCTGTTAATCCTATTAGTTACTTCTAGAGCCTTTGGGGATGTATAGTGTTAACCTTCAGATCACATTTCTGAGGCAATTGAGTTTGAATGTTTGAAAAAATCCTAAAATTGTATTGTAACATCTGACTTTTCTGAAGCCTGAAAATTACCTAAAATGTGTTACATGCACCAAAAAAACAAGGGCCTGAAATAATTACTTTACTATATGTAAAAAGGAAAAGATTTTATTTATTAGTTTTTGACTGACTGTGTACAATATGAAATAAGTTAGAAAAAATTCAAATATAAAAGTATACTTTATCTAATCAAAAACAAAAGCAAGGCTTATACAAAAACTTTCCTAACACTTGGGGAACTTAGAATTATCTTAAACTAAGTTCGTATTTCTTGTTGGTTCTTGGAGATAAAATTGACTATATATATAGGAATTTCACAAAATTATCTTAAAATTAACTCACCTAACTGTCAACAAGAAGAAACTTCTAATCTGCCATCTACATCAGTGTTTCCCAACCTTTTTTGTGCTATGCCCCACCTAAGCCTTTCTAAAATTCTTATGCCCCCCAACATATACGTTGAAGTCTTTTGGAAGGTCTCTCATTGTCGTGTTCGTTGAAGTTTTTCTTGCACTTAATTGCCACACTGTTTTATTGTAACCACGATAAAACCCAATCCTTTCATCATAGTCTTTTGCACTTTCCAGTCATTGCCAAACGCAACCTGGAACACCACAACTCTTGTTTGTCCACCTCGAGGTCTGGGCAAAGAATGTCCTTTCACCGGCCTCAGGGCCTTGTTCATCTCTTTGTTCTCGGTGGTTCCCAGAATTGTTAATCCCACCCAAAGGGAAAAGGGTTATAAAGGGAAGTTCTAGAAGGAAAGGGAAACAAAGAACAAAGAAAATTAAAACTAACTTAAATCAATATTTACAATAAATATGGCATACAGCGGCTATACGGTTAACTTAAACTCTGGATGAGTCCATTTTCGAATTGCCCCCCTTAACAATCAAATTGCCCCTCTGTGGGGCGTGGGCCCCACGTTGGGAAACACTGATCTACATCAAAAGCTCTTTTCCTTAACCTCGCTCACTCCTTAGCTTTACCTTGTCTTATTTGCAGCTTATCTCTCTAATAGTGATGTTACATTGGTAGGCCCACTCGACTCTATTTACTTATAGTTAACATTTATTTAACTCTAGCAATTTTCTTTCCATATCATGTCATCATCTTCACATAATTCTTTTTTAAATTTTTGCTGACAATTTGGGGTGGGAGATCATTCTTTTAACTTCTTTTTGGAAGTTCCCTGAGATGTCATTTCTGAGTTGATGATGCATTCAATTCATCCTCAGCAGACATCATAGTAAGATGAGTTACATTTTTAGCTTTAGAATTTTGTCTGGGTGAGGTGCGGTAGTCTATATCCTTAATGAAATAAAAATGCCCCAAAAAATAAATAAGAAAATGAATTAAAAATATCAATTATTCAAAAACATCAACTAACTAAAGTCAACTTCAAAGTACTAATTCCAGAAATTACAAAATTATCATTCAAATGTATTAAATTTCTATGCTTTAACTTTTTTTTTTTACTATTATATTAAAATAAAGTAAAAATATTAATTCAAGATTTGTTTTTCTTTCCCTATTATCCAAAATTGCCCCATTCTAGTTATTTCAGATAATCAACACACTAGTGTAATTTAATTCCAATTATTACATTTAATACAAGATAACAGCTTAATTGCCTACTTTTGGTACAGATTTCAAATTATCTTTATTTAACTAGCCAACTTCTAGCTCAATAATAAATCCAGTTTTATCGTCATTTGATTATTAATATAATTTGGGCTTGACTTTCTACATAAAGAAAAACCTCAATCACATTTACAAACAAACATCTCATCTGATCATTCTCTGTCAAACTAAACTAAACTACATTAATTTTTTTTTGGAGGGCTAACGAATAAGATTTTGCCTAATGTATTCAGCCTTGACTACAATGATTTATAATTTTCTATATTATGAAAATGTGTATTTTTGGATATATTGTAGAACTTAGCTATTTCAAATGGAAACAATTTGCTAAAAATAATCTTAGAAATGAAATATTTTTGCATTAAAATATTGTTGTATGAAATATTTAAAACTGTCATCTGTCATGATTTAGATAATATATTCACAATGTTGTCAGTATTTAAACTATATGAAAAGTTTTCCTTGTGACATCAACATAATGCAGTCAATTCATTTTTCAATAATTTATATCTTTAAAGTATTATTTCATGTGTAATGTATTTTTTAGGAAGCAGTATAAATTTTAAATAAAAGGTACAAAATGTATTCAACAGAGTAAAAATAATTGCTAAGTTATGATTTAAAAATAAAATCCAGTTTTTCTTTCTACTTTTCTTCTTACATCATAGTTTCCTAGATTTAAGACTGATATCTCTTAAAGCATCTATTAAAACCATTTTCTTCAATTGATAAAAACAAAACAGTCAATTTTTGAAATCTCACTAAAATCTGTAAATAAAAAATAAAGATTGTTATCGAATCATTTTTCTTCAAGAGCACTTTTTTCAAAAAACAAAAAAAAATTTAATTTAATTCTCTTATTTACATTGAGGTAATTAAAACAAACATTAAAAAATAACTTTACAATTACTCATTCATTTTTGAAATAAATTAGTAAGTATTCTGTTTGTAATGAACTTATCTTTCACTTATTACTATATTATACAAAAACATTACACTATTACAACAAAGACTTGACTAAAAATAAAATGAGCTATTTCTTTTTTCTCAAAATACAATTAAATAACACTTATCACCATCTAGAGTTCCATATCATGCAAGTATCCAGTGCTGGTTTACTTTTTCACATTAAATATGTTTTATATTTAGAAATTTTCAAGTTATTGATATTAAACTGTTTTTAAAACATCACCTCAACCAGGCCGCTACTTACATTTTACTAAGAGATTGCATTACAAACTGTCAAATGGTCATACCACCTCATTGAAAAAAAACAATAACCTTGATCTCACTTTACAGACTTATCAAACTGTTTTCTCATACTACAGCAAGTCCTCATTTACCATCATTTTGGATAACCAGTGCTACTACTGCAATTAATTTAGAATATTCTGGAAGAAAAGATTTATAGAGAGTAGAGCTTGAACCTGCAACTCTTGTTTACCTTGCAGATTTATTGCAAATATGCTATCTAGACTGCTAATCTTTGCACCTAGACAAATTAATTCAGAAAATATTACCATACAGGTTACTTGCAGAATATTCTGCAATAAATTAGTTAATTTAGTTTGCAATCCATCTTCGTGATAAGCAAGAGTTGTGAGTTCAATTTGCTCCCAATCAATCTTTCCCTTCCGGAATATAAATTAATCTAATTCTAATTATTAAATTTAATATAAGATGGCAATTTAATTGTTCATCCTTTAATCCAAATTACATAATAACCACCTACAGATATGACTCTAAATCAGTCATTCCCGAACTTTTTCGATCCACCGCCCCCTTTGTTCCATAAAGTTATACCCAATGCCCCCTAACCCATTTTCTCTTATGTGAGAAAGGATTGGAAATATTCTTAGGAAAACTTTTCTATGAATTTCACACTTTGTGTCCTTACCATACATTGTTCTCAACATCTGGAAACCATTAAATGCAATGTTTCCTCTTAACAGAGGAAAGGGAACGGCTGTCAGTGACCCCAACTTTTGCCTTTGGTCACAGTTCAGTACCCTGCCTCCAGTGCTCCCCTAGATTTACTTACTGCCCACAGGGGGGGGTGGTAGCACTCATTTTGAGAACCACTGCTCTAAATGGACCAATGATAAAAGTTGTATAAGTGAGAGTTGTACAGAAGAGATTGACCAACTTGAATGAAAAATGTTCAAAATTTCAAAATATAACTTACCCTTTGAGTATTGATTACCACAGTTAAAAGCATTATTTCTTTTAAATTGCCAGATTTAACTTTGTATTTTGAATGTTGCTACCTATGTCATCCAGAAATTAATGTGCATATCCAAGTTTTGCTGCAAAAGTCGACATGTGGGGCTGAAGTACAGTACTGTGTTTTTCTTTATATTAAAATCTCTAAGGCAGTATATGGATTTTGAAAATTTTGTTGGTTATCGGAAAGTAACTTTGACATAGAATACATGTTAAGGAAGGTCAGTTTTTGTCAAAATTTGGAAAACATGCATGTAAATAATCTTGGTCTGACACAAAATTTCATACCAAAGTTATTAGTCAATACATACTAGTATGCAACAATAGTCTGGACATACATGACAATGGTTGCTAAAGGGTTGACTCTTTCCAATTCACTAAAGTTTCCATTATGTTGAAACTTGGAAGAGTTACCTATGTTGTTCAATATCACAAAATCAATAGATAAGTAGTATTCTAGCAGTTCTAGGAAATCTTAGTAGGGCATTTTAATTATTTACTTGCTTGTAGAAATTTTTATAGATTAGTAGATAAGATTTTTGAGCCTGCAAATAGCATAAAGATTAACAACAAACACAATACAAATCTAGAATCCATCATCTGATTTACAAATATCAAGAAAAAATTCAGGACTCTTCTAAGTTATTAGACTCAAATTTAAACCATATATTAAACTTTACATCAGTAAATGAGAAGTTAGAAAAGTAAATTAATAGAAAACAACTTGTTAGATTATAAAAAAATTTTTTTGTTATTTTGTGTCCATCTACTTACTAAGTGTTCACTTATAATATATTAGAAGCTGAACAACATTCTTCCATATTATTAGACAAATATTTTTCTATCGGGGCTAAGAACACTGTTTTATTCTTTTATGATTTTTAACATTTATACATAAATCTGAAAAATGTTATAAGCAATATTATACTGTAATAGTGAATTTTAATGTTTGAAATAAATATTTCATCAAAAAAAAAAATAATAAAAATTTGATGGCTATGTACAACAAAATTCCAACTAAACAATTTTTTACATATTGTATTGCTTATCCCTAAAAGAATTCTACAGATATGCTCTCATAACAAAAACTTATTAGCAAACAAACAGTTATAGACTAAAGAAAATATTTTTATAACAACATTGTCATACTGTCAGAACTTTGATGTAGTCTCAAAAATGTTATTGAAAGTATTTAACAATGATAACCACAATAATCAAAATGATAAAGCTAGATTTTAGGTAGCGCTCTCATTTGAATGACTCAGTTCTACACCCCTACAAACATTTCAGACTAATGTATTTTTCCCCTCACTTTACATCATGATTGTCAATCACATGAACAGAGTGCCATAAGTCAAACAGGGGCCCATGAAGATAAGGAAGCAGAGAAGATTATCATAATGGTCATATCAACTGTTTTTAGAAAGGAATGGTGGTTGCTGGCTACATGTTTAGATAAAGCAAGTGGTAATGTCAATATCATCTTGGATGCCCATCATACATGGTAGATGCCAAAAGTTTCTAGCCTAACTATATTTTAGACATAATAGGAATAAAATAATGATAGTTTCAGTTAGCACCATCTGTATGTGGACTAATAAAACAGTTATTTCCCACCAATTTGCGTAAGTCACTTGGAAACATTCATTTCAGTTAATTTGCATTAATTTGCAACATATTGCCTCTTGCTGGACAATGTGCCTGAGTACACTACTGCCATTGCCAAGGCTGCTGTGTACATTTGTGTGATAAGTGTGAGTTTGAGGAGATTGACCATCCGACCTACAGTCTGGCCCTGGCTCGTAGTGATTATTATGTTTCCAAAACTCAAAAAAGACCTTTGAAAAAGTGATGAAGAGTTACAGGAGGCAGTTTGAGCATAAAAACTGCAGACTGTTTTGAAAATGATGACATTCTTTTGTACCTATAACATCTAAAACATGGTTAGGCCGGCAACTTTTGGTGCCTACCTTGTATATTAAGATTGGATGTCTTTATTCCTTTTTTATATTGTGGTGACGTTGCTCGTTTGAATTATCTTTCAATTATTTTTGTCATGTACCATTAGAGCTTATTCTTATATTTGACTTATTATATATATAGTTCAGTTTGTTTATACCTTTTTTAAAATAAAATAACCAGTGTGAACTGGTTATTTTATTTAAAAAAAAAAAAAGACTAAAAGTGATTTAACTACTAATTTAATATCTTTATATTACTGTTAATTTTTTAATATGAAATTAATTTTTCACGAAGATATAGTTTTTGTTCTGAAATAAATTTTTTCTTCATTTAAACTTAACTGAAAAATTTTATATTTACTGGTACACTCTAATTACTAATACCAATCATCATTTTATTAATATTCTTATAAAGATACTAGAGAAGGGCAAATTTTACTTCATTCCAATTGATCTAGACCACCGTTTCTCAAAGTGGGCGATAATGCCCCCTTGTGGGCAGTGAGTAAATCTAGGGGGGCACTGGAGGCAGGGTACCGAACGGTGACCAAAGGCAAAAGTCGAGGTCACCGACAGCCGTTCCCTTTTCTCTGTTAAACGGATAAGAGAAAACATTGCGTTTAATGGTTTCCAGATGTCGAGAACAATGTATGGTAAGGGCACAAAGTGTGAGATTTGTAGAAAAGTTTTCCTAAGAATGTTTCCAATCCTTTCTCACACAAGAGAACATAGGGGGCATTGGGTATAACTTTATAGACAAAGGGGGCGGTGGATCGAAAAAGTTTGAGAATCACTGATCTAGACTATTTGGATAACTCAAATACCATGTAACTTAGTGAACATAACTAAAGTTGTATAAGGAAAATTAATAATTTCTTTATTATTTATATTTGACTTTACTATATTGATATAAATAGAATAACAAAAGTAAAAAGAAAAGCAATTTATTGTATTTTAAGATGTAAATGTTCAAATTTTTAATTTTGACTTTGAGTTTAGATTAACAAATAATTGTTCTCACTGTCACCTCTTACCATTGACACAAAAAAAAAAATAAAAACATTTTGAACTACAAACAAGTTTTAACAACATTTTATAATGGAAAACGTGGCTTGTTGGGCCATCTGTAGTAACTTCGTCATGCACATGTTAATAAAAAAATACTTATTATGATGTTGAAACCTTTTTGTTTTGTATTACTGTGACATCTGATATATTTCATTTGAAAAATTCTTGATAATTCCAGATATTGTCAGAATAAATTAGAGATATGTATAGAGTAATTATGAGTGGCAAAAAAATTTTACTTTGTTAGTGTTTAATTTACATATTTACTCATGAAGTGTATTATGTTTATTTAGATGTATTACTGAACTACTACTATTAAATGTTTCATTGAAATTTAAAAGTATTGTAAGCATAATTCTACAAACAGATTTATTGTGAAGATATTTTGATATTTTATTGATAAGATATGTAGATGTCACATACAATTGTCACAAAAGTCAGTACCATAAAAATATCAAGAAAGATTTTTAAGTGCAGTTATCCTATTGACTGACTTTACTGAAAGATTTGTAATTATTTTTGTGGAGATTTTTATTTTTTATAGTTTATTACTGTTTACATGAGAGAGCTCTCGTTCCACTATCATCTTAGTGTCACTTGTGATCACACACATTTCCAAACTTGTGTTCAGACATATTACGTATAAACATCAACAACCATAGCCCGTTATATAACAAAGATATGAGTTTGTAAGTTTCCCTGCCAGTAGCTTATGAAACATTGTTAGTTATATTTAAGAACTAATTACATCTGTTAATAAGTAGATTTATTTTAAAACTGATCTAAATTATCACAATTTATAGAAGAAATTAGCTTCAGTGATAAATTTGAAGAAATAGAATAGTCATAGTTTATAAAGTTTCTGAATATAATTACAAAAATATGAATGATTTCTTTGTATTGAATAGAATATATAACTTGATCAACAATGAAAAATAATAAAATGATAAAGTTTTACGTAATTATTCACTATAATTGAATTGCAAATTATATAACAAAACACAGTAGACTTGCTGTGTTACTACCTCATTTAGCAACTCATTACTCTTGCTGATCTCCCATAAGTATAATGGTATTTTTGCTAATTAATATAATTACCCTGTAAGTGGAATCTCATTAGTGCACCTTTTTATGAACATTGAAACAGCAAATGTGGAAGTGATAACAGTTTGCCCTCTTAGGTAAAAATATCTCAATGTTTAAAAAAAACCAAAATAGGGTAGATGTACCAGTTTTGGCCAGTGTACCAGTTCTGGCCAGAAAACAAATTTAACTTAAAAATATAATCACCACATATTCAAATTTGTCCAATGAAACAAACTTTTATTGTTAACTGTTTGCACAGTTAACAATAAAATTTTGTTTCGTTTGTGATTATATTTTTAAGTTAAATTTGTTTTCTGGCCAGAACTGGTACTACACTGGCCAAAACTGGTACATCTACCCTAATTAACTTATGTGAACCTTTAACCGCTGCGTAATATGAATTCTCACTTGAAAATCAAACATTTTCTGGGTTCTTCCTCAGGAAAAACGAGCTGGATCTTCTAAACAAATACAAACATAAAAACTTTGAAGTTAATTGAATAATGTAAAATTTGAATGTCTGGATTTTTTAATGTATCCGTTCACATGGAGTGTTTCAAAATGTTCTGAACTAATGGTCCATGTGCATTGTAAAACAATGTTCTAAAAAAATTTCTTAAAGTTACATTTATTGTATGTAATGGAAAAAGTTACATAGTGTGTTTTTATTTTTATCTATATAAACTTTGTTTTTCATATTTCCATATTGATGAATTAAATAAGAACTTTTTTTCTCACCATGTTGAAATGTTTGAGATAAATTAGCACTGAGAACACACTTTTCAATGTTGTCTGTGTTTAATGAGAAAAAGAAATGTTTTTGCAAGTACTTTTGATCTTTTCAAAAATGTCATAAGGTGAATGGCAAAAGAACATATCCCTGAATGTTATAAAATTTTAACATTGGCTCATTCTTGATGGAACACAATTATGATATTTAAATTTGAATATACAGTGAAACTTTGTCAAATGAGTACCTCTCATAATGAGTAATTCACATAACAAGCAAAACAAATTGTAAGAAAATAACTTATTATATTCTCATTATCTCCTTGTTACTCACTTAATGAGTGACGCTCATTAAGTGAGTGCTGAGGAGAGTAACATGTGCACAGTCCGGGACTTCCACATCAGTCTGTGTTTAGCACTCATTTCGCTAGCATCTTAGTGCGCTTGTGATACCACATTTTTCCAAACTTGTGTTTAGACATAGTACATATAAACATCAACAACCCTAGCCCATTATATAATAAACACACCAAATGATATGCCAAATTCTTGGGCTATGTAAGGGTTATAATTAAATATTAGAAATTAAATAATTTGACTAGAGATATGCAGTTATGCTGCATCTCGTATTAAATCTAATGAGCAATTCCAAATTAAATTTCAATTGTTTTGTTTTGTTTTCTACAAATTGAATTTGCATTCCAGGTTGGTTCATTCTGTGCTAGAAGAAATGATGATGATGATCCATGCTCTTTAACAATGTATATTGTATAATTCTCTTTTAATAAATGTTATACATAAAATGTGGACTCATTCCAGGCTGGTACAAAATTATGCTCCATTACTTTTTTTAGCTATCTCCGTGGTATGCCTGTTATGTATATCTCCCTGATGCTCTAATATGTGGCTAATCAACTTTCTCATGGCTCCTATATGATGTGTTTTTGTATTACTGTTTTGATGAAGCCATATCTGGTAAAATGCCCAGTTTCTCTAATATGGAAAAGTTGTCCCTGTTATTGCATAATATTCTACATAAGTTTTTATGTATGGTTTTATTAGAAGTGTAAGCCCAAACTTTCTAAATATTCTTGGGATGTGCAGAAAGACCAGACCAAAATATGGAATAAAGGAGCTTATGAGAGGGAGATTTTCCTTTTTGTATCTAAAGCAGTAGATGGGAAAATGATCTATGTACAGTGAGTGGAACAAATGATTAACAACAATAATGAGAGATTATTTCTATGAATTTATGAATGTATTTCTTTAATAAATGGTTGAATTTGAGGGAGAGATTGAAAATAAAACTGGATAACTATTTCAACAACTGGCAAACCAGTTGGAATACTTAATGACTGACTGAATTAAATGTTCTTTTAGTAAGTGTATATAGGTTCTCAAAATATAATTCATAAGACAAGTGTTAAATTTCATAAGAATGTTATTGTTTAGGATCATTGATTATATAGTAAAATCTATTATAAGAAGTAATGAATTTTGACTGAATATTTACAATTTATGGGAAGAGATTTTTTGGTACTATCGATAACAGATTTGTCACAGCCAACTAAAAATGTTTCTATCACAATGCTATAATCTACTTGGGTGATAATGGGACATTTTATGTATATGAAAATAAGAATAAACAGAAACATGTAGTTTTTGTCAGACTGTAGTAAAATTCATTATCAGTATAACCTTTATTTTAATAATAATAATTATTTATACATAAAATAATATTAACTCAAAATCATATTGATGCATAGCATATTGCAAATAATTAAATGTAAAGAATTGCAAGAGTGATAAATGTTTAGAAGTATTGAAATAATGAATATTGAAGTCCACGTGTAGGTTTGTCTTCAAAATAAAATAACCAAATTTAATAGGTAGATTAAATTTAAAAATTACTTAATTCAAAAAAATTTTTAATCTGGTATTCTTTGTTACTTTGTAATTATCATTTTTTAAATATATATTTAATGTTTACATCTTTATTTTTAACATTTTTCTGCTAATAAAATTTATCAATAATTTCACATTATCATACAGTACTGTTTATTGAAGGTTGGTTAAAGATAATCAGTATGTCTAAACTGAAGAGAAAAAAAAAACACAGATCGGCGTTATACTTAGTGTGTCCTTTTATCGCAAGCACTTAATGATGATAATCAGTATGTCACTTATTATCATCATTTCAAATTACAAAATAGAAAATAATTTATTTATTTGTAAATTATTATTTTATTTAAATATTTTTTGCTTTTTTTATCGTCGAAAAATTATAATTCTACATGTAGTTTGATATTTTTCATAGGTAATTGTGGAAAAGGCTCCAAAAGCTAGGATTGGAGATCTGGATAAGAAAAAATATCTGGTTCCATCAGACCTTACAGTAGGTCAGTTTTATTTTCTAATAAGAAAAAGAATTCACTTAAGGCCTGAAGACGCTTTATTCTTTTTTGTAAACAATGTAATTCCTCCCACAAGTGCAACAATGGGTTCTCTCTATCAGGTAAAGAAAAAAAATTTATAAGTATTTTATTAAGGTTTTCGATAAATGTAATTTTAATATAATGAACTGGTTAGGCATAAGTTATTAAATAATCAAGTTTCCAATTTTTTCCAAAGTTGTCTCATATATAAAATTGTAAGGCTTTTAGATACAAGTAAAACATTTCTGCTCATTTTTAGATTGTGTGCATAGCTGTGTAAAGTCTCTATAAATATACAATATTAGTGAATGTTCATCTATATTGTTTTTTAAAATTAAATTTTAGGATGATAATGAAAAAATATGGGATATGTGAGTTGATCAGTATTACTTTTTAACATTTTTATCAAGTATTTACTATATTATGCATTTCTGATCATTCTGACTTAAACTGTTAAAAGAATTTTTAATTATAGTAGCATGCAAAATGTATAAAAATCCCCATTCTTGCTTGCAGGTAAATAAAAATGGAAAATTTTTGTTTCTGCATTATTTTTAATTTTCTGGATGCATTCCAGAAAATCTAATTGAGAAATGTTTAAATTTTTCTTTTGTATAAACTGAAAGTGAATAATCAATAGACAAGGCTGAGACTTTAGTAGATTAATGTGGCAAACACAATGAAACTATGTGAAACACTGATCACTTACAACAAAGTGCAAGTGCATTATCTTTTTTAAATGTCTGTTAACTTTTCAAAATGAGTTTGAAGTAGAAAGAACGGAATCTTGGATATTAGATCAGATAAATTGTTATATGGGGGCTAGGAAAAAGAAGTCATGAAATTTTTAATATTTTATTAAAGCAACAAAATAATTGAAATATGATAAAAATTACTCTTTAATAAGAATGAGCGTGCTAAATTTATACAGAATGTTTATTTTTATATGTATGGTATTTAATTGCATATAAGATGAGGTTT
This sequence comes from Centruroides vittatus, assembly GCF_030686945.1. Classification (NCBI taxonomy): domain Eukaryota; kingdom Metazoa; phylum Arthropoda; class Arachnida; order Scorpiones; family Buthidae; genus Centruroides; species Centruroides vittatus. Next base: position 305,222 of record NW_027122669.1, on the reverse strand, counting down.
TATTAATTTTTTATTGCTTCAAAAGCCTAGGTTGTCCTATACGCGCGAGCGAAGGATTCTTTGCATTTTTGCAATAATTTTTGTGAACCGTGCATTTGCATTTTTTTACCAGATGCTCACCCTCTGGTATTTATGAACAAAAGTATTTTATCTGGATCTTTTGAATCATTCTTGTGTTTTGTCAGGAGTAGATGAATAGCAATAGGAAAAACAAAGCTTTTGAATTGAATTCCAAAATCACACAGGAGCCCGACATAAGTTTTAATCCATTTCCACGTGAAAACAGATGATTATTCAGAAATAAGAATAGGAAGAAACTTGTAAGTGTAATAGACAGAGAGTGGATTCGATTGTTAAGAATTGGCATAAAAGGTTTCCGATCGTCCGACTTTACGTGAACAAATTGTCGTCGATTTTACGAGATTTTTCCTTAGTTTAAAATGCCAGTAATTTTTGCGGGACAATGTGTGCATTTACGTGCATTTTGACATTTTGTGATTAAACAAAATAAAATTGTATTAATAAATCTAATTTTCTTTATTTTGATCTTTAAATTTGCACCTCATCCTACGTGCGAGATAGCGAGTAATTATGGTATTTGAAATGCAACTTGAAGACTGTGTAAAAAAGAATTAATTTTTATACCTTATTGATGTATTTTTGCTTGCTTTATTTGGGCATCCTTAAATATCAAGAAGAAACTTTTACAAATAATAGTTCAATCATCAAATAAGCCAGTGGAAACAGAATTGCATTTGTGTAAACACGAAACTTTTTAAAATTTGACACACTTTCAGACGATCAGTATTTTCACTTAAAACAGTTTACAAAAGTAAAAGTTGATAACAGAATTATACAGAACTTTGTATGCTAACAAGTCTTGTTTATTTTAATTTCAAATAAATTTTTTTTTAAATTGAACACTTAGTTTTCATCTGGTGTACTTTTGTTTGATTTAGCTGTTAAAACATTGCAAGATACTTAAAAAATATATCATTTATTGGTTTATACTTTCTAAAAACAAAGGTATTGCTACAGTATTGTCTTTGTTTACCTAAAACTGTTGAAAAAGCTTCAGTAAAATTTTGCTTGCAATCTCATAATTTTCTAATAGAATAGGCTCAAAGTGTTTGTTTTAAGGTACAGAAAGGACATCTTTGTTTCAACTGGAGTACTTGTTTGTATAATTAGTAGAATTCACTTACTACTACACAAACAGAAATTGAATATTTGGTAATAAAGGAATAAGTCCAGTTTCAAAAATATTTTGATGTTATTTTTGCCAGTTAGAAATGAGAATCTGAGAGCAACATACACTAATTTATTATGTTATTAGTAAATTTATCAGAATATATCGATACATACTAATATATTCAAATACGAATTTGTTACATTCTAAATGTTTTTTCCAATTTTAAAATAATTAATCATTGGACAGTGCATAGTAATTCAAGAACAATATTTCTGTGAGATTTATAGACAAATTATTGAAATAAATAAGTCACTTAGTTTTACCTGCTGAAAATGTAGGAATTTTTAATAAATGTGTTAGTGAAGACCAAAATCAACTGCATCTTACTTGAACAATTTATAAACTTTTATTGTGATTTAACGAAAAACGTCAAAAAAATGGAGTAAGCATGCTTGGTTTTTTTTAAGCCGGATTCTTTTAAGTAAGATATTTTCTTGGCTATTTTATCATTATTTTGAGAACTATATGGTACATATTATGTAAATAACTAAATTACAATTTTTTTTTCTTCCGGGAAAAAATTGTGTGTGGTTGATTAGCGATCTCGGCCGGCTGCTCTGCAAATTTCTTTACAAACCTCCGTTAGATGCAACAAAACACAAGTTTAGTTGTCTTAAAAAATAACATTTTACTTTAATTATTATTTAACCAGTTAGAAAAAATAATTAGGCGGTCGATCGACCGGCTAAAACTGGCTCGGGGAGAAAACCGACAGCATCGACGTCCCGGAAAGAGCCCGAGATAATAAATATCGACGCTACTTGTCGACGAATTTGTATCAAACGCATAATAAATATGTTTGACGTTAAAGAATTTTGCCAGAAGGATAATCATTCTGTTAAATCACTGTGACAAACTGTAGTAGAATTTTACTTGTTTAAATCTGTTTCAGCCATTGGCGATAGTTAAACTCGAATTTACCAGTTATTGTTACATAGTGTTTATTATAGTATTACGTTTAAAGCTAACTAATGGCAAGTACAGTTACAAATTCCATAAAAATCAGACTAAATGTATTTGCTGATGACATCATCTGCATTTTTCAAAATCATGCAAAAAAAGCATAAAATACTAGGAATTGTAAGTTATCAAAAAGCAGCATGTTTACATTTTTTTTGCCATATTGATCTTTAGATGTCAAAGCCAATAGAAATTCAGGATGGTTATCAACTTCCTGTTTCTGTTCAAAACAAATACGTTAGAAAGGTATTTCAAGGTAAATCAAGTATTTTGATTTTCTTTTTTCACGGGTTGGGTACGGAGCATCAGAATAACTAGCCGGGTAGTCTTAAAATCAGGGGTCTGGGGAGACTACAGTATTAACAAGTAACAAAAATAAATCACAGATGGAACATTCATGTTTCATTTTTTTTACTATCCTCCTCGTACGAAAACCAGTAGACTAGATAATTGCTTACACAACTGGATTGTTTTCCAAATATTTAGTGTAAAATTAGAACATCTTGATACCATCAGTATCTTACACGAAGAAAGCTCTCATCTGCTTATATATATATAAAACATTTGAATCACGTTTTATTCAAAATATTAAGATTTTAGGTAAATTTTATGTCAGTTGTGATTTGTAGCTGGAAGCACATTCATATAATAATTTCAATGTTAATATTATAGGTGAGGAACCGGTAGTCGAAGGGCTTAACAAGCATTTTTTCATTTTCCACGTCGTAGACGATTCGTTATACGGTAATTCCGATATTTGTTTTTAAAAACGTGGACGATAATTTTTCATTTAAGCATGCCTATTAAATCAATTGTTATAAACTTTACGATCAGATTCTCGTTGGCTGCTTGTATATCTAAATTCTGTTTTTATTAGTCATTTAGATATAATCTATATAGTTTTACCCGCTAAGCTTAATTTATTGAAAGAAAGTTTAACACTTATTAACAATTTTCACCTGTCACCTTTTTACATCAGTTTGAGGAAATCAAAAACCTGTTTCTAATGTACGAAAAAAAATTGGCAGTCTCTCATTTTCTTTTTCTTATTTTGTGAAGTTGTATACTTTCGAATCTAAAATAAATCAAGGCTTCTGGCAGATGCGTCAAGGTCAAAAACACTTAAGTTTACGCTGCAAGACGTCGTTCGACTGGTAAATTTTGGCATACCGCAATTATAGTTTGACAACTGGAATTATTTTATGCAGAAAACTTGATTATTTGATAAAATTGTAGTTTTTCTGAAATTCCTATTTTGATAAATATGTTTTGAAGAATTTTATATTAATTCTAAATTACGATAACGTTGCACACGGCATTGTAAAAGCGAAGTTCGGTACTAACAAAATATATTCGAAAGTGTTTTTTTGAGAAAATTTTAAAGTTTCTCTCTGTCGTTTACTTGCAGGAACATCACGAAGAAGACTTTTTCCTGTACATAGCTTACAGCGACGAGAGTGTCTACGGACACTAGACGTGATGCAAAAACGAGTCGTAACAAAAATTTTTTCGGCAGAAATAGTAAAATTTACAGGTAGTCTTTGCTCGTAACCGTATTCATCTATAACTGTCATGTTACCTACCCAATTCGCTTGGATAAAAAAAAATAATAATAATAAAATTTAAACATTATATAGCACAGTTTCTCATTCACAATGTAAAATTTAAATTATTCTAACCAGACAGTATGTAGTATGTGATTTTTTTTTTATCTTCCCTTGAAAATTAATTTTTATGATTTGTTAAATTTTTTTTTGTTTAAGTTTAATTGGAATGCAGAGTTTTCTCTATTATATATATTAGTTCCAATAAAAGTTTATATATGGAATTTTAATAAAGATCCAGTTTTTATTTATTTTCTTAGCCGGCGAGTCGAGTTTTACCGCCAGAAAAATCTTACGGCGTGGCATCGAGGAGCTTTTATTTAACAAAAACTGTACACATTATGTTTTGGCAGTTTTTCGACTTTCCCACGAAGGTAAGGAAACGAATCGCTCGTTTACGTGGTACACACAAAAAAAAAAAAAAAAACAGAAGCGTTTACAAATCTCTCATAACAACGATTAAATCCCGGAATCTCGTCGACGAAATTCACGCTCGCCGCCGGTTGCGGATTCGAAAAAGTCGTTAGCAAAGTTAAAAAAGACACCGAGCTCGTATAAAACCGAAGAACGCAATCGAGCGGCATTTCGAATTAGTTCTCGGTCCGGTAAAAGCGAGACAGAATACTTTGGTTACGGAATAGTTACGGGACGTCTCCGGATGAATGCCGTTACAGTTCGGTGGTCATGCGAGACGTCAGGGCCTGGACTCGCTTTGCGTTGCAGCTGCGGCACAAGATGTGATCGTCCAGGGGGTAGCATCCCTTGCCTTCCGCTTCGGAAGAAAGAAGCATGCCGCAGTCCTGTAAAATAAAACCAGTTTTAGGTTACTATACTTAAACGATAAAAAAGGACTGTTTCTTCACGGATAAACATTTAACGACCAAAAAACTACATTGATTTGTCAATTTCTCGAATCATTAATCATACAATATACCATAATCTGCATTTTGAATATAAATACCCATCCCAATTCTGCTTGGTGTAGCGAAAGGTTGACTACCACCTTTCTACAAAAGAATTGCAGTCGAAAAGGGTCTAATCTCTTAAATAAATGAACATTTTTGGCTTAATCTTCTACACAAAAATAAAGTTCAAAGTTCAAACTAACCAGGGCTTCCCTATACTTTAAAACTTGCAACATCCATAAAATTATATCCTAAACCCAGTATGGTATTCAATATTACACCACATTTTTTTGAACAAAAGTCTTTAAGAGAAGCTGTTGTAGATAATTGGCAATATAAGTACGGTTTGTATTATTCTACTTTTCCAGTAATCGAGTAATCTAATAGTCGAGCGTCCCATAACCGAAGTGTGTCGGCTAATTCGACTTTTATCGGTTACGACAGAGATTTGTGCACGTGTTTTTAAATGTTCTGAAGGAGAGTCAAAATTGAATCGCTAAAAAACTAAGCAGGTAAAATTTGATATTATTTTTCTGAGTAAAATGAATGATGAAATTATTTTCCAATGTGATAAAATCGCTCGTCAATCTATTGCTATCAAATAAACATTGTCTGTGGTCGACTACACCTACAACACTAAAAATCATTTAGAGTTCCATAAGTAGTGTTATAGGTGTAGTCTAACCACAAAATACCATATGACAATTTGTTTATAATAGGTGATTATGGCACGAATGGAGCGAGTGGGCCAATTAGTTTAATGTACTATTATATCTAAGACCCATAATAACTTAAAACCTGACTTGCAAGTCTACTAATTATGGCAATACTTAAATTGATCTTTAAAAGTCTAACCTTTAGGACCTCACTTTTGCACAAAAAAAATTGTCAAATAATTTTTGTCAAAATTAGTTTTTTTTTATAAATTATAAGAGGGTTTGAAAATCGCACGGGCCGCCGCAAACGTTAGAAAATTAATCCGCGCTAAAATAACCGTCCGAGTCCGCGGCGGCCGTCGATTTTACTTTCCGCTCCCGGAGCACTCACCTCGCATCTGTAGCATCCTACGTGAAAGCTTCTGTCCAGAGCCACGACTCTGACGGTCTCTTCCTGACCGGGTTCCGGCATGATGGGTTGTTTACACACGCAACAGCGCGGAGCAAATTTCCTAAAGAGAGAGAGAGAGAGAATTCTTTGTGAATACATTCTATTGTTAGTAAATTAACAAACGAGTTGCTCTTTATTCATTTATGTCCACATTTAAATATGCAAAACTCCGAAATTGTGATTATTGTAAATTTTTCAGTCGTGTAATACAAAAAAAAAATCCATCGCAATTTTTGTTAACACTGGGTACATACTTGCAATTGGAGAAGTTTATCATGTCATCCACCAAAAATAATTAGACTTACCACTGATCAAAATTTTGGAAATATTTCTTATGACATTTTACTTTTGTTTTATTGTCTCACACAATAAGTATCGAAAAAACAGCCATTGATGTGTAACTGACGAGACTGGCTTACTTATTAAGCCAAAAAGTTTGAAACAAGAAAGTAATTTCATATTTTGAAACAACCTTTTTATTTTATTTTTTTTTACCAAGTTTCAATCTGAACATAGGAAAAGAATAGCAAGAAGTAAAATGCTTTTTATGTTAGGAACTCTGCCAAAAAACACGTGCAGAGCAATTGCAGGGGCCTCAAACCGAGAGATTACGTCGGGAGGTATATCCCTATTTCTCTCTTTTTGCACCTAAAATCACTAACATTTTAAAATGTTTTGTCAGACTTACTAATTATTATACGGAACGCTCGTGCCAGGTATCCGAGCAAATCTTTGCCGAGAAACTCTTGCCTTCTCGCCAAAAATATTTTAGGGCGGTTGCTTAAAATTCGAGTTAGGCTTTCTTGACGTTCTGAATCTTTCCACTGTTTTAACACTAAAACAAACTCCAGTTTGGAACGCACGTGCTTAAAATAGCATAAATTCACACAGAAATGAAAACCTTAAAATAAAAATGTATGTCTTAAGACTGACAGAAAATTTTCCATCAGTAAAAAACAATGTAGAAGGCTCTTTGCTACAGCCACGAGGTTCTGTATCAGAACAGAAATCATGTCTAGTTTAAACACTTATTGGGCTCTTGTCAATCACTGGTTTATATACTAGCATGCACTAAACCTAAATCGCATGTCTTTATGTGATTTAGGTTTTAGTGTGTGCCAGTATATAAACCAGTGATTTGATAAGAGCCTGATAACAAATCAAAGACTTCTGTTTGACTATGTCAGATTAAAATTAACTCTTAAAGGATATTAAAGCCCAGCAAATTTAAGATGGCAACGTGCTGCCTTTCACAAAGAAGATGAATTATTTATTACGTTTGGCATTTTGGGATTGGTCGAATACATTTTTTACGTAGATAAATTGTGCACGCAAGATTAAATTTACAATCGTTTTCTGTTTGTATTAAGTTACTTTGTTATCGTAATGTTTAAATCAAAATATGCTTCGCTATAAACGGTTTTGTGTAAATTTGTTTTAAAATTAGTCTTACTGGTTAACGATACAGTTACCGAACGCAAACACTTTTATTTTTTCCTCGAACAATGTGGTTTGTCAATTTTCATTTGTGTCAGACCTCACAAATTTTAATTAAACGAAGAAAAATCATTTTTTCAATACATTTGAATGTGTTCTAATATTTTCTCTCGGTATAGGATGTTTAACAGTTTCCACATTTACGGACTATAAAGACTTGGATTCCCAATGGCACCAAAGCAGTAGCAAACAATAATTCATTCCAGAAAATTATTGCTTTTTTTGGTTTTTTACTGATAATAATAATAGACAAGAAATTCTCCATTCCTCATTTTGAATCAAGTTTGCTCACTAAAAATGCAAAATTAACCATTTGAAATAATAAACAACACTAGGATCGTGTGGTTGAGATCGGGGAATGATCTCAATTTATTCGTTAACCACACGCCATGCAGACTTTAGATGTTTTATTCGATTGTCCACTTTCTAAAAGCAGGAACGTACTTCTTTTTACAAAGTGAACAATCAAATAAAACAACCACACGCTATGCAGACCTCGGATAACAAATAAATTGATCATTCCCTGATCTCGACCACACGATCCTAGTGTTTTTATTAATTATTACGAAGAAAACAATTGTTATTGGTAACTACGAGAGGTTATTATTGTGTAACAATCACCTAATCATTTAAATTTAACGGTGATTTTTAATAAAACCGTTTAAAATAAATTCCAACTTCGGTCGACGATCGGGTCTTTATAGACAGAAGTTTCCCAAAATTAGTAAAAACGAGAAATTTGAGCGGAAAGAACTTTTTATCTCGACTTACTTGTGAAAATCGTCGATGCAGTGAATCTGGTTGGTGGCGTCGACGGTGAACGGAATTCCGTCGAGACATTTTCCGCAGACCACGCAGGTGAAACAGGCGGGGTGGTACGGTTTGCCGGTGGCACGGAGTATCTGAGATTAAAAGTCGTTAATTTTATTAATACCGATTTTTGGAAACTATTCTAATTACTTTGTTTATTTTTGAAACTCACTCTGTCTAGAATAGGTTTGCCACAAACACAACATTTCTCCAGAAAATTCTATAAAGAAATAATTAAAATAAACCATAAAATCTTAAAAGTTAGAAATGAATAATGATAATTTTACCAAGTAATCTTCTTCACAATATGGCTTTCCATCCATGGCAAAGAACGGTTTACCTCTTAGTTCTTTATCTAAAAAGAAATCGAAAAACAAAGATTTTGTAAATACCACCGATCTCCGAATAATCAAAAATATAGAAGTAACTTTATCGAGGACCGAGAAGAATGAAGAAGTTTACATGTTGTTTTTATAGCTTATCGTGAATGCCGACACCAATTTGGCAAATTCTCGTTTCCGTGCCACCTTCCGCATTCTTCGAGAGAATGCAAATCAAATCGGATTTGATACACTACAGCAGCATTTCTCAAAGTGGGCGGTGAGTAAATCTAGGGGGCGCTGGAGGCAGGGTACCGAACGGTGACCAAAGGCAAAAGTTGGGGTCACTGACAGCCTTCCTCTGTTAAACTGATAAGAGGAAACATTGCATTTAATGGTTTCCAGATGTTGAGAACAGTGTACGGTAAGAGCAAAAGTGTGAGATTCGTAGAAAAGTTTTCCTAAGCATATTTCCAATCCTTCCTCACACAAGAGAAAATGAGTATAACTTTATGGAACAAAGGGGACGGTGGACAAAAAAGTTTGGGAATCACTGCACTACAATTCATCAAATCTGATGATTTTATCAGTTAACCTATTAATATTGTTTTACTTTGACACAATTAATTGCTATATCACAAACTTTTTTCATAACAACAAAGAAAATTAAAGACACCCAATGCTAATTTTTGATTTTAAAATATTTGATTTGTTTACTACAGTCATTGACAAAAAATTACGTACTGAGGCATTATACACTATCTTGTGATGGATTTGCCTACAGATGTCGCAAATGCCGCTCCGGATACACGGCACTCGTAGATGGCCAAAGCCAGTGTCCCACCTGGTCTCGCAAATACTCGATACGTGAAATCTGGAGACTTCATCTGCCGAGAAGTGTTGCAATGCATCAAACATTCCTGAAAAACCCTAACTGAATACAGTCATTATCTAGCTGAAAAATTGTTGGTTGTAACCCTGCCATAAAGGGCAACACTAGTGCGTGGGTTTTCCTGAATGTATGTATGTATTGTGCTGTCATACAAGATCGACTACCTAGACCGGCATGCTGTATCGGGGACTTACGTCCCTCGATATTACAGGCAGAATTGAAGTGCTTGCCAATAGTCTCCGCACACTATTGACAGATCCCTGCTCTGTTTGGGAACAGGCAACCATTAAAGACCCATACCTTCTCGGTTGGGTCAAACTGGTCCGAGACATTACGCTCGGCCACAGCCTTTCTCAAATTGTTGGTCGAGCATAATGTCTTTGGCTGCGTGTCATACAGGCATGCCTGGTGTTTCAAGACTGCCAAACAAAAAAATAACAACCATAATGCCACCACAGAGTATACCTAAAGACAATTTAGTATGCAATTAGGCCACAATTGTAATCATTTACATCCTGTCTGATTATTGCAAAACTAGGAGTGTAACATTTTTGTCAATGAGTGTATTTTAATCATATAATTATTTGTAACGTCGTATGTTATAAGAAAATTATAATTATTACAAAATGATGCTTCTTGTATCAAACTTTACGATTTTATGTTCTTAATTTAAAAAACGGTGTAAGAAAATTTCCAGCAACGATATTCTAAAAGCAAATCTCTAATTAAAAACGTTTAAATGTTACTTACGGCAAATGTGACAAGTAAAGCAGGATATATGATAGACCTGATCCATGGCGGTGCATCCGCTTCCTTCGCCCAAGACCTTCTCTCCGCACTTGTAACACATACCTAAAGAATTAATTGCAATTATTTGATATTATCTAAAATGGGATTAAACCACACAAGTTTTGTACGGGACAATCTAACAAAGAAGTTATTATGGTTAAATATTAGTACTCTGTTACTTTTGATATCTTGCATTAAACAAATTTAGCATGCATTTAGTTGGAAAGAGAAGTCTTACCTATGATCGGCACTTCCTCTTCCTCGTCTATAGGTTACCGGTCAGCATAAAAAAAGACAAACACAAGCGACAACTAGCATTAGAACGACGACACCAAGCAGACAGACCGTATTATCATTTATTCCGTAAATTTACAGATTTAGTTAGAGAAATATTATTGAAGTTAACGTGAAAATTTAAGAAAGGAAAAAGCAGAAAGACGTTTAATGAAAATTTTAAATCATTTATGCAAATACAGTTTAGTAAATTTAAAAGAAAATCTGAAATTCAAACACAAATCATAATTTTTCAATGGTAATTTATGTGTAAGTGAAGAATTGAAGTAAGTTATTGTAAGATTTAAAAATTCCAAACACTTAAATAATTTTTTACCTATTTCTATTTACAATGTTATAATTGTTATATTTTACCATTCAATTTTTCAAATAGGATTTTTACCATAATTTACAGATCTTCAGTTTAATCTGAAAATATGTACAATAATCCCTTCATTTATGTAGTCTTCATTTACATGAATTCATTTTAATGTGATTTGGAAAATTTTAAATAATCAACTTTATTGAAATAAATGATAGCTACATCAAAAAGTGGGTACGGGTACTCCTCGCTTTACGACCGAGTTCCGTTCCGACGACTACGTCGTTAAGCGAATTGGTCGATAAGTGAGGAACTTGCGTCGGGAATATAGGATCATTGTGTAAAATTATCCAAATTATGCAACAAACTTCAAATTTATTCATAAAAAGACTATTATATAGTACGCTATTAGCCTATTATAGTATGCTTAGTGCGCATGTCACCATTCACCATTCACCATTCGCCATTGACCGACACTCTAGCCGAGAAAGGGAATTCCCTGAATTGCAGGTCGAAACTCGATCGGTCGTTAAGCAGATAGGTCGTAAAGTGAGGAGTACCTGTATTTTGTTATTGGTAACCTGATATAGATGTATATTTAAAAAGACTTTTAGTATTTTTCTCTTATTGGGGTAGAAAAGTCTTAACTATATTTGAGATTGTGGGAAGGAACCTTATTTTAAACAGCTTTCCGTGGCTCCATTTACATGCTGTTTTCATGGAACCATTACTCACATAAATGGAAGGATTACTACTTTGATAAAACATGATATTTATTTAAAATGGTTTATGAAAATCTGTATTAATTGTGTTTTTACTTAGTGAAATGTATATACAACATTTTCTCAAAGATCTGTCTGGAGTTTCCATTTTAAATATAAGCTTTTGGGATTTAAAAATTATTTAATGGTTTAGTGGCAAATGTATTAAATAACAATGTTCTTTAACTTCGTTAACAGTTAATGTTAAGTACAGTACATGTAACAAAATATCTCTTAAAGCTTAATGAGTTATTTGTGTTTTAAGAATGGAAAAACAACATATTAAATATATTATTTTAAAAACATTGTAAATTATTGGTTTCTTTATTCACTTGGTCTAGAATTGGTTTATTTAAAAAGATATTTCAATGCTATACAAAAATTTATCAATTGGTTTGTGATAACTTTTGCAGTTCTTCAGACTCCATCAATTACTGTATAATTGATGGAGATAAAATTATTGATGAAAAATATAATAAAGCTGTTTAGTAATGTTGCCATTTAATTGTTATTAAAAAAAATTCCCAAATTTACCCAGAGTTCTACATTTTTGATTTTTCAAAAGTAATTCTGGTAATAAAGAAAATTTTAAGTCTACAATACTGTGAAATAAGAATATTCACAAAATGACGAGTTTTCTGTAAAAATTCATTAAATCATATTAATTAAAATTTCGGAAAAATGATTATAAAAAACTGAAATTTTTGTTATGTTAAAAAGTGTCTTAGAGAAAAGAAAACTTTGTATTTGTAGTAACAAGTTACGGGAAATAAAACACAACCAGACTTATTTTACTCACTTTCCATATTTAATCATATTGAATGATAAAAAGAAAAGTACAGTCTTCAATTTACTAGGCACAGTTCATTTTCTGGCTGAACATGAACTAAGAATTGAGCAAAAGCACTAAAGAATCAATAATATTGTTTTTGGGACCCCAAAATAATTATTATTAATTTGACTATAAAATAAGAGAGATCATTGTAACTTTGACCCTACTGTATCTCAAAAATTAAATCAATTTTTATTACATTTTTAATTTCCTCATCTCATATTATGTAAAATGACGAACCAAATTTTGAGAATAAACTCAATTCCATAAGCTGCACAGAAGAAGCTTTGTCTTAATTAAATTCTTTGAAGCATTTTGTATACAATTTATAAAGATGGAATTTGATAGATATTGATATTAGACAGTAAAAATTTTTTTAGTAAATACTGAAAATTAAAAGCAAATAGCACTTAAATATATGTAACCCTCAATGTATGCGGTTGAAAAACATGACAAAATTACATTTTACTAGATAACATTTTAGTTTGACATGGTATTATTTTGAAATATTCTTTTGTACTGAACATTAATTTTAAAATTAAGTATTTTCATTGATAAAATTAATGTTCAGTTCTTCACTATTATATAAGCGGAACTGTGTTGCTACTATTTAAAACTTTCTTCTTTAAGATGGGATTCTCCATTTGGTACTATATCATGCCTTTACATTGTATGAATTAAATTTAATATCAGAAAGTTTATAACATATTAGCTAAGTATAAATAAAAAAACAGGTTCTGATAATGAATTCTACTAAGGCTATTGTTTTCAGTAATTTAATAAAAAAATAATCAAGATTTTTCAACTAGAAAAAGAAAAGGAAAATTATTTCTTTATCAACAAGCAGAGAATAAAATTTACACTTTACTTTGTCATGTGATGGTAGTAACTCAGAACCTATTTGTTTATATCTAACGCTCGATTTACACAAACTTTAAATTACCGTGGAAACAATTCACGGAAACATTTGTGTTTCTTTTTGCCGACAAATATTAATTTAAAGTTATAGCTTGATGATTAATTTTTCTGCTCTCTATTTACTTTGAATTTATTTTCCATATTATTTTGAATTTTATATCAATACATCTGATAAGTTTTAAATTTATATCATGTAACACAGTATGATAGCTTTGCATAAAAATTTGTTGTTAAAAATTTTAATATAAAGTTATATACATACTATCGTTTATAGTACATGTAATTTTATCCTAAAAATAGTTCAGTCAAAAATAATTTGGTTTGTGTCCAACTATTGATAGTGGACACCACATGTTAATATCAAAATATTTCAAACAAATGTTACTAAAATTAATACATTTTTATTGTTATGAATCAATAGACCAATATTGTGTGTTTTTAATTGACTGCAATATGATACATACTTAGAGTTAATTATGTTTCACCTAAGTAATAACCTATACTAATAATCCCTTGATCATTCAAAGATTAGATGACCAACGGATAAAATCTGGGCAGAGAACCCCAGGAATTTTTCATGGGTGATCTGTCCTAGATTTGTCAGGCCCTGTCCATTGTGGGCTGGAAAAAGTCCTCTTAGAGCCCAAAGGATGTAAAGAGCAAAAAAACAAACAAAAACGAGAATTATGAAAAGAAATTCTGAACTACGATTCTCAAAAATAAACTCAGAAATTATTTCAACATAATTTGTTGTTCATTGTATACCTCATAACTAATATATAGAACAATGCTTGTATTATGTTTAAATATCAAATAATGAATTATTAAGTTTATAGATTGAAGTGATCAAGTAAAAATATAGATTATTACTGAACTTACTACATAGATTATTATATAATCTATATACATATTATCGATATCTGTGGAGATACTTTGGCTTATTTTCATTGTCACAAAACTTTATGGAATGTATAAGAAAATAAGTAATAATTTTTAAGAAAATATATTGATATAAAAAATTAAGTGAATATTTATAAAACAAAGATTGAGTATATTTTACAAACTGCAGGATTTCTTAAAATCTTGCACTTTGCAACTAATTACAGAATGTAATTATTATTCTTCGGTTCTGAAATAGGAGTGTTCATATTTGTAACAGATTCATTATGAACATAATGTAAATCTGCATTTATGTAATTAGAATCCAAAATTTTATGATAATATCACTCACCAAAAAAATCGGGATCACTCGAATTTTCCATGCTCTGCACTAAAAGATCGGTCAAATGATCCACTTCTGCCTCCTTGCCGGTCATTCCGTGAGATTGATTTGGCATGTTTCCGCCACCTCGTCCTCGCCCGCTTGCAGGATAGTATGACGAATAGAGAGAGGAACCTCCACTTCCTGTACTGTAGATGGATCGTGTAGACATCTGACTTGGTGGTCTGGGCGTAATTGGTTCATAGATAGAATTAATATCATATGTACTCTGAAATAAAAATATGGTGTGAATTTATTTATTTATTACAGTAAATGTTTTGGAATGATTCGAAGTCTCGATTAGCCATTTAAAAAGTATAATCTCAAGCATTCCAATTGGAAAAGATCTTTTGATTTTTTCCCATTGAGATGAAATATTAATAACAATCAAATCAAATGATATAAGATGTGAAAACTTAAGTACCTAAAAAATATTAAAATTGAATACAGGCTTGATTTCGTTCATGCTACAAATGATTTTCATGTAAAGATCCACTAAAGGGTGCTAAATAAATGTTTTGATGTGTTCTTGCATTTTGTGTAATTAATTTTCTTATTCTTTGCAATTTCCTTATTGTGATGTTTTGAAATGTAGGAGGTTTGAAAGGGACATGCTGTATGTGCAACTGTAAGAAGATTACAAATGCCAAGTCATATTGACTTTGTAGTGTGAATCCTGATATAAATCTAGCTTTACCTGAAACTTGAAATTTACTTAAACCATTAATAATTGTATTGCAAGAAATATAACTTTTGATACAGTATTAATAATTAATTTGAACAAAAGGAGTCTTTCTCTTAGAACCTTGTCATTCAATTCCTATCAAGTTGCATCACTATGCAAATTACCTTTGAAGCATAATGAAAAACTTTAGAGCCCTCCTTTCACTTGTTTCAGATTCAGGAATAAATCTCAAGATGATCCTTAATGTATTTAGACACAAATGCAATCCAAAATAGTTTTTAGTAGGGCCAGTTTATATATATTAATAAATATAATTTTGTTTTACTTCTGTTAATCTAACTAGCTGTTGTACCCAGCCATGTTCAGATTAATTTAAGAAAAGATTGAAAAATGTTTATGCTTTTGTTAGTGGTGACAATACACATTGAATAATTGCTTCTATCATGGTGTCAACAAAATCTATTTCTTTTTATTTGTGAATCATGTATCATATTCTACAGAAATATTTGTGAAAATTTCTCTCGTATGACAAATAATTCTTAGCAGCTCTGCTAAGAATTGCTTTTGTTGACATTACAAATCTGCAACAAAATAATTTAGTGATAAATTTAGGGAGACAATATTTATATTTCAAAGAAACATCAAAAGTAGATGGAAAATAATATTAATAAGACTTTTAAAATACTCATACATCATTTAGTTTTACACCAGATGTGATAAAAGTAAATTATTGAGATTCAGGTGACAAGATTGATTAAATGGTAACAACACCACTTAACCAATTTTAGCCAGTAACATTATTATTTAGATCAAGTGTTTTTTAGTAAAGAAGTTGTTTTATTAATTTACTATTTCCAAAACGAAAGTAATTGAACTCAATTAAATGTGTTGTAGCGTATTGGTAGTGGACTGCTCTATAGACAGCGGCATCACAGATTCCTTTGCGAAAAGAAAGTTTTATGGTCGTTCAAAAAATTTGCGGATTTTCATTAATTTTGCTACAAAAAACAGTAGAATGCATTCGTACGAAAATGCATAAATGAAATGAAAGAATTTTCCAAAGAAAAGTTGAGAGAAAAGATAATGCTGCTAATCAAATGTATCCGACAAATGCCTCACACAGATGCAACACTGCCACAAACAAAATTTCCCTTTTATTTATTAAACTAGAATACTAATTTATTGAGTAAACCATTTATAAATGTATTATACTAGTTAGTTAGCTTGTATTTTTAAAAAGATTAATTTTCATCAGAAATACATGACCAAAAGATATATAAATGTACTTTCTATATTGACTGTAATTTTTACTATACTGTTTTGTTCACATTCATTTAGCCCTGACCTGGTACATTGTCAAAATCAAGTTTTTCAGCTGTTTATTTTGATTTAAAAAGGTTTTCTAAGTCTTGGTATTTTTTAATTTTCAAACTGTTTAAATTTCAGTAACTTTCTTTTCGGGTTCTAGTGACAGTTCGTTTCAGTTTACCGAATTTGACATAAACAATAGTTTGAAATTCTTTGAATTTATGTAGTGATTCTGGACACATCTACAAGCACTTTTCTTTCATTACTAAATGCTATATATAAGTCAAAACTCAGCATGTTGTGCTGAATGTGCTGGCCACATGGATGAGTTATCAATCATTCATCTGATTTTGAAAATTTGGATCATCAGATAGAAATTGTAGTTGAAAATAACATTTATGTTTGAAATAATTATTTGTGCATACTTGTATACTTATACTTTCTTCAAATTTGTATACTAGAATTCTTCTTTACTTAAAACTGCTTCACAGTCTGCTGGTTGATCGACCATCTTTTATTCGGAGCAGTGTTAGACTATTTTAGTATGTATATTATGATGTTAGAATTCGTGTATTAAGATGTTGGCGATGTGAGATATGCTTTGTCATTTGTTCAAACTGTGGTGGAAATTGTACATATGGTTGTCATTTTACTTTACTGAATCAGGATGCTACCATCTTACCGTGCACGCTGTAAATTGCTCTTAATCATTATATTCAGCTCATTTCTTTGTTTTATATTTCTGCGTGACCAACATAATTAAGTGCAATAAACATACTTTAGTTGAGTTTCCAACTAATTTGAGTGCAACAAACAAATTTATCATCAACAACATAAATTCAGTGGTTCTCAAACTTTATTCTTTACAGAAGATTCTGTGTTAAATCTTACATATACTTTATTACCAATTTAAAAATGTCTTCCAGTTGTGGGTCCCAAATATTGCTGGGCTCCTCTGCATTGCAGGTTCTGTGGGACAGTCATTATAGCCCTGCTTCTAAATGCTGCACTCAGTGCTGGTTATTTATTGAATATCTTTATACTATAAACTTCTATAACTGACATTTTTTATACAAAAATTGATCAAAAGTCTGAACAACAGTAATACCACAAAGGAATATAGGAAGATAACAGGGCATTGGTGCAGAAAGACAACCTGATAAGTTAAATGCTTACATTTCATTTCTGAAATATGTAAAATGAAAGTGTGCTGATTTATGATGCACTGTATATGGGCCCATGATGATAAACATCAGTAAGGGAGAGTAAAAATATATCTGTCAAAAAGATCTTCCCTAATGGAAAATGTCAAAAACATCCTCCAAGTTTCTTTACTGGTACTCAAATCACACTGATAAACAGAAAAATGTCTAAATTTGGAGCAATAAGATTTTGGAGGAAGTCAGATCAAATAAGGACCCATTTGTTCAGATATTCCAATCTAGTTCCTAAGATATTAGTTGAGATCTCTTTAAAAATTAAATCCAAACCAGTTTCAGGGCTCTTTTTGGTCAGTTCAGCTCTTTATTTTTCGTCATCTTAGTTCCTTCTCAATTCTCTATAGTATCTGAAGATCATGATCATCTCTCTCTCTCTCTCTCTCTCTCTCTCTCTATCTATCTATCTCTCAAAACTTTTAGATATTTTGTCTTAAATGCCATTTTTTTTAGATTTCATTACTACAACATCATGGTTTTCTGTTTCTAATTATTGCATATTTTGAGTTCACTGTTATGCATAATTATCCTATAAAACTTAAATTTTGTATATTTTATCTATATCTTTTTTTGTTTACTTCACCTAAGTAAGTAGCTTAGCTCTGAATTCATCAATTAAATTCATGACACCAGCTCATACTCTTCTTATGCTTTGACTCCTATACCAAATGAGACTGAGCAAAAGCCCAGCAATATTTTTCTTTCCCGTGTCCTATCTTAACTGCTTGATTTAAGTGATGAATAAGACAAATAGCAAAATTAAAAAAAGCATAAACAACCATCCTTACAATATTTTGTAAACTTAAATAATGCAGCATATTTATTAAAGCAGTACTCATCAATTTGTTACAACTACTCTATAACAATATTTCTTGATATTCTTTCTAACAATGTAAAATTTATGCAATCTTGTTTCATGTGATTCCAAAATAACACATTTTTATAATGCAAGTCTTTATAATAGATTATTAATATTTATATAAAAATTAACATAATACACATAATTATTATAGCTTATTAAAGAATAAAACTAACTACCAACTTAAAATTAAAAATTTCATTTAATTTTATGAGAAAGTAAACATTAATTCATATGAATTTCTATTTACAAGTGTATTCCAGGAACACAACTGTGTAAACTGCAATTACACTAAATTTAGCTTTGCAAGGTTTCATTACAATATTTAAGATATTGATTTTCTTAAAAATAAAAACCTAGAAAGTGCTCAGTATTCGGGGAAAATAATTAAGAATGACAATAACAAATGCAAGCTATTGATGTATTTGATAAAGCTATTGATACATGTGGTAAAGTTTCCTTTAATTTTAAGTACTGATATTGTTATTGCAAAATTTTAATATACTAAAGAATATCCAAAGCTGCAAAATAGCAAAAAACGTAAAAAAAAATTTGTAACAAATCTTTCATTTATTTATATTTTCACAAAAATTATACTTACGGCAGATGACTGTGGTCTATATGTGGCGTAACTCGACTGAGTAGCGTACGTGGAACTGACGGGAGATGGTGGAGGCGGAAGATCTTCCGGAGGTGGAGGTGGTGGTGGAGGAGGAGGAAATGCCTGATTGTTTGGAGGCGAATAAGTAGTCTGTGGAGGAGGCGGCGGTGGCGGAAGATCATCTTCCGGTGGTAGTGAATAATGACTGTAAACAGTGTTTGCTGTAAAATAAAAATAAAATCAATCAGGTTAACATTTGAGTAAACTAATTTATTTCTCCACATTTAGAAAACTTGCAATTTATTTGTTATTTGATAAGACTCTGGTCCAACAGAAACTAAAAACTTTTCAACAAAAATACTTTAAAAAAAAGTGTTATTTTGTAACAATTATCTGAAAGTAAAAGCAGTTTTAGCAAATGAATATAAATCATTCAGTTATAGAAGTAAATATTTGAATAGTCATGATGACTTTTCACTTACTTAATCTACTTCTCTAAACATCATCATCATATACAGCTACAAAATTGCTCCACATTTTACCAGAAATAAACATATGTTATTAAACTAGGAATTCAATGATAGATGGATCGGACAAGGAGAATCCATTTGACAGTCCCCTCGTTCACCCGATCTCCATCTCTTGATTAATTTCTATGAGAATGTGTCAAGTTAAAAGTGATGTTCCTACCAAAAAAGGCATGGAAACAGAGAATACATAATGCTTGTGTCACAGCGACCACTAAAATGTACAGGGTTAGGTAGAGTTTTGTAAAAAGAATAAATAAATGTTTATAAATGATGGTCAACAATTTGAACATTTAAAAAAATAAGCAAACAGACATAATAGTGTAATTATTGTATTCTTATTAGTTACATTCAGTCAACAATTTGAATGAAGTCAGTTTCAACTGTCCATAATTTTTAATAGATGATTATTATAAAAAATGATTTACATGAAATTTTCTTGTCTTTTTCATAGAATCCAAAAATATACACTTTTCTATACATTTATAATTTCAAAGTCTCCTCCTGTCCACCATATCTTTAGCACAAGTTATGATTCTGTCATTTAGAGATTTATTCATATAAAGGATCGTCTACTGTTTGAAATTAGCATAGTTGGAAAATTCAACATTCGATAATTAAAATAATGATTTTCTAGACTAATTCAATTTGTTCCTATTAAAAATACTCTTTATATACCAGTATTCTTTATACAAAAAGAGATAGAATATCCTAATTGAAGCTAGTCCCGACGAGCATAATAACAAGATGAATACGTAATGACTATTACCACTTTTAGCTATTTAACTGCTAATAATTATTTCAATTCTTTATTAAAATAGAAAATCAAAAACAGGTTACAGCAGCAGTTAACTGATGCGTTAATGATTCATTTAACCCATCTGTTAAACTATTGTTTGGTGGATTGTAAAAACTCCCTGCTGTTTGTAACACTTCAAGGAATTATGATCTGCCAATCTTAACAGGATCCTGCACGTAAATTACGGTTTTAATAACACAATTATTTGTGTATTGCGTCACAATATAGTTCTTGTACACGTACAGATAATTGGATTTCCTAACGATACTGCTTTATATATTAAATAATCAAATAATAATTAGTAAATTTATAATTTGATTTTGGTAATTAATCAGATTAATAATATGTTGTGAATCAAGTAGAAATGTGTTATTTGGTAAGAAGCTAAAACTGATGTTTTATACAAATTTAAAGCATTAATAAAACAAATTACAGTAATTTCTGGAGTGCAGGAGTCGGACCAGACTACTAGCATTTGCACGCCTAAATATTATAATCATTATGTATGCTAATTAGACCCTAGATGTTTTATTGATTGCTACCCCAAGTTTAAAGATTATCTGTTGTTTTATTGAAATGCAACATCATAGTTAAATGCCCCAAATCTGGAGAAGAAAGTTGTCATCTTTCAGTAAAAAAAAAAAACACTTTCTTATAAGAATGGCTGCATTTATTGATACGAGAATCTAATGCTTAAAAAGCAAACAAATATTCAAATATATATATATAAGCCTAGCTTCACTTACAACTAATTGATTCCTGGAAAATAAATTGTTTAATATGTCATTCTATATCTGAAACTATGCCATAAACTCTATAGTGTGTTAATTACAGCTATATAAAACCATACAGATATGATTAAAAAAAAAAATCTAATTCACAGAATCGTAATAGAAAATTTATATTCACTGTGAAAGTAGGATTGTAAAATGAGTAGCCATAAAGCAGAAAACTACATAACTTCGACATACACTGGTGGATTGAGAAAAATTTAACTGGGGGCATTTGTGTCGTAAAAATTCGACACGCGCATCCGTATTTTTCCGAGCAAACGTTGCATTTCTCTTTAGTAAAATTATACTAAGACATCGATATCCGAGAATCATTATTCGTATTTAGAAATAACGTTAATAGTATAACTATAAAGTATACTCGTATGGGAAACAAAGAGTATACAGTTCAAGACGATTACATTACTTTTAAACGCTGTCTATGGCAAAAGTTAAAACAGAAAAGGTGTAAACAACGAGACTACTACCTATGCTAATCACTAACATTTAACTGTACTTCATTTGCAATTTCTATCTAAAATTAATTCCGTCTTACAAACGTATACTGTTACAAGTAATAAAATACAATATCTCTATCCGAAGTAACTACAAATTCTACACCCTCTTCTAACTATATACGTATTCTTATACATCCTGATGGTATATAAACACTAAAAAATTAATTATAAATATTGTAACTAATAAACTAATAATTATTACTATTATTATCACTTTTGAAAAGACGTCCCTTTAATTAAATGGTAACAAAATAATTTCTTAAATCGATAAAAATTGAGGAAAAAATTTACACGTAAACTTATGTAAATTGTAAATGTAGCAGTACAAATTTAGATTATAAAAGAAAATAAATAATCGTCGAATAAATAACTAATTTTTCCTTTATACAATTAAGAGTAATTGTTTGGCTATTCAAAGAATTCAAAATTAAATTACCCGACGCTGGTCACCTCATTTCCAATGTACTAAATATAAATTCGACTGGAAATCACGTTTCTTAAGACAAAGAATTCAATAAAACAGGCGTAATATTAACACAACTCGTCGAATTATCTTCACACACCGATAAATATCTGTTTCGCGTGTATATTTATAGTGTAATTGTTATAACAGAACGAATTTCTGTATAAACATCGAATAATAATAACGAAAACTCGAATGCATCTTTGTAAAGTCGAAGAAACGATGAAAATTATAATAAATTTTAATTATTGTTTTCGTTTTTTTTTCCTTTTCGTTCGTTCGTTTGTTTTTGAATAGATCGCGCGTGCGACCTCGCCCGATCGCTTCCGGTTCGGACACTTCGCCAGACACTTAAAGTTCGAAAGACTTCATAATTTACCAATTTTAGAAGCGAGGCGTAAGTCGGACGGGATCCGCTTCCGGCGGAAGTGGGACACGGTTACGGTCCGTCTACGTAAACGATTACGAAAATGCACGCGATTTTTCGTGTATCTTACCGGCAGCTTTCTTGAGTTTCCACTTCTCGATGTTGGACATATGCACGTTGTCCATATCGAGGAGACTGCCGTAGTACATGAAAAGCCTGATGTCGTCTTCTAAACGATCCTAAAATAGTTTTTGGCTGCACGCGTTAATGCTACACCCCGTCACTTTTAAAAATTTAACGATATGGCAGGAAAATCGGACGGGCAGAGTTTAATAGAAAATAATAAACTCGATAAAATTAGACTGTTAAAAATATTCCCCACCTGATTGTTCGTTATTGTTGGTCTGGATGTACTGTTCCGGTTTCTTCTTCTTGGGTGGTACCACCGGTGCGATCTTCTTACCACGTGAAGGGGAGTATTGTTGTGGAGCGTAATTGTTGATGTTCAATCGGGACATCTCCCTGTCTAGACTGTCTTGAGTGCTCATGATGCTGTTTTAAGAAGAATACAGACAATTAGATGTAATTATAGTGTGTGGAATTAACGGTTTAAAACAGAAATTAAGTACAGGATTCTAATCTTAAATATGTGATTTTAAGCTGTCCGCACGAATTTAGAGCCTGTAAACTAACACGAAATCTATTTTCACTTAACAGAAACAGAACATAAGTTGCATTAAAGCATACCTGCAATCTGCCATATTCGGTTTACAAATCTAGTCTTAATCTGCAGGAGTTCTACCGAAGAAATGACATTTTCCGATTTCTCGGGAATATAATATATTGAGCAACCCGTTATGAAAACGGTAACTATGTCAGGATGTCAATGCCGCTGCCGTACCGACACTGACCCGGTGGCCGTCCACGGGCGGCCTCGATAACCGGAGAAATTATTTCTAATGAATTTACCGTCGCAGAGATATGTAGGTCCAAGTACAATGGATCGAAGCCGATTTTACATTTCCTATTATGTACACGGTGAACTAAGCTTGACATTTATAATAAATAGGTTAATTATCCTCGGAGAATTTTACCAAAGATGCTGACGGCCGAAATTAGTTTATTCGTTTTTTTGAATCGGTAAAACTATTCAATTTGTGTACTTATTCGGCAAAAAAGTAATATATTACCTTAAACGTTAATATAACTTTCAAATTGTTTAAGACTAAGAAGCCGTCAAAATGAATTGGTTCAGTTGTAGAAAAATGACGAATGCCGAATCTACCGTAAAAATTTTCTGATTAAAATTCATTATAATCAAATTCCAGATTTAATATTCACATTTTAAGCAAGGTATTCACTTATCTAACTTACAGTAAACATTACTTTTCCTTACAAAAAAATATATATATATATAAAAAAATCCTTAAATGTATGTCAACAAACAGAATTTGATAACTTTATTATTTTTTTAAAGAAACAATTTAACGATCACTCCATATTAGGTTCTGACACTGATATAACTAGAAATATGGCCCGATAATATTAAATTATCCTCCGTAATATATCATCTGACATGGTTTCACAATTTACAGTGATGGTTTTTTTTCTAATCAAGGCTATAAATTTAATTTACAAATTACAGATTTATCTACAACAGACTTCTTAGCTATCAACAATTTGACAGTGGAGGAACTTAACTAAATTTGCAATCTGCTGTTTATTTATTCAAAAGAAATTTTACAACTTTGAAACATTGCAGAATAGTCTAAATTTAGTAAAATAAATAAAAGAATTTGCATGCGATACAACAGTCTGACTCTTGTTGATACAGAATATAGAACTTTTATGAATCGGTTTAGGCCTCGAAGTGTAAATTATTGAAAGCGTAATGCGATATTCTTGAATATTTTCTTCCAAAATTGTGTTAGATAAAATTTAATTTTATTTTCTCAAAAGCTGAATAGGAATTTTGGATTGTTTTATATCTAAATGTAAATTGTAAACCGTAGCCTTTTTGTTTACAGAAAAATTCTAGATGCATTATTTTTGTAATTACAAAATCATAACAAGCTTAATTCGGTTTAAAATTTTAATTTAATTACGAAAAATACCTTTGGTATTTATAAAATTCCTAAGAAATTACAAAACTACTGATTGATAAACTGAAAAATAAATACAATAGAAGCTGCATTAATTAAAGAATGTAGAGAATTAATATTGTTGAGTCTGATTATAAAATTCATATTTTTTAAATTAAAGAATAAAACAAACTCGGAGATTCTTTCCTCTATCGTTTACAAAATAGTCTCTCGCTACAAATCAGTTGTTCAAATTATAAATATTTATCATTAAATCAAAACTCCAGCAGTTTATAACACTAACCTTTACAGTATAAATAAAAACCAACATTTTCGGTCGTTTTAAAGTGACCATCTTCGGGTTTTTACAAAAATTAAAATGTAACACACGCAAAACCAGTCAAAGGAAGTAGTAATTAATCATTTGAATCTATTATTTATCTTAGAGAATAATTTTATTTATAACATTGTGAAATATTTGGGTTAAAACTAAAATAATTTTTGACAGAGTCTAATTCAATAACAAAAAAATAAAATGCTACAGTACGAAATCATTATCAAAATGTCCCGAAGCATTTTTTAATCCTCATCTACAGTGAACAAAAGTTAATGTAATGATTCAGTTATTGCATACTTTGTTATAGGAAGAAAATTAAGAGAAATAGATTCTTTATGCAGTTAAACTTTGCTGTAAAATTATGAGTTTATAAAATATCTCAAAATTTATGATATATGATACAAAGTAGGCACAGAAACATCATCACTCTAATAATTCTCCTTGAGGAATTTCAGGAAATGGCAACAGGTGTTCTTATTAAACAGTATTGAGCTGACAATGATATCACCAGATCTTTGTTATTTTCTTTTTATAGGCAATTTAAATTAAACTGGATTAGCACGTAGAAAAATGCCACAGGTAATTCAACACTAAGAGAAAACTGTAATCATAATGAAGATCGAGAACAAGTAAAACACGTTAAACCTATAAAGTTTGTGATGTTTGCCATGTATCATTAAGAAATATTTGTTTTGTAAATAATAATTTCGACAATAAATATTCTTTATAACAAACTTTAAGCATGTAAAAATGATTAAACATAATTTATTTCTATTAAATTTTACAACAATTCACCATTTTCAATTTTTCAGATATATTATATTATTATTAATGTCATTAATTAGTCTACACTATCACTGACAATGAAATAAAATTCTTCCACCACATGTATGATGCAGTTCAATACACTCGACGGCATTTGCCGATAATGAGCGTTGTTGCATGTCTGTCGGGCTCATTGGTCGACGTAACGAGATTACAAACATTTTGTATAAATCTTTTCCTCATCACCGATTTTAAGTCAAGTTTTGAAATACACCTTAATAGATTCGCTATTTACCGTGAAGAACCTTCCAGATTTCTATGATATTTTATGGTTAATTTAAATAGATATTTAAGGAAATTAAAGGAATCAAAGGATAAATGCTGATCTTCCACATAAGCTAAATGATACAAATACTTGAAGGTTGTACATATCAACATGAGTCGCAAGTTTGAATTAAGACCTTGTTTGCCAATTCTCCATTTAAATCACCTAACCTCACTAAGAATTAAACTATAACAGGCAAAACAGAACTTCCACGGATATCACAGAGCCGAGTATAGTAGGGATCTCAAATGCAGAAAAGGGCCGATCAAACGGACGTATATCAGATGCAGCTGTATTCGTTATTATATGGTGAACAGTACAGTAAAAAACCCTTTTGTTGCCAGTCCTTTATAACTTACGTAAACAGTTAGAAGTTCGAATTTTTTCTGTTTTAATCCTCGCAAGACGTTATAAACATCGATTTTTAGAAAAGAGATTATCAAGGCCGCAATCCAGATAATTTATGCCACCAGTTTGCGAGCCACCTGGTACCGTGTAACAAAATCGATCCGATCTTTATTATTAGTTAGGTTTGTCTCGATTTGATGGGATACAGCAATACAACAAAGCAATGGCTGTGTTCAGGTGACTCGACAGTTGTAACTGAGCAAATTGACGATGGCTTTTTGTTCCGACGCAATGTTACGTGGAATCCTAGATCAACCGAACTACGAGCAACATTGTATCGGAACAAAAAGCCATCATCGGTCAGTTTCGTAAACGATAGATAGCGTAAACAAAAGATGCTACCAAACGCAACGTCAAAATGCCAAACATGTTCCGAAAGAGCACTATTGTAGAGGGTGCTCAACAGAAAAATACTCAACCGCCCCAGAGCCGTCTAACGTAGCCTCCAAGGAGGATACGTTAGACATGCGAAGAAAACCCAGAAAGCTCCGTGCAGCAACCCGTTTAAGTGCGAACCCACGACCATCCACTCGGCCATTGCTTTAATATGTTTTTCCTGCAAATCTTAATTACTGATAGAACATTAAAAAAAAAATGTATTTTTAAAATTGTATATGGGATCAAAATATATGAGTTTTAATTGTTACAAATAGACATACTTATCATAATAAACTGAATCTTTTAACATTGTTTAATTTAAAAAAAACTTAAAAAATTTAACATAGGCCTATATTTATGATCAATCGAACCTATTAGTAAAGCATTTAATGATAATTAATTAATTATCATTAAATCAATTAAAGAAGGGATAAACTTAACTCACCTTAATCACAATTAAGTGTTTTCTAATTGAGTTATTTGATCAGAACATTTATTTATATCCAAACGATTATCGAACTTCGATCGATCGATCGATCACGAAGCCACCTTGCAACTGTCACTTGCTCAATCGTCTGGTTTACAAAGCGATCTTCTTCGAATAAAACTAGCGATTAAATCATTATTATTAATGTAAACGTATTTTAAAATATCTCAAAAAAAAAAAAATAATAATAATTCGACGATTAGCAACCACCTTCTTCTGCTTCCTCCAAATTTGGATCTGTCCATATAAAGTTAAAACGGGTGGGGATATTGGGGCGAACACATTCCAAGAAATTTCCCCACGACCAAACGATAGTAAGTTTATAAATAAATAAAAATTTGACACCGCGATAAATATATTTGCGTTAATTAGTTTATAAGTCGAGAGCTTTATTAAAAATATTCGAAAGATATTCGCTGATTGGTAGAAATATTTTTTAAAATTTATATCCATATAGGGAAATTTCCCTTTAGTGAGTGGACGTAGGTAACGGATGTGATGTCATAGATAACACAAAATGACGAATGTTTAAAACGTCATTAATGATGCAATTTAAAACCGTAAACACTTGTATTAATTACGTGAAATTAAGAATATTTGGAAATTTTTTCCCGAATGATTCATCAGAAAAATTATTCGGAATCGAGAATTATTTTATTAAATATTTTTACAATAATTACGAAATAAGAAGTTTTTAAAGAACGAGATCACGTTGTCAGACGTGATTAATTTTAAAGAGATATATAAGCAATTCTGTGATTGGTTCTTTACGTAATTTTCCTTAATGTTAACTTAATCATCATTGCACGATTTGAAATATTTAAGCCAATCGGGAAGCAAACGCGTTTTTAAATGAGATTCGAATTTTCTCAAAATAAAATGGATGTAATTCATGAATAACGAAACAAAAAATTACTTATCAATAATTCAAATACAAAATTAATAGAAAAAAAAGGAATCATTGAAAAAACATTTGAAGAATTTAGATTGTGACTCGCCTATTATTTTCATGAATCATCGATATAAATGTTTTTCACCCGGTAGATCGCGACCGGGGCAATCAATGGCATGTTGTATAGAACATAAAAATGCAGTAGTCATCGAAATAAAGGTTGGAAACGCCATTAAAAACGAGCGAATACACTCATTAAAACAACGAAAATATTCTAATTGTATACTGAGAAATTCCCTTCTGCAAAAAGATAAGATCAGTAAAATGGTTATGTCATGCAATTGTTATGACATATGAATGTAATTCGTAGGGAAGGAAAACAGTTCTTACGAAAACAAAATCGATATCCGTTCGCAAACGTGGCATTCCGATTGAACTGTGATTTGTTTCATAACGTAGCAAATTTCTAAAAACGGAAATATTGCGAAATTCCTACGTATAGAAACGGTCATAAAGCGTAATCTGTTGTATACGTATACATAATACATAGACCTCGCTTTACTACTTGTATAAATTTTCTGAAGGGTCATCCATTACTTATACAGTTTTTGAGCCATTGTGGACCTTCCCCCTCTCTGTTGTGTATAGTGTACTTTTAGCAAACTAACTTTCCTTTAATTACGTATACAACAGTTCGTATACCCCTGTTTCTTGTTTGTATATACCGCTTACGTGGGGATCTGTCGAGGGGAGAAACTGGCCCATATTTAAGTATTATAAACGTGAAGAAAACCGGGAAAACCGCACGTTGGCGGGATGCGAACCTACCAGTGTTAAGTGGTTTTATCCACTCGGTCACTGGTAGGCCCATGGACTCCTACGTTGAAAAAAACAATCGAAATAGTTTTTCAAATAGCTTATTCGCGTGGCTAGCAAGTAGGCTTACAACAAATTCGTATGCCAATTATACTACTATAGCGCTTCGACTCCATCGCGTACAATGACGCGCGTTTAGCGACCTCTCTCTTAAAACTGTACACGTAAATAACGAACGACCCCTTACGATTGTATGAAATGCTGTACTCTGTTTTATTATTCATTTCTTTGTATTAATTACATATTTTTAACGATATTTTGGGGAACGTAATTTTAACTTATGACACTGAACTAATAAGAAAGGGAATAGTTTACGATTTTATAGTAAACAAAAATTGGAATTTATTGTGTTTACAATATTGACGTTTCGAACTGTTTCCAATAATGGAAATGATATTTTCGAACGGAGACAATTGCAAAATCAATTGCTTTCGACCGGTTCTTTCACAATATCTCATTGTTTAAGATAAATTCCTGTATGATTTCATAAAAATTTACAGTAGGCCTATCCTAATTTTCTTATGTCATTCTGATTCTAAAATTCTATTATATTTTTTACACTTTCTTGGATATTTCTAATTGTTTTTCTTCGTTTAGATAGGTTCTCAATTTATAAAACGCCAAAAAATAGCACTTTTATCTATGGATAAGACCTTGCCTTGCTTCAATGTTTCATAGTAGGGTTTTCATTTTCGGTATCAGCCAGAAGCCGCTACTGAGTACATGCATTTCTTCTTTTTGTCATAAATGGATACGTTGCGATTAACGTAAAATTGCAAATTTTTTAAATTTTGATAGGTATCATTTCTGATCTATGTACGTAATCATTTCTGAAACATAGATTTTTAAAAGTAAAAGACAGGAAAACAATTTAAGTGCGACAGTTTAAAAGAATGATTACCGAAAATTATTGAAAAATATAGTGAATTAAACAGTTTTGTGGGGGCCCTGGGCACCGGCCCCAAATGCCCTTGTGTAAATCCGGCCCTGATTCGAGCTATTACTTTGCTGGGTATCACCGACCCACTGCATTCTCAATTTGGGATTAAGCATTATTATAATTATGTAGTGTGTACGATGAAGCAAATTTTGTCTGCAGTCCAATTTCAATTTTATGGTAATATTTATGAAACAGTCCCTGGAATAAATGATTTTCTAGAAGCGCAAAACATGTACAAACTTATTGGTAATTAAGATTTCTTTAAAAAGTAATAATTTCTTTATGGTAAAAAATTATAAAAATGTTATAACCAGCTCCGGTCTATCCAATTTATAAGAATACAGTGTGGTATTTATCATAGTCTCCCCGTTGATAGTAAAGACGGATGTGATCTAAGCAAAAATAGTGCAATCATGATATCTTATGCCCATCTACATATATATATATTTCCGTCCTATGAACATTAAGAGGGCCTTTCCTTATACCCACCTATATTTAGCCAAACTCACAATGGGGTCGACCGGGAGGTGGGAGGACATAGTCGGAACAGACCGCTCATGAAAAATTTCCGAAGTTCCTTAGTCGTATTTGATCTTGGGCCCCAAGAGCAGCAACCAGACGCTTTTGCTGTCTCGACCATCCTGCCATCTTTTAATATACAGTACTACCGTCTTTTTCCGAAAATAAGACACTGTCTTACTTTCTTTTTTGGTCCAAAATACACGCTAGGGCTTATTTTCGGGGGAAAGCAAAAATAAAAGTATATTTATATATTTTTATTTAATATTTATTTTACAAAAAAATAAAGAAATACAGAAATACAGAAATTTAAATTTATTCAATTACAGTCATGTCATCTTCTTCTGGAACATCGCCATAAATAAAATTCTGAATTATATTCTGATTTTCTTCCAAATCCATTTCCTTTTGAATCATTGGTCCGAATCTCTCATGTCTTGCGATATAGCTATCGTTAAATGAATACTTCTTGTCTAAGTAGCCTGTTCGTAGTGCATTGAAAACATCACTATCAGTTATTTTGTCCCGTGAATTTTTTACCCAATTCACAACTTCTTGTAAGCCTGGTTTTACAAAATTACCTCGATGATTTCTCACCATTCTGTTTTCAATATATTCATTGATTTCCATCCGCAAATGATCCTTGAATGGCTTGTTTATTGCAATGTCAAGTGTCTGGAGGTAACCAGTCATTCCTGCCGGAATCATTATTTGATCAATCTTCCTCTCAGCAAGAAAGTTTTTCATGTCTTCAGCGCGGTGAGTACTGGCTGAATCCCAAACTAGTAAACCTCTATTCTGACTCCTCAACAGTAGTGGTAGCATAAAATCAACCCACTTTCTTATAACTGCTTGAGTGCACCAGGCTTTTTCACTTTCAATGACATAAATTCCTGAAACACGTTGAATCTGGTCTTTTTTACCTTTAGTGATTAAAAATGGCGATACTTTCTTGCCATCTAGACGAATCGCCAAAATACAGGTAACACGTGCACTATCGTAACCGGTAGAAGGAACGTAAATTGACGAAGAAGCCTTGTGGTGAACTGTCGTTTGAGCTCCTTGGCCTAGGAATACCGCGGTCTCATCCATAGCAATCATGTTGGAAAGTTGGTATTTCGAAAAATCGATGCCATCAACAAAAAGCTTAAACGCAAGTGCACGCTTAACAACTTCATTGTCTTCCAGCTTAAACAATGTTGTTGATCTCCTTAGAGACAGTTCATATCGTTTAAGGAAGTTGTCCAACCAGTGTGACAATGCTTTAAATTCTTCTGTGGATATATCAAATTCAATTGCTGTTTCAAGGGCAAATTTTTGAATATCAGCCCTGCGCACAACCAAAGCCATTGCTCTCCTGCCTGCAATCCATTCCCAGATGCAATCTTCCAACTCAGAAAATAACGGCTGCCGACTTGATCCAACTCTGCGTTTTTTCTCATTTCCTTGGTCCACCAGTTGACACAGGTAATCGTAGTCTGCACGCCATTTACGAACCATACGGAGATCCAGCATCTTCTCTTTACAGAATGCTACAAGATTTACACCCCTGGAGTCTTCCACGATTCCCTTTTTGTACTCGACGGAATAGCTCTTTCGTTTTGTACTCATTTTAACTGGGGTTGAAAATTATTCACTTTATTTTTAAATAAGTCTGATTATTTCCTCATACGTAATTAAATTACGTATGAGGAAATAATCAGACTTACAAGACTGAAATGAATGAACGTTGTATACCTGCACTGTCGCTCAATGTAGACTGCTGCCTTATGTTGTATTTTTAAGATAAATTCCAAGAATTAATTTGAAACGAACTGTAGAGGTAAACAATTAATTTCTCGAAATATTTTGTTTCAAACATTTCTCTGAAATACGAGTATTAGGAAAGCTAAACATATTATTACTTATACTCAATAAATCAATAGCATTTTTTAACGAATTCTTTTTGTCACATTATTTTAACTAGGGCTTATTTTCGGAGGATGTCTTATTTTCGGAAAAAGACGGTAGCAGAAGCGTAGCTAGCATGGGTGACACCCGGTGCGATGGTGTCACCCTTTTCAACTCTTTTATAAAACGCTGTTGAATTGTAATATATTCGCACTCGAGCAACTCGAACGCTATATTGAATATGCGATGTCGCGACGTATGAGTTTAGATTTATAGAATAAATCATAGTAAGATTTTCAGCTGGTGCGAGCTCTCGTAGTGTCTCCTCGTAGCAAAGAAACTGTCATGTGAGGCGAGCCGTTGACCTTTTTTTCTTATTTTTTAGGTACAGTCCTACCGGGTGACACCCGGGGCGGCCGCCCCACCGCCCCCTAGCTACGCCTCTGTATACTAGAGTCCGGAAAAGTAATTGACCGAATCTGTCTCGTCGTCCTAAAATAAACAATATTCTCTGTATTTTTCATATTAAGCTAAGTATGTTAGAAGAAAATTAAACAGAAGTTATTCTGTAAAAGCGAACATTACGGTGACTTGTGAATAGAGGGAGGTCATTTTCTTTAAATTTAAAATGGAGGATATACATTTGTTTGTAAAAAGGGCTGGCAGAATTACAGTTTAATAAAAAGTAACGTATCCATTTGTAACGTATTTTTACTTTTTATTAAATTGGAGGATATACACTTCTCTTGTATACCACAAGGTAATTCTACTCGTTTTGGGATTGTCAAATGGAGGAAGTGTGTAGAAACTTGCTTTTTGACTGTTGGATTTTGTAAATTGTTATAAGTTTTGCTAATTTTTCTTTATTAAAGTTACAGAATATATGATCACGCGCATGGTGTATAATTATAGAATAAACGTAGGTGGAAATGAATTGTTTAAACTTTACTCCTTCTCATTCTTTCAGAGATAAGATCTGAAGGTCGTGATATACTGTGCCAATGAATGCCTACTATTTTTATTATAGGAATCGAACACCTATGTGAGGTATAGGGTAATAAAACAATACAGATGTATTGTTTTATTACCCTATACGAAAATAAAGCGCATATTTAGGTTGTATGATTAACTGATTAGAATTCGAGGAAATTATAGAATATACGAAGCTGGCAAATGACTCGAATATAAGTTAAATCGACCTGTATGTTAAACTGTCTTTACCTTGATTGATCGATTGATCAATCAAGGTAAAGACAAGGACAAGTTCCAGGTGATTTTTTTCCAATAATCAAAGAGTATGCTTGAAGTTTACGAAATTTTTTTGAGAATCGTAAGAACTTTTAAAAAATAAGTGTTATTCACGTCAGAAAATTAAAGAAAAAAACAATCAAATATTGCATTAATTGATTTCCTATGGGTTGATTGATGGGATTAAACAATACAAGACATGGACGATTTGCCAAGTGAAGACGTTCTATGGGAAAAGGGCTCTATTTAGGTAAAAAATACATAGAAGAAACTCGTCTCCACTTTTCGTCATCTTCGATCACTAGGAATAGCGGTCTTCCAATGCAGAGATGACCTTTTATTAGAGGTATACGCCTTTAATACGACTATTTTGCATGTTTTTACAAAGGTATAGCGTCTAATAAAAGGTCGTCTCTGCAAGGTATTGTTCCCGGTGATTGGAGATGACAAAAGTAAAGAAATTTTAGTTTCTTCTACGTATTTTTTATAGTGTAAAAATTGCCAGTCATTTGTTAATTGGTCCTATTTAGGTGTTAGACACATGAAAACACCCGGAAAACTCCGTTGGCTATGCGTGAACCCGCGACCAGCTACCAGTGTTCAGTGGTTTTATCTATTCCGCCACTGGTGGGCCCGTCAGGATATGTCGGGTCCTGTCCCATTGTGGATCTGGCCGAATCCATAACTGGCTTTCTAAAAAAGCCTTCTTAGGGTGAACAAGTCGAAGCGAGTTTAAAAGAAAATTATTATTGCAGAGGAGTATGTGACTGTGAGGTCTTATCAACAGATCTAATCTTAACATTTGTGATTTTGATTTTAGTAGTGTATTGAGAGAGAAAATAGGGCTCTATTGTCTTGTAAGGCTCGATTCACACTACCGAGCTGTCCAGTCATATACTACTTTCTGTCCACTCATACTCTTCAAATACAATATTATATTAAACCATAAAAGAAGTAAAACATTGAAACACAAAACCTACTTACAAAATCCAGCAACGAGTTGCATAACTTTCCCGGCTATAATGAGATCTTATTTAGAAAATAACTTTTATAATTTTAATTACAATATAACTTAATAGAATTGCGTGGGGCACCCTCTGTTATGAGATTTTTAATTGCTATAAAATGGCAAAAAGCTTAATTTTGAGGGTAACGATGAATTTTATAAAACACTATAAATGCTAACAAGTAAAATCTTCGTTAAAAATTAACAGAGGTTAGCTTCCTCATCTGTTAATTTTCCTGTTTACTACAGCTCCTGGATGAATCCATAAAATTCCAGTTATAGCCTATGTTACTTTATTTCTCTTTCAGTAATTGTGTGTTGTACTGTACATCAAATTCTAGGGCATTATTATTAGTATTATTAGGCATCTCCCTACTCTTCAAACGAAGGTACCTCTGTCCAAGAATCTATATTGGCTTCCTGAGCCAATGGGACACCTTATTTCATTGGCTCAGGACAGTAGTAACTCTGAAAAATATATTTTCCATATCCAAATGATGTATATATACTTTAATCTTTAACACTTATTATTATCTGATTTCCCGGGCAATAACCTCCTCTGAAGACTGATATAAAAAAGCCTCCCCGATTGCTGTGGAATTTGTTTATTTGGGGATCCCTACTTAGATAAGTGTAGAAAACACGGTAAACTCCACTTGCCAGCCTGTTGGCGAGGCGCAAATCAGCGACCATCTTCAGTGGTTCTAACCATTCAAACGGTGGGTCACTTCTAAAAGAAACTGCCAAATTAAATGAAGAAGCCAGTGTGCTTTATCAGATTTTGATTCTCCTCATAGGATTATAGGAATTTCGTAAAATAATTTTGGTTAAATTAAAATATGTAAATTTTCTGTGGATTTTTCCCAGATCGGTCGTTAAGATAAACATATGCTCATCAGCCAATAAACACAAAATATGTTCGTGAAAGGATTAAGTACAAACATTTTACGGCAGTAAATTCCAATTATTACTATAAAAGGCAAGCTTTAGAATTAAATTCGTATACATTTCTACTGTTTACAAATTCAATTTTAGTATCATCTAGTGTAAAAAAAAAAAAAAAAAATCAAGAGCTGAAGTGGTGTATTTAATTCTCTCGGTAAGTCGATCCGTACGAACACCACCACCACCACACACATTTAGTAATTTCGATCGATCACGTTAGCAGATAATTACAACTTTTCGAACATTTTTTACGATTAAATAAAGAAAACTCGAATACAAACGGGTGATATTGCCATCAAGAAGAACAGAGAACTGAAGAAATAAGCGAGACACTGAACAGATTGAACACTCGAACGTAATTACAAAGAATCGAAGTGCAACTGTTCTTTTGCACTTAAAAAAATAGCGGAATTATAAACTGTAGATTGTATTATCGCCCGTAATATATTTACGTACTGTAGTTTCAACTGTCGCGATCGTGTTTATTAACCTCCAAGTGACCTAGTGCACTTTGGAGGTTATCGAGGTCCGTCCTTGGAATGCTTTGCTCTTTCACAATAAATCAAACAGAGAGAAATGGCTACGAAACACGATCGTGCAGTTTTGAATAGCTTGTTTAATCCCCTCTTGCCTATAGGAGAGTGTGTTTACGATGAAGATATTCCTCCCGAATTGAAAGGTGAGAATTTTGATGTCTTATCAGCTGTTTAGTTTGAAAATGTTACCCCTCAAAAAAAAACTATTTTGCTTTCATTTTGTAGTGTAATTTCTCACCTACGCGAATTACTTTTCTAATTTATGATCGTAAATCTTGATGTACAGCTTTCTTTTGCCTAGTTAATACCGGGGAATTTTTTTCTAGATGAAGAGATAGCAACTCCGGAGAGTGAAGAAGCTAAAAAATTGGAATTGGAAGGGGTGAAAGCGGCAGAAACCGGACAGATCGATAGAGCGATCGAAGTGTTCACCAAAGCCATCGATTTGGCACCGAATAGAGCTTCTTCGTACAACAATCGAGCGCAGGCGTACAGGCTGAACGGAAATACTCGAGGTAAGACAAAGGCTCCGAAGCACAAATGATATGTATTATAAGTTTACTAAATGAAGATGACAAAAAATTGTTAGGTGCTTTGGAGGATCTAAACAATGCCATCAATGTGAGTGAAGGTAAAGGGAAGGCTTGCTGTCAAGCTTACTGTCAGAGGGCTCTTATTCATCGCCTGCAAGGCAACAACGATGCTGCGAGAAAGGATTTCGAATCTTCTGCCAGATTGGGTAGCGAGTTTGCGAAATTGCAACTAGTACAGATGAATCCCTATGCGGCTTTATGTAACCAGATGCTCGGTCAGATGCTGTCGCAACTGCAAAAAGTTAAAGATGCAGAATAATTGCACCGAGCTAATTGTTAGAAAATGGCATGTGCCATCTATTCTTTAAAATATCTGTAATGTCCATTATTACAAAAATATCACATTAATATATAAATACTGTCTTTTAAAATTTGCTTAAACCTGTGTACTTTCAGAATTTTGAATATTAAAATTATTAAATTGCATTATACATGTGATTATGTGCAAGTCTTTCAGCTTACCTTAATACAAACATGCCAATTATTAAGCAGTTGTAATAAATTAAATAATTTTTGAAGCATTGGATTCTAAATTACAATAGGATTCTGCATTTTATTCTCACAATGTGTAATGTAATACCTTCTGTAAGCACAATAAAACATGCTGTGTCTTTTATCTGTACCACATAAGTGAATTATTATGATTAAAATTGACAAATTATTTAATATTTGGACTAATGGAATAAGACAATGCAACACAAAGGCAATCTGCCAATGGAGGAGTGCTTCTGAAAGCATTTTTATGGGAGACTGGCACCTATTTAGACATTAGACACATGAAGAAAACCCAGTAAACTCCATGCAACCAGACCGTTGGTGAGGGACAAACCCATCAGTGTTCAGTGGTTTTATCCATTCAGCTGCTTAGACGTTAATAGAGCTACAATAATGGATTTTGTGAAGTTTCATTAAGCTCGCTCTGCTTAAATGCAACATTACATTCTCATAATCAATATCATTATAATGCTCCTAACACACTGTTTTACACATACTTTGCTTGATTTATATTTATCTAATTGAATTACTTTAAAATAGTAGAAGAGTACATTTAGAAATTTAATACTTGTGGGTATATCAAAAATTAACATTCCCTAATTTTTTCAGGGAGAATTATGTAGGGAATTATATATGAGTAGTTATTAGTTATAAGGTTCCATGTCTTCTCTGTGCATGCACTAGTTGTGACATCTTGATGGCTTGCCTAAGCATCATATTCAGAAACATGTGTAACTAAGGCTAAAGTGATTACTAAATATTCAAAACAAGTCTGGGATGGCCCACCAGTAGCTAAAGGATAACATCACTGAACACTGGTTGTGAGTTAGAACCTGACCAATGAGACAGTCACATGGAGTTTTCCATGTTTTCTTCACATATAATACCTAAGTAGTGGCCAGTTTCTCCTGCATTTCTTGAGAGGAACTACCCTTTGGCCATCTGTCAAAGGGGAGTTCCTCCCAGGAAACTTATGCAATCAATCAATCAAGGAGTAATATTCAATTTTTGTGGACAAAGAAGACTTCATCTTGAGCTGATAATCATATATAGAAATGCTATAATGTCTGTGCAGCACAAAACTAA
The DNA here is from genome assembly GCF_030686945.1 of Centruroides vittatus. Taxonomy (NCBI): domain Eukaryota; kingdom Metazoa; phylum Arthropoda; class Arachnida; order Scorpiones; family Buthidae; genus Centruroides; species Centruroides vittatus. The sequence goes on along the minus strand of NW_027122669.1, from coordinate 266,798 downwards.
TTTTGGTGCAGAGAATCTGGAAGGCCCACCACCTTGTGGGATCAAGGATACAGTCACCCATCAATTTCAAATGAGCTAATTTCCTGTGTCAATGAAGTTGGTTGAACAAATAAACAACTGAAGGACATGTTTGGGTGTTCATATGGGGCCATGTGAAACATTGGTTTTGGGTTTCAACAAAGTCTTCAGCCAATGGTCTCCAGGCATCTTTCTATAGGTCAAAAGCACTAGCAAATGAATCTGTCTTTGAAACACCTATGCTATTATGCAGAAGGAAAACAATTTTTGAGTTCCATTATTACTGGAGATGAAACCTGGGTTCATCACTTCCAACCTGAAACAAGAAAGGATCCATGAGATAAAAGCATCTGGCATCCCTGTCAACGGAAAGTTCAAATTAGGTCAGAAATGTTCTTATTGCTGGAGTTTATTTAAGGCATGAATTTTGATTTTTACTGTATTTAAAATCAGCTCAAGAGCATTATTTCACATTGAGCAAAAATGTGCATTTCTTGCCATTGACCTCAGTCTTTCATTTACATTAACAGTTACTCTACTCAAAACTGGACAAATTCTCACCAGCCTATCAAAACAGTTCAGCTTTTATCAAAACTAGTATCATCTAACGTTTTCAACCTACTCTGATGGTCTTCATCAGGGACTTCATTTGATTCAAAACAAAAATTAAAAGAATATTCCAGTATTCCAAATTCCTGATGATGACCTTCAGAGTAGGTGGAAAATGTTAGATGATGTTAGTTTTGACAAGTTAGTGAGAATTTGTACATTTACAAAAGTTTGTAATACTCACTGTCAAATTCTACTACTAGTCCAGATCAAGTTCCTGCTGTTTTTACCAAAATATCAGTGCTACCATAGCTACAATTCTCTCTTTCATTTTTACTGATTTAACAGTCTATGGTTTTATTCCAGATCAGTGGATGAACTCCAACCTAATTGCCATTACCAAAAATGATAGTAATGAGACAAAATGATTTAGAATTTTGTCTGCAATGATAAAGATTTTTGAGTTTGCTTACCTGACTTCATTTATCCTAAAGTATATGCTCAAATTTTATTCTCCCAGCATTGTTCTATCCTTAATTGTTCCACATGGTTTGATTTGTTACAAATGCAAGTCATTATTCGAGATAATTTTAAATGAAAATTATCATCTAATATTATTTATCTTGACATTACATATGCATTTGATTCTGCATTACTGTCTCAGCTGTTAGATATTCTATTGAAGTTTTTTGAATTCATTGGCTCAATAATTACTTTCTGTTAACGTCATTTAGTGCTAAGCTTGGGGATTTTTCCTTTCAATATGTAACATTTTTCAAGGTTCTGTCCTGATTAATCTCTTGTTTATCTGCCATATTGATTATGCTGTTGCCATGACTAACCTTTCTTTTATTATTATTTTATATGCCAGTAATATGAAATTGATGAATTCAAATTCAGAACATCTCTATGACGACAAAGATACTAACTAATACTATTCAGTCATTTAATCTGAAAATTAATCTAAGACTGACTATATATTATGTGCTGGTATGCAATTCCATTATCAGGTTGTACATATGAAATTTAGACATTTCGAGAAAACCTTATTTATAACAATGATTACAGTTCAACCTTGTAGGTAATCAACCTTCAATATTGGTTAAATCTTGCCACTTTTGCAACAAACTTTAATCCCACGAGCATAGAATGACTGCGAACTTTCTTTTAAGAAAGTTCCAAGCATCGTTCTCACATAGGTATTGTCACTAAACTGTATATTGGCAATACAGTTCTGAAGAAGCAAAGCAGATGGCAGTCAGTTGGTGCCAAGTCTGGGCAAAGATGGATGAGACAGATCCTCCCAGCCTAGACTGGTCAAATTCTCTATGTAATGGTACATTGTTATGGTAATAGGACAATCAATTTTGGAGTGATTGGGAACATTCAAGTTGTGTTAATTCTCTGATGGTCAACTGTGGATTATCATCTATGAGTTGTGGGAGAATGTCATTATCAATAGTGGAATCACTGCCTGGATGGGATTTATCTTGAAGAAATTGCCATCCTTGAATTTCTTGAACCAATTTGTAGCAGGTCTGTCTATTGACTGTGTCCTCACTAAATGCCTTGAATATGAGATTGTAAGTGCCTTCATTGCATTCTGGCCACTTTTGAAATGATAGAGCAACAGCATGCAAACATGTTCTTTTAAAAGTTTCATATTGTCAGACATTGATGATGCATCTATTTCCAATAAAATGCCCTTGGTTACTCTATAAACCAGGGATGGGCAACCTGCGGCCCCCGGGCCGCATGCGGCCCGCATTCATATATTTTGCGGCCCGCGACGCATAAAATGTGAATAAATATATCAATTTCCCAGCTTAAGGAAGTATGTAGCAAAAATTCAAACGTTATTTTTACAACTTATGTATGTGAATACTTTTTCCCGCAATGAATTTAGTAAAAATTAAAACAAGAAACCGGCTAACAGACATATGGAAACTAATTTAAAACTAGCAGTGACGAATATTTAACCAAATATTTTCAATATATTACGTTTACATCAGTTCCAGAAGCTAAATTAAGTATACCTAATCTAATTTATAATTATATATGAATAAATAATTCTGATTTACCAACATTTTTTTTCCTCTTTCTCTTGTATGCGGCCCGCATCAGTTCAAAAGTCTTAAAATGCGGCCCTTACATAGAAAAAGGTTGCCCATCCCTGCTATAAACCCATATCAAACATTCTAGAAAAAATTAAAATGTCTAAATTTCACCTTTACAACCTGACATATTTGATAGATATCTTACCTTCTCTAATCACATTTGCAAAACACACCTAGTTATCAGAAGAGAATTGATACTAAATCTCTGACAAATCAGTTCTCGAGGAAATTTTCATTGTTAACTTTCAATTGCTTATTGTCTAACAGTATGGTCTATCTTTATTAATGTGTTCATCCTTAAGTAAAATTTACTCCCGTTACATAAATTTTGAAATTTACCATACTGAATGCAGCAAAGTTGCTAAGTCCAGATTAGGTCTTTCACCGTCAAAGGCCCGTACAGAATATTTTGATTGCATCTTATATTTTAAATATTTTTATGGTGTTATTCCTTCTGACAAAATTTTTTTACATGTTCCTGTACTCAATATCAAAACATGTCTTATTTACAGTATGCCACTCTCATAGAGATGATTTTTATCTATCATACTATTTTTAAAGATTATTTTATAATGTCATAATTTTAAGAACTTTTGTAAATATATTTTATATCACGGTTCCTAGCATAAGTGTCCATTTTGTATTATATTTTATATACACAGTCAAACCTTGTTAATGCATTATTATTTTATGTGATGATGTTGGCATTAATAGAAAACAGAATTGCAGTCCAGGTATAAGGATGGGCATTTCAATGTTAACAAGTTTGATTAATGCAAAATAGCAGTTAATATGTAATATGAGACTTTGTTTTGGTCCTGTGATTTCAATAACAATTATATTATGTTGTTTAATACAAAGCACAATGCTTCCAGTTTCCCCGAAGTCAATGTTAAATACTGTAATTAGTTCATAATTAAAAATAAACTATTTCCATCAAAATACAAGCAAATAAGTTATTTTTAAATTTGTAAATTTTTATGTGTATCCAGTTAGTCTTTCTAAAGTGTATGTTTGGTAACACTAGTTTGTTTGTTTGTTTATTTTTTAAAAACATATCCAAAGACAAAACATGTAAATAAATTGAGCTTTTGCAATTTGATGGTGTGACCAGGAGTAGATGGATTAATTGGAAAGTTGAAGATTTCCCAACTTTCCCATCTGCTCCTGTGATGGCACCTGTGCCATCATGGTCACAGGTGCCAGCATTGGCCCGTAAACTGCTCGAACAAGTCCCATTCATCCATCCGTAGGTATAATATTTTTGTAGTTTGCAAAATGCCAATTTTTAAGACCCTTCAACTTTGTATTAACAAGATTTGACTGTATATATATATATTTTTCATACAATGGTTAATTTTATTATGGCATGATTTAAACTGTTTCCTCAAATCTTTTTTGTTGTTGTTTATTATTTTGGTTAATGTCACCTATGGTTCCAAGATGGCGGCTCGTCTGATTCCAGCAAGGAAAGAGTGGGGACGCACGTTCTAACCTAACCTAACCTATTCTAATAATTTTGTTGGTAATAATTATGGTAATTTATTAGAATAGGTTAGGTTAGGTTAGAACGTGCGTCTCCACTGTTTCCCTTCTTCTATTTGCTGGAATCAGAGACAAGCCGCCATCTTGGAACCATAGGTAACATTAACCATTATTTTTTAATGAAGTTTCTTTTCTGTTTTATTTTTCTTGGGGGTGGTTATCGTAAGTTGTGAATGACTTTGCGTTATGTATTCAAAATAAAAAAATAAATAAATACAAATAAATAAAAATTTTAAATCTCTATTAAACAAAAAATTAGTTAGTTAGTTAATATTTTTAAAATATATTAAAATTTTGCAAATTAATAAGAGATTGTAACAGGAAATATTTTTGTTGAAATCATTCATTTTGAAGTATTGGCAAATGCTGTATCATGTCATCGTGTATTAGTTACTTGCTGACATTCCTCTTCGGTGAAATTATATTGCATAAATTTACAATTAAAATATTTTATCATCAATTGTTTAAAATAAATAGTTGCCTTTAAAATGTATATGTTAATAAATTTATTTTAAATATATGCTTTAGTGTTTAAAAGTCTCCATCTTTTGGATTGAACACTCTTTTTAGCAAAAAAATTTCAATAAAACAGAACAATGTTCACAAATTTTTATAGACGTTAAGGAATTTTCTCAAAGAAAGTTCAATACAAACTGCTTTTCTTGGAGTAAAAACTTAATTGCTTTTTGGGCTAGAAAACTACTATTTTTTTCACTCTCTCTATACTGTGGGCACGAATGGTCGTATTCGCAACCAAGGATCAAGAGCGAATGCTTATTAGTTAGCTTCTAACTCTAACTCTTGATCTTCAGTTGTGAATGTGGCCTTATGAAGGCTTTTTTAGCAAGCTCGTTACGGATTTGGCCAGGCCCAATGCTTGAATTATCTAACAAGTTTTTTCTACGAGAAAAGTGCTTTGAATTGGATTTATAAAGTTTCATTAAAATTATTTTTTTTTTACAAAACTTTTTAAACATTGTTCTAAGTTCTACTATAATCTTTTTAAAGATGGAGCTTTTAAAACGTCGGAATAAAATAAACTGATTTGTATCGTAAATTAAAGATGATAGCATACGTTTCTGCATCATTAAATCTACGTTTATAAATTATTGAATAATTTTTCCCAATGAAAACATTGTATTAATTTATTCACATTTACTATTATAACTTTAGACTTTTTGGTTAATGTAACCCTTGGTGCCAAGATGGTGGCTCGTCTCTGATTCCAGCAAGGAAACAGTGGGACGCACGTTCTAACCTAACCTAACCTATTCTAATAATTTGGTTGCTAATAATTATGGTAATTTATTAGAATAGGTTAGGTTCGGTTAGAACATGCGTCCCATTGTTTCCTTGCTGAAATCAGAGACAAGCCGCCATCTTGGCACCAAGGGTTACATTAACTGAATTTTTCTCCTTTAAATTTCTTTTTTTTTAACGAAACTTCATTAACTTAAATTCAATCGAATTAAATTTAAAATTTTGAAGTTATAAACTCTTTGATCTGCAGAATATTAAAAAGATAAGAATAAATTAATTAAAATTAATCTAATATAATAATAAATAGTGCAAACATATACATATTACTATTATAATATAAATATTGTAATTTAAGAAGAAATACAATTTTTTTCTTTGAAAATTGAATTTCAATTTATTTATAAAACTGAATCTATTTAAAATCAAAGAATTATCTCATAAATCTAACAGCAACATATTTTTAAATATTGTATTAAAAATATTCGATTCAGATTACGAGAATAGCCCAATTGACATTTGAATTAGTGAAATTTCCCATTATATATATATATATATATTATATTATATCTTAACTAATATATATTTTATATATATATATGTTTATCATCATTATTTTCAAAGTTTTTTTAAATTGCTATTGTGTAAAATAATATCCATAAATACACAAGGCTTTTGTCAGTTCTACTTTCATTGGGACTTTATTGACAATTCGTAACTTTTTGTTTAAATGATTAAATTCCAGTCTGTCAATAAGTTTTTTTTTTTTTTTTTCATCCGGTGAAAGTCCAATTATAATTATCACTATTTGGATATTTCATATTGGGAAGACATAAATAAACATTTAAATTAGGTATGAGTGCATTAAAAATTCCATCCATATAGCATGGAGATATTCCAAAATAAAACTAAAAATTTCTAATGGATCGGAACAGATTCCGGTAAGTCGCACGACAGACACGGTTCGGACAAATAAATCGGCTCTTCGATGTAATGGTACAATTCAATTTCGATACAATATGTACAGGAAAAATGAGCAAATGAACCATTATATTTTTATACAATATTCGTAGACAAGTATCATCGTTATTATATTATATGATATTATTACAAGATAAACCATTTAAATGCATTTCTACATTTATTTTTTAAATTCAAAAATCATACTTTTGTTAACGTGGGAAGAATAACTGCATAAAGATTACTTGATATTCGGTAGAGCGCAGACAAGCATTTGCAATAATTCCAAATCACAATAAATGACTGACTAGACAAACTATAACATAATAAACAGAATATGTTTTTAAAAGTTACATTTCTAGCTTTGTATATTCGCTTACATTTAAACTATTGCTTAAATAAATACTACAGAAAACTTTTTTTTTTTTTTGCATGTCAATCGAATAATTGACAAACAAGAACAAATACAGTACCAATGCACAAAATAGCCACAGTTCATTGTCAAAAACTATGTTCTCTAAAGTCAAGGGAAGTAAACATGTTCATATATATTATATGCATATATATATATATTTCTTCTTCACCAATTTTAAAAATATTTTTGTAATATCTATTCTTTTTAACTTCAGATTTTGTAAATATTTACAATGAATCTTTAATTCAGCCATCCTATACAAACGCCATAGAAAATCAAAAGGAAAGTTTACTTTGTCCGAAACGGAGTTTAAAATCGGAATATTGCTGTCGCCGTTCTGTGCACTAGTACAATAATTAATCGAGTCGTCGTCATTTAAAAAACATATTTAAAATAAAATGTCACTTTTATTGAACATTAATTAAATACTCTAACATAAAGTATTTATATAGTCAACTACTTATAACAACAATTAAAGGTTCTTTATATTTTAATTTTTAATCATTTTTTTTTTTTTTGTTTTTGGATAGACTGTACATTCCTAATTCAATAACTACATATAAATTTTGCAAATAATTAAAATATTAACATCAGAAACAAATTTCTATAATAGTTTCATTAAAATATGGAATGGTGGGATTATTACAGTTATGGGTTTTTATATAATGCTATATGACAGCTATACGGAATGGAATGGAAAAAAAATCTATACAAGTAGTCTTCGTAATGTTTTTTTTTTTTTTTCATGTAATGCTGTTCTCTATGGATCGTACATAATACGTTCAAAATGGGTAACAATTCGAAATAATGTATCAACAAATGATCTTGGCAATTCATATAACACGATTCTAATTGTTGCATAAATACAACATTGCTGTCTAAGTATCGGTCATTTTTGTTTAATTTATTTAATAAATATTCTCATTTCTAATTTGTAGTACTTTGACCACATTTTCAAAACAAAGCCCATATATAACAGGTGATTAAATATATATATTTTTTTTTATTATTATTATTTTTTTTTTAACTGTCAGTACAATTACACACTACAGGACAGATCTCATCTTTAAAAGCTTTTGTTAGTAAAAAGTGAAAAAGACTGACGAGGCTATGGATTATACCTCTGCGCCTATAAAAACAGGCTACATCTGAAACAATGGGGTCATACAGAGTTGACATTAAACATTAGATTTTGATTTCTGAAAGCAAATTAAATATATGATGGAAGTCAAAATGATCAACTACTGGCTAAAATCTGCCAGTAACTAGTGATTGTAAAGCAATTACATCATCACTGGAATAATTTGTAATATTGCCCTCTGTATCGTTCGACAAGATGGCAAATTTTTTTTTTTTTTTTTTTTTGTTGAGCAGCTCTACACATGTTGCTTATATAACTCCACATTTGTTTTGTAATTGGAATGTAAAGGCCAGTTATTTTGTAATACCTTCACAGGACAATCACAGGGAGAGATATGATGACCCATCAGTCATTATAAATCTACAATAAGTAAAAACTTAATGTTTTCAACATAATCTTTAGTAACATTAAGATCAACAACTTAACAGAACAAACAACATTTGGCACTGTGGTGGTCATCACCATAAACTTGCACATAACAAAAAACGAAATGTTTCTTATATTTTAAATTTAACAAAATAACCATTTAAATAAATACTTATATATGCATGTGTGTGTATATGAATTTATGTATGTATGCGTGTATATATACATATATATACATTTATATCTTTTTACGTGTATATATATGTATATATATTTATACATATATTATTATTATTTATTATTTATTATTATTATTATTATCATCATTATTATTATTATACAAATCCACATAAAATTTCATCGTAGTGCCATTTAGGGTGTGTCATCGGACACGACACTTATTACTTTCCTTTAACCTGTTCCTTTAATATCTAAACTTTTGTAACAACCCGAAGCAGCTTGCTAATACATACAGAGAAGCTATAATTAGCAATGAATGACAACTTTCTATTTGAACAATATGACAAAAACACATAAATTGTCGTTTTTTTTTTTTTCATTTAAAATACATTGAAATAATTTGGAATGAAACATTTTAAACACATTGTACCTTTGTTTAAACATCGGCTTTTCTTCTTTTGCAAATAATAACGATAGGCCATTTAAGGCAAAAATCAGCAAGGCCACCAGAAAACTCACATTGATGAATGACAACAGTAAGGTTCTAATAATTCATCAACCATACCATCTCTTTATTTCAAGAGTTACACGTAGGAGTTTACTGGTTCCAAAATATTAACTACAACAAACTTGACATTTAAAACATACTATACTACTATATCTACAGTTATTGTTCTTTGCCTGCAAAGAAACATATATTGTGTGTATGTGTGTGCATATATGTATATATGTATAAAACAATATATGAATATATAGATATATACACATACACACACACACACTGACACATTTATACTGTATATATTTTTTTCTTCATTTACTGTATGTATATATATATTTATATATATATACAAGAAGGGACAATTAAGTGCAAGCATCTTGCATTTCACATTTTCCAAGAATTTATGCCACATGCCAAATTGAAGACTCTACCAATTAAACACAAATAATATACATATCTGTTCAAAAACAGTTACATAGAGTATATAAAATCACAAGGTTTCATGCGTGTGGGAAGAAAAGTGCAGAACTGGCAGTCAGATAAATAGTTTTTTCCAATTTTTTTTTAATTTGAATATTTGTTTTCTGCCATTGGCCCAAGACAACAGGAATAATATAAAGGCAGCTAGCTACCTGAGTTGGCAACCATCGAAACACAATTAGAACTGGCACTGTCTCCCTATGGAAAAGATACCGCAAAACAACTCGAGACAAATCACAATTTTTAAGAGCAAACATTCAGAAGGACATAGTGTTTTACCTATACTTTAGGTGCAAAACTATACATATAAAATTCTAAAAAGCAGATGAAAAGTAAATATATAAAGGAATAATTTTCCACACGCACTGAGAATTATAACTTCAGTTGCATTACTGCATAGACAAAGTATACCTACCTCCAATAATAACAGATAAATTTTTTGTTTTATTTTTACACTCAAATTCCAACTTGGTAGCAACAATATTGAAAAGGCAAACCACAATTATATTGGCATGTGCACATAACTGTCTTCCCACAAGGATGGAATCTACCCAACCTGAGTTTAGGAGATTCAACCCATCCTTTCAAATATTTTTGTACAAGGCATGGGAAGACTCCATGACCGGCCTCAAGCTGCAAAAATTCTGCAGTTTCGGTAAGTCTCTCAGAATTGGCACAGCACTAAAATCTACAGTGCATGATGGAAACCAGTGCTATGTACAAAATATGTACAGCAACAGAGGGAATAACCCTGTCTTTCTAGGAGATGAAGATTATGAAAGTTTGAGAATCCTATCTTGTGCACCGTTTTCTTTTTAAATATTTTCTCATTTTTAAAAACTTCTCAGCAAAGCTATAATCACTTTTCTGGCATATTTTGCCTCAGAATAAAGAGGATAAACATACTGCACCAAAAGACTGTTTGTCATGGCAGTGTTTGAAGTTATGATACAGGAGCATGGCTCAATGGGCAATAAAAGTCCCTGACACCTATCTCTAACCCATGTGTGGTTAATCCAACACATCTGTCACTGAAAAGCTACAAATGTTAATTCTGTCACCGAGAAACTGGGGATGATTAGAAAAAGAAGATCTTGTGTTTTATGATATCTAGGAATACTTTTTGTAAACTGCGTAGTAATAATCCAATTCTAGAATCAAAACGAAAGGCATGTTCCTACCTTTGGTATAAAAAAAAATTATTACAAATTATTCATGATAGTAACAGTTTGAAATTTGAGCAGTAATTCACAAATCTCCATTCTCAGGTACGGTTTTGATTTCATGTGGTATTCTTCAAAATAAAAGTTAAATAAATAAATCCCCAATTACTATTCTCTTTATATTTTGCAAATTTCAACTTCCCTGCATTTAGGGAATATCAGGGACAAATGCAATAGCCAATGCAAACAATAGAATTTTGATCTACTTTCAAAGACCACACATCAAAAATACCCTGGATGTTCCATTATTCCATAATACTGTCCATTGTAAATTACACCAATTTCTCGCAAAACTTCACCACGGATCGTAGCCTTGATTGTCCAATTGTGTACGTCGGTACTCTCTCTTTCGCGTTCTAGACGATCAACATCCACAATCTTTGAATTGAGACGCTCTAGGATGACACCAATGTCCTTGATGCTTAAATGGCGATTTTGTTCTAACGAGAGCTGATCAACAAGTAGCAGGTACCTCTCGGAAAGCTGTTCTTCTTCGTTAGCGGTGTTCTCTGTGTCGGATTCACTCTCGTCTTGAGCTGGAGGTATCTTGGACTCTTGGGTAACATCCATGAAGCGGACATGCCCTTTGGCCGATCCCTTCTTCTGAGTGCTGATACCGCTGGGTCCAGCAGCAACGGCAGTGGCAGGTGCAGCAGCTCCCCCTTCTGGAACTTCCTGAATGGGCGAGGTAGCAACGGACTTATTTACCTGGATTTGAGCACCCTTTTCATGTAGTGCGGAGCAATGGAAGTCACAGAGGGAATGATCATGTTCAGGACTTACTTCTTTTTCCTCTTCTTCCCTAGCTTCTTCTACAGCTTTTGGCAGCATACGAGAAGGAGGCCTGGGTCCTAAACCTTCCAAGGTCAGTTTGGCACGAGGTGTTCTAGGGACAGATGTGCTGGTTAGACTGGCAGTGGTTTGGTCAGCAGTAGTCTGTACTTCTTGGGAAACAACTTCAACCCTCCATACAGCTTCTGGTCTACCTCCTGGACGTCCTCTCCCTTCAGATGGCCTGCGGATGTCTCGCTGGTCCCAGTGTAATACTACCGTGACTCTGCCTTTATTATCCATTATTTTCCAGGAGGGTTGTTTATCGATCAATTCCATACTATTAATGGCATCACAGACAATGCGTGGAATGGCTGTGATTGCTAAAGAGAAATCATCAATTTAATTAATTTTGAAAACTATGACATATTTATAAAAATATATTTATGATATTATATTACTTTTCTTAATCAATCAATTTTTTAAAATTCACAATTAAAATAGAATCAAATTTCATTATTCTTCACAAATTTTTTAAGCAAATGAATAGTTTTCACTATTATTATGATTTCATTAGAACAAAGAAAAATTATTTTTTAAATGCGTTTTGAAACAGTTTCTACAAAATTAAATTAAATTATAATGAAGTATTGTAATAATGCAACTAAGGGTTTGAAAATAAAATTTATATTTTAGAAAGGAGCTAAATGCATTTAAATTTGTATAATAATAATTATTACTTTTTTTCAAATTTTACTATCATCATAATTAAGTTTTTAAAGACATCAAACAACAAAATACCATACTTTGTGCAGATAACCCATAAGTTATTGACGTTTAAAAGACAATTTTGAATGGAAACATAACCCGCATTCTCTTTCACATGCCAATTTTAAATTGCAATTATAAGAAGCTAATTGTTGAGTCTGCAAGACAAAGTAACATAAAACACAAAAAATTCTTTATGCACTACAGATGTATTCTTCTGCCATTGCAATTTTTTCCAAAAACTACAAAATACACATATACTGTATGTTTTACATAAGAAATTGTACTGTCTTTTGGTGTTAGATTTATTTGTTTGATTAATACTTGTATATATCTAATTCATCAAACAAATAAATCTAATGCCAAAAGATAGTACAATTTCTTCTGTATAATATATTTGGCATTGTGAGAATGTAAAGTTTTACTGTGTGTTTACCTTATCTTTAGTTCTCTCTTATTATTTTTCTTTGTATTCACTTGTAAAGGTCCGCTTTTAGCGAAACAGGTCTAAAAGCGACACGACCTTGGTAATTGGTCCCACCCAGCGTTGTGCCTGTAAACAGTCGGGAAGACAAAGGGTGTACGTGTCAATGTGGTTGCCACATGTTTGTCGGCTAGGAAATTGTAAACATGGAATGGACGTGACGGTAAGGTGGTTCGTCGGGAGGAGGCGGACATTTTTGAAAGCTCCCGGGGAAAAGAAGAACTCGGATTGGTCGTACGCTGTCATTGGAGAACTCCTTAAATAGTAAGAGTGACGAGAAGACAGGGAGAAGGGTGAGAGACCAGATACGTGGTAGTCTCTGACACTTGGGAAGCCCGTGAGGTGTAGAGAGGGTGATCTCCTCTTAGGAATTCCTCTGAGAAGGGTTAGTGTAGAGACAGGACGGCCACTCGGTTGAGCCAACTCCACAAGCCGACCGGAGTTTCCCCAGAGTCTGATCGTCCCCAAAGGACAAGACGTTACGTGAGACGCCATACCTTTGTTGCATCGTGTGTGTAATGTTGTCAAACTTGTACATCCTGTAAATATTTGTTTTGTAAATAAACTGTAAATATTCACTGGACTGAGTGTGAAGGTGTACCTTCCTACGAACCAATGTAAGAGCATTCTCGGGTCGTAAGGACTAACTCGAGACGGCTTATCGTAAAGATCTTCACCGGATTACAATTGAGGATCTTCACTTCACTCAATGCTTTTATTGATGATGTTAGATACTCCTACTTCAATTCTTATCTTAAAAGTAGATAAATTTCCAATAATTATCCCGTATTTATGTATTGACATCATCTCGGAGAACTTTGATGGTAAGACATATGACACAATAATTGTAATCCTAATAAGCTAATTATGAACTCATTGCTCATTTCATTACTATAAAGTGAATTTTGGCAACTTAAAACAATTACACATACTTAAAATGAAAGCCCTAGTTTTAACTGTGCAATGTTTCATTTCGTTTACATGTAACAGTTTTACTTTCTGCTCTTACTTTTACACTAACAAAATCAAAACTAAAGATGACTCGTTAAAATTATGGTTTATTCGCTTCATTTTTTAAATTGCATAATGTAGAAATTTGTCTTATATTAATTAAAGTGAATTAAATTAGAAGAAATAATAAAAACAAATTGCTTTTCTTCCTTTTAAACATTTATAAAACAATACACTTTTAGTTTACAAAATTGATCTTTACAAAATTAAAAATTGATAATTTATTCGATAAAAATATTGTTAAAAGAGATGATTAAATTATAGAAAATGTTTACTTACTTTGCACCTTTATGAATTTTTAATGTACCGTACACATGTAAGCTTTTAAACAGGTATTTTCGACATTATTCTTAGTGGCTTTAGATAAAAGAAAAGCTCTTTAATGAGTTCATAAGCAAAGTTAAAATTGGCATGTAGCCCATCCCATTGCATAACCCACACTCCATTCAAGATGCATTTCAATCATTGATAATCTATGGGTCATACACACAAAAATATGGCAGTTTATAAAGAGAGAAAATTGCTGACAAAAGGCAGAAAGCCAAATATTATGTTGGCAGTGATGTCCTTTCTGATGAACTTTTCCGTTTTGAAAACTGTGATCACATTTTAACATGTTGAACTTTTTCTCTAGTGGAAAACATTCACCGTTATTAGCAAGGTTGAGGCCGAAGTTTTAAACGCAAAAACGTGTACGTCGGACGTTCAGTGCCGCTTTCCTGTAAGCCTATAAGTTTGACAATGGTGTTTGGAAAGTCAGTGGAATCATGCTCGACATTCCAAATGCCATTGTCAAACTTCTAGGCTTACAGGAAAGTGGTGCCGAACGTCCGCATTTTCACGTTTAAAACTTCAGCCTCAACCGCACTATTAACAAGTTCTAAAATTTTTGGTAATCTTTATACAAAAAAATTATCAACTTGATTCACCTATTGCAACACAGTTAAGGAATATGAAACTCCTAAACATTGATAAAAGTGAGATTTTTCAAATCATACTTCACAATTATGGAAAATATCGGGCATATTACGATATAAATATAATTAATTAATAAAGTTAATACTCTTTCTGCACTGATATTGGATAGATGTTATCGTGTGATTATAATTTTTATCGATTGTTTTCAGATTTTATTTTTTCAAACTACTGTAAATTATATTAACAAAGGAAGTCGGCAACTTTCTGTAATATAATATAGGGTAATATAAAGCTTTCTAAAAATTTTTGAAACTGATACCCTGTTCTAAATCAATGAAATCGTTTTTTGAAAAGTTTTTTTCATTTGAATATCATGCCAAATTTTTATATATATGCCATATAATAAAGCTTTTCACTTTTTTAAAGTTTTTAATTAAATTTAATGGTTGATTTGTTAAATTCAACTACGACGATCCCTCTGTATATATAGGGTAATCAAATAAAAGTAGAATTTGCAAGAAATAGTAAAAAGACTAATGATAATGAATTATGTTACAGATCTGATTGGTAGTGTTATACAGTGGAACCTCGCTTAACGAGCACCTCACACAAGTATTTTGCATAACAAGCAAAACAAATTGTAAAAATTTGCCTCGCATATTGAGCGATCTTTTGCAAAATGAGTGACGAGGAGAGGGGAAGTCCAAATTGTGCACATGTGGCATGCTTCATCAGTCTGTGTTTAGCACTTGTTCTGCTAGCATCTTAGTGTCGCTTGTGATCACCCATTTTTCCAAACTTCTGTTCACACACATTACTTATAAACATCAACAACCATAGCCCGTTATATAACAAACATGCCAAACGATATGCCGAATTCTTGAATCATTAAATTTAATGACCGATTCCAAATTAAATTTTAGAAACGTCTGAATTACAAATGAACTATTTATAATTATTAAATTTAATACAAGATGGAAACATAACTGCCTATCTCTAGTCAAATCAATAAATTTCTAATATTTAATTATAGTCTTTACATAACCCAAGAATTTGGCATAACGTTTGGAGTGTTTATCAAACATATTAACTGTGATTTTTTTTTTGTTTCTGCAAATCAAATTCTCATTCCAGGATGGTTCATTCCGTGCTAGAAGAAATGATGATGATGATTCACACTTCTTAACAGTGTTTATCGTACAATTTTTTTGAATAAACGTTATACATAAAACATTTGAGCATTTTTTCGGCGTGGAACGCATTATTGTATTTTACATTAATTTCTATGGGAAAAATTGTTTCGCTTAACAAGTGTTTCGAATTATGAGTACGACTCTGGAACGAATTATGCTTGTTAAGCGAGGTTCCACTGTACTATTTCATGCAAGTTCAAGACTAACCTTTAATTTAATGTTATAAAAGCAGTGGTGATATTCAGCGGGTTTGCACAGGTTCGGCCGAACCTGTTGTTAAAATTTTCAAAGTTTTCCGAACCTTGTTAAACACACGTAACATTTCTCAGTGGTTTTGTTTCTTTTAAAAAATATATTAAAATATACGTATTATACTCTGTAACACTACCAAACTAGAGCCTTATACTCCGTTCGCACCGAGCATTTCAACCTAGATTGTGACCGAGGTCGGGGACTATGCCTTGGTGTGACCACCCTCGACCGTTTCAATCTCAACCAAAACGAGGTAAATTGCGATCGACTCAAGAGAGTTCTTGAAACTAGATCCAGTCATAAGAGAGATTCCACAATCCCACGTGCGCGAGAAAATACAAGATGGCTGCGGAACACGTGTCGGACTATCGACAGCGAAATAAAAAAGATATTGTATTTTGAGAGACTTTTCTGTTAGCGAACCCCTTGTTAAATATTTCGAATATCACCACTGTATAAAAAGTGTTATTACAATAATACAAATCATTATTTATATTATTTTATCACTTTTTATAAAAAAACCTAACAGATTTCCAAATAGACCTAAAAATAATTTGTGCGCTTAGAAAATCTTAAAAATAATGAAATTTGATTTTTAATCCATCAGTTAAATGAAATCATAATATATAATAATTAAAGCAAATATATTATAGTAACTGTAATTAAAACGTTAAAAATTATTATGATAAAAACTTATTGTTAACATTGTCATTGTTGTATTTATCATAACTACAAGAAACACACTGCAACAAATTTTTAAATATGAAATTTTTTTTTATATTAATACAAAAACCCACAGACTGTATGTAAAAATATCATAGAATAAAGACATTTTTACTGTTTGCAACGTAATTATATATTTACCTATTGATAAGCATTAATTAAGATTAACGACAACTATAACTCAAAATAGTTTCTTAAATTTAAAACAATGTGTATAAATATATATAAAAATTATTCGTAAAATTAATCAAAAACACAATTTATTAGTGATAAAATGAATGCTTTGGTAGGTCGGATATGTAGTTATAATTACGACATGGCTACAAAATATGTAATTAAAAACAAATATCAAAATATATTTGCTATGACAAAAGTATAAATGGAATTTTTATGACTGATGTACAGTGAAATTCTATTTATCTGTACTTCAGTTATTTAGATATTCACGTTATTTGATTAAAAATGATCAAATGTAGATGAAAATAACCTAAAAAAGCAAAAATTAAGCTGAATTTATGATAATCTCTAATGCAAAAGCAGCAAAAACAAAAATGAATAATAATTTTTCAATCTCTAATTTTATAGACATGATAAAATGCAGGGACATTTTAACACATGGGCAAACATTTATATAATGATGTTTATGATGGTTAAGGTTATGATGATTAATAATAATAATAATAAAATTAATTAATTTAGAATGTAAAGACACTATTGTTTCCTCGTTGGTTGCTGCCTCTTTTTCTCTCTTGTCAACAACATGACATACAGTTTTTACTTCTTTGATCACATATTGTCTGCCTATCTGACTTATCTTTCTCTCCATCCTTTTCTTGCTTACTTGCATACAACACAGTGCTACATCAATACCAACAGTAAAGACCTACATTATTACTACAGGCTCATTCTAACGGCCTCCAAAGCATATAGCCACTCCTCGTTTAATGACTGCTTGGACTTACAACCAGCTTTCCGGTGTGTGGAATCGCATTTCTTAATTAATCTTAATCTAGTTTCTGCAGTTGGTCAGTATTTGCTACAAGAAGCATTTGCAATCTCCAAAACTACATATTTTGTTTATAAATTTGTACTGTAGGTGCATCCCATTTGAAGGATTCAATGACTAAAATATTAATCTGAACTTTAATTTATCTAGAATACATAAAAAATGATTAAACTCCTTGTCTGATGACCAATTTGCTTAATGATCTAGTCGTAAGAATGAAAGTCAGTGTCACCTAATTGTTAAGCGAGGAGTGGCTGTATTGTTATTAGTTCAAACATTCATTGGTAGAGGTGCCACTGGAAAACTGTCGTTATTATTATAACTTCTTTCATAAGTCCAGAAATCACGACCACCAGAAGCCCACCCAGTTTTTGATTCATCCCTGATAACATAAATTTCAGAAAAAACAAGCCAAATCTGCTCATTCCAAGATATCTGTCAGAAAGGAATTCAGTATTTTTAGATAATTAGACTTACTTGTGTGTGAAATGCTTGTTAGGCAATGCTTTGGTAGCTATTGACTATGTTTCTGCTTAGAATTATAACAGTTGTTTTCTTAGTATTTATTACAATGCTCTCTCTTCTCATATCTCAAACAAAGTTTTATAGCTGGAATCTTGAGATACATTAGACGATCAGAATTAGTGAACCATTTCTTTCTTCCATTAGTTTGTTTTGTCAAAAGTCATCAGTAAAAAATATATATATGATGTATTATTATATTTATTTTTATATAACAGAGCATGTAGATAAAAATATATACAATAAAGTCTGCGATCCCTAAGTGGAAACTTGAGAGAATCAGAAGAAATAATTTATTTCAGCATCACCACCAAATATTTGCCATAAAAGTCTCTCTAAGAAAAAACCTGTAAGACATAAACAGAAAGTTATATGTTTACATCTCTACTGTTAATTTGCATTAGTTAGAACCAGTCAAAGATGGAAACGTAAACAAGTATTGAACGGTTGCCACAATTCCAGAATTGTCTGAACCAAATCTGGATATACAATAACCTTATAGGATTATATTATACTGCAACATAAAGCAATTAAACCGACAGTATGAAATAAACAAATTCATCACCCATATGCACTAACATGCATCCGTTACTAGCATGCTATCCTTATGCATCAATAGACCATTACAAAACTGGGAACAGACATGACGGCATACAGACACCACCTAACAAATAAAAATATCCATACCACATTATTACAGAGTAAAGGGTTGTTGATCAGAAAAGAACAATTATACACAACAATCTTATTCCACAAACAAGTTACTGAACAGATACATCAACACACAAACACAATAATAATAATAAAAGTGGATTAATGCACAGAAAACAAATGGGAGAAAACTAAAGTCAAGGCAGGCATAAATGTTTCTTTGGTGGTTTTGGGAAAACTATAGTGACTAATCAATGTCTGCATCATGTAAAGGATTTTCTAAGTTTTCTGAAAATGGTCTTGGTGACTTTAAACGAAAAAAAAAAAAAAACGCTTTGATGAATTTGTAATTTTGAGTTAAAACTGGAAGATAATCCGCATCAGTGCATAATCCACACTTATTTTCAAACAGATTTTTAAAACCTACAGGTTATCCATAAAAAAATAACAGTAAATTTTGTAAAACAGTTTTAAAAATCTCATTATATCTAGTTCAAATTTAAATATATCGTCTTTGAAGGATTGCATTTAACTTGTATTATCATAAAACATGTTTAACTTGTTGTGCAATAATTTCAATCATTGTGAATGATCAGTAAATTCATGGGTTAAATACATTAGTGGAGGCAAGAAATGAATTAGATAAGTCAAACTTTTTCAGTCATTTATTATCGCTAAATTTACTTAAATAACTTCCAATCTGTTAAATATATTAAAAGCAAAATGTTCTGTCTCCACCGAAACTGAAACCAACACCTTACAAAGAAGCAGTGTGTAAGTAGGTCACACCTGCGGGGTCTGCAGTTTGTTCTTGGAAAGGACCACCCACTAACTTCCTCTGTGGGCTCAGCATGAATTCATAAAAAGAGTTAATTAACAAAGGGGAAAGAAGGTATTGCATAGGGATGGGAGACACAAAAAGATTTCACTTTTGACTCGGACTTGGAGTCGAAGAGACGGCTATTCGTTTGCTCCCATAGCGACTATTCTTTAAGTTTGATTTTTGAATAATAAGCTTTGGTTATATACAGATTTAGTTTTAGTTTTTATATTACTTTAATAATATTTATCTGTTTATATATTAAAAGCAACATGTTCCATCATTGCCAAACACAAATAACATAAATTTAATAATTAATCTGATTTACAATTTGAAAATTATAAAACAACTTTTACATGGTTTTTAAAAATGCTTTAATTTTCAATTAATTTGATTTTATTTTTAATTTTGGTTTCTGTTTGAATGTAAAAGCCACAGTTTTAATTATTATTTTATTATTGTTAAATTTAATTCATTTAGTATCAATTTAGTTTTTATAATTATTTTAAATTATTATTTATTTAATTTTGCCTGCAGTTTTTTAACCCTTAATTACAATATTATAATTAATTGCGACTTTTTTCTTTTGAAACATGACTAACTATAGAAATTGTTTTAGCGTTGTTTCGCACAAAAGATAATAAAATTTAAATTTATTTTAATTTTTTAGTAATTTTATTAATTTTTGTTTCATAAATTTGCCTGCTTTTCAAAATTTTTATTTTAGGCAAGTTAACATTAATTGGCCCACCAGTGGCCGAGCAGTTCTGTTGCTAAACACTGGGAGTTCGGTCGCAGGTTCGTGCCGCGCTCGGACAGGCTGGAGTTTTCTGGGTTTTCTCCACGTTTGTAACACTTGATTAGGGGCCAGTTTCCCTTACAAGACCTCCCGGAAGGCATTTCCCCTCGCGTAACATCGCGCACCACAGAAGGCTATGGGGAACCACTCTGGTTGTAACTTTTCCCAGGATACACCTTGGCGCCTTAACTAACCACTTATTAACCTGCTCCAGGTGCTCGCCAACATCAGGATTTCTGATATGGCACGCAGAGAAGAGAACATTAATCGAACTTTCGAGCTACCTAGTTTAATATTAATTATCAAAAATTTGATAATTAGTTTTAAATTCGAAAATGACCGAAAGTGTTAGTGATTAAAGTGTTTTCTTACTGCTTGCAAAGTTTTTTGTAAGGATATATGATAATTGTTTCTATTTCAATTTTACTTCTTTCATATATAGGAGCTTCCCTACTTACAAATGTTCAGCTTACAAACAGTTTGACCGTACATCTAAAATTTAAGTTTTGTGTTGATTGTGAAGTTTTCTTGCTAGTTGTGGGTTAGTGTCTAAGTCAGTCTTTAGCCAGTAATAAACAATACCTTTTTAATAAATAATTAATGTGGATTTATTTCTATTGAGTATTGTCTTTTTTTTTTTTTCCATGCGAATTCTAATGTACCATCGCTGCTTGTGAGGTGGCGTCAAAGTCAGTAATGTTGGAGTGATGGTGTATTTTGCTGATGTTTGTAATTTTTATCAACTTTTATGGTCAGCGTTTCAAAAATGTGTCCAAAACATAACAGTGAATCTAGCAGTGGAGATAAATGCAAGAAGTGTGGCTCTATTACTGCGGAAACTAAAATAAGTGCATTAAGTGGAAAAAACTGCATTTGAAACACCCGCTACTAAGCAATAGTGAGCGGGTAAATGAGCATAATGTGTTCTATAAAGTACAGTGAAGGGTTAAACAGTAACAAAAAGTGGTTATTATGTGTACAAATGTACTTTTTAGGCTAGTTTTTGACTTACATAATCTCGTTTATGAGTAGGGGAGTGCCTGTAATTGATAATAAACTACGAATATTTCTAAAGCATTTAATTTATCACTAATAAATTATATTTTCACGTAAGATGCATTAATAATTCGGCACTCTTATTATCGTTTAAAATCTTATTCGTTATCACATTCGCTTTCGTAAAAGTTAAATAAGAAATTTAAATCAGATATAGTATATTTAAAATTTAATAATTGTTCATGATAAGTAAAATTGTTTATAAATAATTAATAACTAATCAGATCAAAAATATGTAAATAGGAATGTAGATACGACGATAAGGATAATTTATAGAATTCGTTATTTCTATAAAATTACTTTAAAAATTATTGATTTCATTTAAAATTAGCCTTTGAATTAATTTATTTTGTAAAAAAATGTTTAAAAATTCTTTATATCTGCAAAATTATAAAAAAAAAGAGAGAGAAAAGTTTTAAAAACAAAAATTTATTTCTTTGATTTAATCAAAAAATTTAAAAATACTCACTGTATAGATTACTGAAAAATATCAATAAATCATTCATAGATATGTTAATGATATATAAGGATTAAAAAATTTATTATTATTAAATAAAACTATAATTATAAATTGACAAAGTAAAAACAATAAAAATTTCGGCAATGTATAAGCACAAAAAATTTGCTACATACGGCTAAGCTTTTCAAACATGCTGGATTCAGCCTCAAGCTAATAAACAAATGTGAAAATATAGAACATTAGAATAAAATCATACAACAAACCATGTTTAATAATACATATTCATATTTTAGATGTTGAATTGGAAATGTTTACAACTGGATTACGCCGAACGGTAGTAATACATTGTTCGTTATAATCAAATAAGCATAATTCGTACTTTTATATTTCAGAAGCTGAAAAGCTTAAAGCATATTTTTTAAACATGCCATGTAACTATTACAAGTAATTTGATATTCTTCTTTAACTCTGTCTTGTTTTAATACTAAAAGATTTAAAACTGAACGACTTATTTAAGTAAGTTCTATTCAAAAATGAATTTCGCCCTCTGCGCGTCGGTTTTATTCGAATTATTTCGAATGAGTTCGAAAAATTTCTTTTTAAACATTGTTTATAAAAATAAGATTCGTTCTTGAAAACGCTAATGACATATTTTGTGGACTTGTAAGGAATTTAATTCAGAACTTTTAATATTAAGTTTTACAAAGTTGAGTTTGATAATCTTTATGAATAAACCATGAATCTTGATTTTACCAGAAAGATTGTTAAATAAAAACACTTCTAATAGTTTTAAAGTAAAGTCTTGTATTATAGATTAAGAATTCAAAGTTTCGCTAATAAAATTTAAATTTTATTTAATACAGTCGTTCTTACAGGTATCGGTAAACGATTAAAAAATATATATGCATTGATTAGAAAATTTCAATAGAAGAAACTGATTTAATTCTATTGGTTTATCATTCCAGTTATGATGGGAAAACGGTTCATTATTCTTGAAGTTTATATACATCGTGTATTAGTTAATAAACTGTAGACAGCAGAAACAATGTTAAAATTTTATTGTTTTTTATTCACAGCCTACAATTTATCAATTCATTATTAAAAAAAATATATATATAGAGAGATAATCTCATAAATCTATATGAAATTTATTGACTGGGGAAATTTCAAACTGAAATATGCCTTTTTTCTCAGAAGACAGTACAGAAGAATAGTTATAAAAATATTTTCGTTGAAGTTTTGACTAAAAAACATTTTTTTAAATAATTCTTTTTTCATTTATCAAAATTTCATTAGGAAAAACATTGTGCAGAATTGAGTGCAGGAAAATAAAAGTATCAGCAATTAATTAATTATAACATAAGATAATTTACATATACTAAGAAATATACGAGAATGCCAAATATTGTGATGATATTGTGTGTGAGGAATTAACTGGTTAAAGTTCAAAATATGTAAGGACGCTACATTTTGTTATTAGCACACAATTTTAATAGTAAAAAGTGCTTTCAGCCTGATTTAGGCCACCTTCTGGTTCTTTTCTATTTGAATAGAATACAATGTTTGTTACGTTTAAAATATATATACAGTAGAGCGTCGTTTATCCGAATCAATTGGGGACTGGGGTTGTTCGCATAACTGATTTTTCGGATAACCGATTATGTACGAAAAAATATATTAACCCATCCGATGTTGAAATTTTTCTCTATCGTGTGTCGCTTCGTGTCGAATTTTCGTCAATTTTAAGCCCAACGAAAATTTTTATAATAATAATTGAGGCTATTGTATCGTTAAAAATTATTTCTTTATTTTGTACAAACAAAATGAATATATTGAAAAATATAAAAACAAAAAAATTATACTTTAGAAGATAATCTAGTATCAAAAACGTTCGATTCGGCACGACACAGTCCGACTGGAAAGCTTTCGGTTAACCGACGTTTCGGTTGACCAGCTTTTGGATAAACGACGCTCTACTGTATATATATATTTATTGTAAGATTTAATTGTAACAAATGTTCTCTTCTATTCAAATGATAAAGAACCTGAAGATGATCTAAATTAGACTAAAAGTTCTCATTACTATTAAAATTATACACTGGCAACAAGTTGCAGATATTTAGTGTATTTTTTTGTTTTGTTTTTGCTTAAAAAATATTATGATGATTACTGACATGAATAATAAATTTACAATTATTACTTTTTAATTTAAACTAAAAGTGAAATGAATTAGTTTTTATATGATGTACAGATTTATATGTATTAGTTTAAATTTTGTCTGCAGTCCTATTCGAAACTGCTCAATCAACTATTTTTCTTTTAATCTGATAGGAACATAAAGGAAAAATTCGTATCATTTGGAAGTAGACTTAAAATCATTGTGCGGAATGTTAACATTTTTTTCGAATTTTAGCATTTATACAAAACTCTTTCAATTTCTTAAGCCCATGAAACTGAAAGACTATTTATTTTAATGAGAAGTGAACAAACAAGAACTTAGTAATTTGTTTACTACTAGTTTTATTATTTTTGTTATGGTCTTCTATTTTTTTCAATATAATGACTACTTTATTCAAGCATAGCTTACAAAATTAAAACTGAAATTAGCGCTTTTAATTAACTGGCGTAGCAAAGCTAGATGCTCCACAGCATGCCCAATGATACCTCAAATATTAAAACATCAAAACAAATAAATTGTATATTGAAATTTTACAAAACTCCAAATCATTACAAAGTTAAAAATAAATCAATTATAACAAATAATTTACAATAAATAAGGTTAAAAAGTAAAGTAATTGAGTTATGTAATATAGAAAAAACATGGAAGACAAAGAAACATAATTGAAACTCTTCAAAAATTTATAAGCTAGAAACAACAACAAATTGTATTACAGAGAATAATGCCAACAAAGCAATAAATCAATCACAGTTACGGGTATCAAAGAGTTAATATGTTAAGAACAATGATAAAAATTAATAGTTGAAACCTATCATCAAGAGAGATAAAGGTCAAGAAAATGCAGCAGATTACTGGTGTTAAGTACCACACTGGAAATAAACATAAATAAATATACTCCGAAGTTTCTTGATGTTTAAGTTTACCAAAAAAATTTTCATTCTAGAAACAAAGCTTGAATTTGATTTAATAAATTAATGACCTATACAGAAAATTCTGAAACATCTGTCAAAACATAATAAAATATTATGAGACAGAAAGAATGATAAATTAAAGCTCATAATAAAATAAAAAAACATTAATAGTAATAATATGTTTCTCTCCTTTCTCCCTTGTCAACCATACTCAACACGTACAGATTTTATGTTGTCTTTAAAGTTAACAAAACAATTATCTTTATAATAATCCAATACTTGCTGCCTGTTCTTCACTGGCCCTAATATTACTAATAATCAAATTTCTTGTCATTAATACATCACCAAACGATCGCCTAAATATGGGGCTACAATATGGCTAGAATGGTTCATGTTTGGGAATAATTGTATTATATACGAATCAATGAAATACTGCGTTAATTTGAATCAGCGTAAATTTGAGCATTTTTTAGGCGTCAAGCGGACCGCGTTATATTGAATCGGTGTTAAGCAAGGCAGCGTTAAGCAGAATCTTACTGTAATAACAAACTGGTAATGCTATAAAGCGGGGCCAGGGTATGTGTGTTTGCACCTTAAAATAAATAATCGAATAATAAAATTGAATTGTAATAACAAACACAGAACTGATTTCCAGTATGTATAAACAAAAACAATTTCTAACTCCTTCTGAGTTCTTCTTCAGGTGAAACTCTCTTCTGATTTCATGTTTTTTTCATATTTGAAGAAATACATACATCATCACAATTTTGCTATTGATGAAGTTAATGTTGTTGGCACTGGGTGACTGCAGTGACAGAAACAGAACCTTAGAAGACTAGACAATACCTTAAATTATAACTATGTTAATGAAAGGAAAAATGTTTATTCTTTAGAATGTTTGAAAGAAGCCTAATTTAAATATGAAAAGAGTGTGGTGTTCTATAAAAGTGAAGCAGTACGGCCCGCAAATGAAACGTACAGAAAAGGACACTGCAACGACTACAATAATAAACAATGTTCCTTTATTCCACTTAGAACAAATAAGATTTTTGTTGTTAAGGAATCCCAATTGATTTACAATTTGAGATGTGTTAATTTTCAAGCGCGTAACAATCAGTCCCTCGTAAACGTGTGACTAACCTAACTTAAATCTAGCTTAAATCTAACTTAATATTAAGGAAAAATAAGAAAGATAGGATAGCAGAAAGGTAGAAGAAATGAAGGGATGATTCACCCGGAGTTTTCTCTTTTTCGGCGGATACGTACTTTGTGCAGAACCTGGGTTTGACAATAGTGGCTTTCTTCACTATCCTTTCTTCTCTCAATTATTGGGGTTCTCCAATATGCCGGTCTCTATATTTTGGTTCTTCACTAGACTATTGCACTTCTTTCCTTTCTCGGAAATCACGATCAAGCCTCGCTCTTTTCGTCCCGTCTCTCTTCGTATCTAGTCGAAAAGTGACCCCTCTCTTAGCCACTTTTTCACCAGGCCACACTACCTGCTATTGTCCCTACCAATTGTCAGAATGGCTAATCCAGCCCCACGGCGATAACGGTCATGGAAAGTTTAAGAAAGAATAGACAAAGGAAAAAGGAGGAAATTGCAAAAATAAAATAGGATTACAACTATATACAATAAAATATCTATATACAATATGGCTGACGGTCACAAGAGTTTATAAGGATAGTCGGTAATGTGGATATGAAGCAAATAAGTAAAAAATAAAAGAGGACAGACATGTTTTGAATGAGAATAAGAAAGTTCCAATTCATTATGTAAGCAGTTCTATGAAATGTTCTGAAACAGACCTGATTTGCTTCTTTCATAATATTCAAGTCCGTAAACATAATTATTAATGACCTTAATTAAATATTGTTTATAAAGTTTATCTATTTTATTTCTTTGATTTCTTAATGGTCTGCATCCTTGCAAGAAACTATGTTATCAATTGGTCAGACT
Organism: Centruroides vittatus; assembly: GCF_030686945.1. Classification (NCBI taxonomy): domain Eukaryota; kingdom Metazoa; phylum Arthropoda; class Arachnida; order Scorpiones; family Buthidae; genus Centruroides; species Centruroides vittatus. The sequence goes on along the minus strand of NW_027122669.1, from coordinate 239,561 downwards.
GTGGAGAATTTATCTTTATTAACCCTTTCCCTGTCGTTTGCCACGCCCCCTTATTTTGTAAAACGGCCAAGGTCAAAATAGGTAAATCAGGCAATATTATTTTAAAAATTCACCAAAAATTAAATTATTATTTGATTCATATGAAAAAAATCACATATATTTATCAATATAGTTAGTTTTAAATACGACATTTTTCAATAAAGTTTGTTTGAAAAATTTATGAGAAAAAAAAAATAATATATGATAATTGACATTCAAACTTGAAAATTTGTAACTTTTTGTCAAAATTAACATTGTCTGGTTACTTTATTCTTATTGTCACTGAGCCAGAATGACGTAGAATATTGTTCTGTACAATTTGATATTACATTTATGCACGTACGTTTATTCGTTGTGAAATTATCGCACATTATATCAAACATTTGTTTGAAATCTGAACTTTATTCTGCTTTCATCTAATATAATTAACTAATATACTTTATTCATTTCATATCAAACAAGACTATATATTTTTGTAATAAACATATGATTACCAATAGCAATAGATGTAACATTTGCTAATATTTTAGATTTAAAAAAAAATTAAAAATTAAAAATTAAAAAAAATATATAAAATATCAGAACTGAAGGTCATAACTTAAATATTTACGATATATTAACATATTATAGCTGAATAAACTTATTATAGCATAAATCAACTTATTATAGTAATATTATTGCATGAATATGCTAAAAATAAAATAAAAAAGTATCAGAAAATGAAAAATTAAGAAAAAATAACCGATAATTAAAATTTTTTAAGTCGACAAAACACCACCTGGACAAAAATATGTAGAATGAACGATAAACAAGACGATGCCGTCAAGTGCTGACATCTGTTGTCGATAAATTTTATAAAAATCGATTTTTAACAGGGTAACGATCAATCGGTACCCTGGCCGTTTTGCTAAACGAATAGGGTAACGATAGATCGGTACCCTGGCCGGGAAAGGGTTAAGTCTGTCGAAAAAACGTATTTTTCTTTGTATTCTATTTAAGATAAATCTTTGATCCCGTAAACATTCGGATTGTTTTTTTTGTCGACTATGCTCTAATAAAGTAGTTTTTTATGATTATTTACCCGAATTTTAAGGATAAAAGTTTAAAAAAGTAATTAGATAATTTTTTGGTAGAAAATGTCAATGGCAATAACTCCTTCAATATTAAAAATTAATTTCAAAGTTTGAAAAAAATAATTTATTAAAAATAAAATATCTAAATGAATTTTTCTTTCTTTATTTATATAAACATGCTTAATGCTAAATTCTGATAGTGATATTTCCATGTAATATTAGGACGAAATTGTATAAAATCATTTAGTCAGTTTTATAATATATTATTATTATTATTATTATTATTATTATACATGATACAAGTGTAAATATTAAATATTCAAGCATTATTTTCTGCATTGTGTTTTAGAAATTGACGAGTACATTTGTTTTATTTAAAAACTTAATTAAAAATTGACAAATATTACCTGCTCTTAAAGCTTCTACTCCTGGAGGTAACCATCTTTCACCAGGACAGAGTAATAAAAATATAGTATCCCTGTCCATAGTTTGAAAATAATTTTCGTCTTCTACTTCTGTACCATCGTTTTCTAAAACTATCCTTAATTCTGTCCATACACTGTAACCAAGTTTTTCTCCCCCTGTTAAACATTAAAATGTAAATCATCTTTATAATTTGACATCATTTACAGTCTTAACGTTAATATATCTGTTAATTAAAAATAAAAAAAATTTATATTAAATTAAAGGTAACTGATGAATAAAACCATACTTGCGCTAGAACTTTCTGTAATAAACAGTTATTCACAGAGAAAATGTTGTAATAATTGAAGGTTTTAGAATTTTTAAGTTAATAAAATTTCTTATTAAAAAATAGGTTAATGTAACTCTTGGTGCCAAGATGGTGGCTCGTCTCCGATTCCAGCAAGGAAACAGTGGGACGCACGTTCTAACCTAACCTAACCTATTCTAATAATTTTGTTGCTAATAATTATGGTAATTTATTAGAATAGGTTAGGTTAGGTTAGAACGTGCGTCCCACTGTTTCCTTGCTGGAATCGGAGACGGAACCGCCATCTTGGTACCAAGGATTACATTAACCAAAAAATATAGTTTCTTTTTGTAATTTTTCTCTTCTGTAGATACATTTTATCGAATTTTTACTTACGAGCGATTCCATATATGTTTTCTTAATATTGTATGCTATTCATTTTAAGAAGTCCATTTTTACTACATATTAAATATTTTTTGAGACAGATAATGTCTTGTCTTCGGGTCAAAATATATTGTCCTAATATACTATAATGGCTACTTATGTGGGAGAGAAATCAAACCTAACCAATGTTGAAAACATGTACTTATTAAAAAGACATACACAGCCTTCAAAAGTACTTGCAATTTTTAATAAGTACATGTTTTTAACGTCAGTTAGGTGTGATTTCTCTCTGGTATAACATTCCCGGTGTAAAGTGAAAATTGTTTTTGGCTGTTTACATAAATAACCCATAATATAAGTAAGTATTAACTAGAAAGTTAAAAATTAGATAAAAATTTTGTAGTTTTTCTGAAAATTCTAGCCAGAAAACTTTAATTCTTATTTGTACGTACGTAGGCGCTGTCAAATTGCCAAAAATTCAGTGGCGTAGCAAACATAACTGGCGCCCGGGACACGACACTTTATTGGCGCCCCTCCCCCCTCCAGAAACACGTATAGTTTGTCTTGGAGTCCATTTTGGCGCCTCTCTGCGAATGGTGCCCGGGGCATGATACACCCCTTGCCCCCCTCGCTACGCCACTGCAAAAATTGTCTACTATTTCTAAATTAGTATTAAATTAATTATGTCAATGTTGATAATAAGTAGACTTTCATACAGTAAAATATACTTTTATGACTTAACTGTTTCCTGAAAAATTGTTAAGCAAGCCATCACATTTCCCATAAGTTCATGTTATAATTTAAGATTGCATTCCTGAAAACAGTTTTAACCACACAATATTACACAAAGATAGCCAATAAAAAAATATAGTTATTCAAATAATCTCAACCGTACAAATAATTTTGGGTCATTCGAATTTGTATGGTCATAATTATTTGAATAAGTAAATGAATCCTTAGGACTTTATAATTCATGTAAAAAATATAGTATTTAAATACAAAATTTCATATAGTTATAATAGAAAATTTAGGTTATTTGTAAGGGTTGTAAAACAAGTAATTCTAAAGCGAAGTCTACTTTTATATTAAATTTTTAAATATCAATTGATAAGTTTCAATATGAAAGTTGCAGTGTTCAAAATACACATTCGAGACAATTTATATTTACTGATATCAATTGTTATTATTTTATTACACATAAATTGCAATACACATTTTTATTTTATAAACATAGTGATGTGCAAATAAGAAAATTTTTTCTAATTTTTGTATAGAAGAAAATAATAATAATAATAATAATTATTATTATAAATTAATGTTGTAAAAAGAAACCATCAAACAAGAAAAAAATAGTGAAAACGAAAAATGAATATTACATGTTCATACAAGGACATGTCTGTAGAAATTTCCTAGAAAGTCAGACTTCTCAGGTTGAAACAATAGATAAATTTGAGTACTTAGATCGAACATCTCCGATAGGAATCGAATTGTCCGTCGATGTTGACTCATCCAATGACCTGGGTTCCGATCTCGTTACAATTCGTAACGAGGGGAGGGACCAATTGGAAAGTGGAGGCAAGTCGGCATCGACCTATTGGAATGTCCGATCTGGGACTCAAAAGAAAATTATAAAAACCGTAAAAATAAAGGATGTGATGCTCTCAGTTATTAGTTCTCTCAGTTCTCTTGGTTCTTGGAGCTTTGGCTCGCGATCTTACGACTGGGTGTTTCCGTGATCTTCGGCGGTTGGATTACATCTCTTTTGGAAGGCCACCCGCTCCCCTGGATTTGTCACCTGTTACCTGAATCGTCCCTGCTTCCGGAACTTTCCCTTGAGAAACTGAACAGTGTGCCCCCGGGGCCATCATATTCCTGCGAAAACATCGGAGATTTACTTTTCTTGTGGACATTCGATTTCGAGAAGGGGCCCAGAAGACTCAAACGCCGCCGCTGATAAAAGTGTATCGCAGTTGTAAGCACCTTTTGTTATATAAACGGGTTACGAATGAAAGTCTGTGTCTGAGAGTTTCTTTCACTCCCACACGTTGATCGTGACCGCGCGACATTCTGACTAACGGTCGGCAAACCTCACAGTGACTGAACAGTTGTTTGTGACTATTTGCTGCATACAGAGTTTATATAGAGGTTTCATTGATTCATTACGAATCTCACTTCTATGACAATGTCTTCTATAAAAATTCTGTGTATAAAATTGCAATTTCCAATGTAAAGTGAAACTTATGACTGACATAGTTAATAGGATAATTGGAGAATTAAGAAAGGAAATCAGCTTGATGACTTTTTCTGGGAAATTAGTGAATCTTCCACTTCATAAAGAAATGATTACTGAGGGCTCATAGGCAAGTCAGTTTGAATTTGCATCTCTTGGTAAAAAAGATGGCTAGTAAAGGAGTTCAGCAGATCCTGAGTGACTACCTTAGTCAAGTCAGAAAGCGAGGCAGCTCTTGGTACGCTTGAGGAGAACCAAAGTGAAGTTTGACAGGAGGGAAATGGATGCAAGGCTCCATTTCCCTCTGAAGCTGAAATAATGATCAGATGGACAAAAGAATTTTGGATGAGGAGAAGCACTGGTTTAAATAGTTATCACACTTAGAACAAACACAAAGCTAAAGCCAAAAAAGAGATAGATGATTGATGCAAGTAGAGATTTAAGCTGAAGGTAACAAAGTTGAAATTGTAGACAAATCAAAGAAAAAATCAATGGGTGAAATTGAATTCAACATTACAATTCAAACAATAACATTGAGAGAAAGGGAGAGTGCAGGGCATCTGTTGTAGAAATGAAATTCCCAATTAATTTGACAATTTCTTTATGAACTTTCTGTGTATAAAATAGTGACTGAACACCTACCTGTTCATGATTTGCTTACAAGTGAAAATTAAAAATAATAATTATCAAATAATACAACTATAGAAAATACAACTTTAAACATCTAATGTACACAAGTGTTAATAGAGAGAAAATTTCTGGATTTAATCTTTAATATTAGGAATTGTTCATCAACTATATGTACGTTGCATTCAACTTTAAGTGTAAACTGCCTTCTACAGTATAAAGCCTTGTATTCAGCATAAATCTTTGTTCTATTCTTCTCCATGTTCAAGTGTCTAGATAAATGAAATAGCTGGCAAACCTTTCCACTAAAATTTTTTATTAATTATTTGGCAAATGCATTTTGGATGACCACCCCTCTTCAGTGCCATTAATTATAATCTGTGTAACTCTGTCTGCGTACAAATTCACTGCCTTTGGCCACTAACTCTTACAACACACAAGTGAAATTTTTCCATTGACAAATTAGCACTCTCCAATCTGTAGTTACTCTAAAAACTGGTGTGTGTTGATCTGTCAATGGAAAAATTCCCTATCCAATCTAAGTGGAAGGACTGGTAGTATCCAAAAAAGACCTAGGGATATGAGGAGGAAAAGAAATGAGTGAGGGACTCTGGAGGAAGAGAAGCATGTGTGGAGAGCATAGAAAGAAAAGTGCTGTGGACTGTGAGTGAACCTAGAAAGAAAAGGTGGAACTCAGGAGATTCTAAGATTGTGAGTGGCAATTGAGAAAGAATCACAGAGAACTGCTGAAAAATATAAGATTTGAACATTAATGTATGATTGACGATTTTATGATTCTTGGGATCATTATGAACAGATGCTCTAGCTCCATTACTGAGCTGAGCATACTATTGTTAATTGAGATTCCCTTACTATGTCAGTTCTACACAAGATTATCAAGTTTATATCCAAAAAATAGAAAATCCATTGGTTCATTGCTTGTTATATGTGTATGATGTCATTATTCATTGCATTAGTTATTGTATAAATTCTTATCCTTGTCAAAATCTTATTGGGCTCCAAGAACAATAGATCAACCCAACACATGTGACTGATGTTTTACACCTATCACTCGGTTCTACCATTCTTTTGCTGTTATTTTCTATATATAGAAAACATATATATATATATATTTATTAATTTATAATGACTTTGTTCTTCTTCCCCCACAATATATTAATCAAACTGCTCTAAACCAGAAACACAATGTGATTTAGATAAGTTTGCTATTCACAAGCAAAATCTTGGAACCATTTACAATTAACAAAAATTGCATTCAAATGTATTTGACACCTCTTTCCCATTGTGGTTTCAGTTCTGTTATGTAGTATCAGAAGTTTCAACTTTACATTTACTTTTGCACAATTCACACATTATACATATATAACTTTTTTCCCACCTTCTTCATATCCATGTTATAACATTCTATTTTCATTTTATCTTAATAACTGTTTCTCAAAGGTCTGCAGTGTAAACTTGCTTATAATTTTTACACTATTACTTTTACTTTCCAATGCACTTTGTAATAAAAATATTCAATGTGTGCATTGATAGTTAGAATTACTATTGTGCATCCAAGAGTTAATATAAAAATCTGCATACAGGTATACCTCGTCTTACGTCGGTAATTGGTTCCAGGAGAGGCGACGTAAGTCGAATTTACTTGTGTAGTTATGACGTAAGTCGTAGTTTTGACTTACGTCGTAACTAAATGCCAATAATGGAGGAAATGCCAATAATGAGCACTTAAAGACCGCTAAATAAGACGACAACACAGGAACACAGATGTTTTTCATGTTTCGTTCTCTAAGATTTATGATGATATATTAACATTTACTGTAAATATACATATTTTAATATGATTTTATGTGCTTTTAACGCTTTTCTAGTGATATTACGACTTCAATGTTTGTGGCGGACGGATTTAAAGTCGAATAAACTAATTTAAACTTGATTTTTATTTTTCCATATAGTTTTTTGACAAACAACATATAATCGGGAACAACGTAACTCGAGGTATACCTGTAATATTAAGTGCCACATGAAGTAATACTTACGCACACTTTCCCTCTTAAATTGAAAAGAAGAGATATAAGAAAACAGCATTATGTACCAAAATCTTATGTACTGAATATTCACAAATCAGAATCACACTGAACTTTGATACATATTATTGTTACTTTTTTTATAATACTATAATTACATGTATGACAAATTCTTAGAATTGTATACAGTTTTAAGAATTTATCATATGTAGTTTTTCACAAAGCTACAATACTTCATTGATTATTATCATAATTTTGTGTGGATAACATGTCTAAACTTTCAAAAGCAAAAATAAAACCTTCAATATAACCCACCATACCATATGCTTTTAGAGTGGTTGCCAAAAGCAAAATAATTATGAGTATAGTTTAGAAGTTGCCATCTCAAGCATTAAAGTATTAATTTTTCTGTTTCATTTCTGTTAACAAATCATTGTAGATATACATAAACAACTGAGCCCAAATATTCTATAACAATCATATTAATTTCCAGATTATAACAAACAAACTCAAATAATCTTTAAAATGCAGCAAAAAATTTAACAACAAACGTTTTCAGACATTTTTAAGACTGTTCCTCAAATAGAACAAGTAACAGAATGCAATGGCAGTTTTGACAATAATAAGTAAAGGATTACATAAAAATTAAATCAATAAATACAAAATAAAACATTAAAATTAATTACAGACAAACTACATTAAACAATGAATACACATCTATTAAATGGAATGTAAACAGTCCATGCCGTAGCTATCACAAGGCTTCACCTCATTTACGTAGAGGGTATACAAAAAAGGACCTCCAAGCTGCTGACAGGGAGTTAACGTCTTTATAATTTATAGTATGTCCCGTACACATCACTTTTTAAATATAAAATGCTTGGTGATTACCTATTTTTGGATAATTTGAGCTCTGTGCCATTCAATGCTTGTAGAACCTTGATTGGCAATAGCATAAACTACTAATGCAGTGGCTGGGTTAGATTTCCTGATGTCATCCTGGTGTTATTTTAAGTGTTGTTACATGGATTTCAGGATGGCTCCTACAAGGCAGAGATTATGTGTGACTTTCTGGTCCATTCACGGTATGGTGTAAACACCTGGAACCAGTGCCAGGTCGAGGAAATCCTTATTGTTTTTTAACAATCTATAAACAATAGGGTTTCTCCTGTAGGTGATGCTGTGACCAATGGTGTTGCCTATCTCCTTAAAGATGTTCCATAGGGAGGCAGCATGGTCAACAATTAGGCATTCAGTCTGTGAAATTCCTGGGACATTCCTCTGATTTTTGTTGGATCACATCAATGAAGGTTTTAATAGTCCTACATTTATAAACAAATCTTACATCAAGAGAAAAGATGTAATCTAATTCCTTGTTTCTATCATGGATGTCCATGCAGTGTGTGTGGGCTCTCCTGATCAATGCCCTGAATGCTGCCAGTTTATAGTTGAGTGAGTGGGTCATGGGAAGTCCAAGGAATGAAAAATGGATTATAGGAAGGCTTCCTGTAAATGCTCATGAAGATGATGCCATTTCTGAGAGTGAGTATAATATCCAGAAAATGAGCTTCCTCTATGACTTTCCTGCTCCAAATCCAGAATAAGTCTGTATGGGTTGTTATTAATGCCATGTATAAAATTTCAGATAATGGAATGTTTCTTCCAAATGATGAGAACATTGTCTATGTATCTAGTATATAGATGAATGTTAGAAACATACTTTGGCAGGAAGGATCTAAGGACCATTTCACAAAGTATCCCCAGCAGTGTATGCTATCACCAATCAAGGTTTTAAAGCATTGAATGGGACAGAGCTCAAATCATCCAAAAATAGGGAATCACCGAAACATACCCGGCATGCAGAAGCATTTCATATTTAAAAAGTGATGTGTACGGGACATTCTATCAATTATAAAGTTGTTATCTCCCTGTTAGCAGCTTGGAAGACCTTTTTTGTATACCCTCTACGTAAATGAAGTGAAGCCTTGTGATGGCTGTGGCCGTCAGCCATATTGTTTTCTTGTATATTTTTGTTTAATTCATAAGTTGTAAATACATATATATATATATATATATATATATTTTCTATCTTCCTTCTTCCTTCATTCCATTCTCTTATTTCCGTTCCTTTCTCCTTTGTCTAAACAACCTGACCATTATTGCTGGAGGGCAGGATTACCCCTCCTAAGTAAGAACAAAAGAAGGCGAGGATGCCCTGAAGGCTAAGTGGTGAACAAGGGACACTTTTCTACTGGACCTCGAGAAGGACGGAAGTGTGAGCCAGCGATCGACCAGGAACGGGAAAAGTCGAAAGATGGCTACAGGACCGTCGAGGCCAAGGGAAAATAGACACAAAACCGAGGGAATCAAAAGACGTTGAGGGCAGACAGCCGAACAAGGAAAAGGAGAGAAAAACAACTGCCATTGCGAAAATACACTCCAGCGAAAACACCGATCATCGTAGACCCGAGTACCTTCCATCTAATTCTATCTACTTTCGTTCTTTCCTAAATCTATCTGTTTCCCCTTTCCTTTTTAGTTTTAAGGTAGATATAAGTTTAGTTTTAAGTCGGGTGTAAAAAGTTTGTGTTACGAGCGCGGGTGTGATTCTTTGTACGTGGCGACCCCTTCCTCAGTGAAGTTATTCCAGTTGGGATCATTTGTAAATTAGAAAAGGAAAGAACCGTGTTCCGGAAGGGAAATAAAAAGACTTTTAATTGTGTATCAGTCTCTGTGTTCATACTTGTAACGTGCATTCACGGGTTTACAAGCCCTTCTCAACGAACAACCACATGGCTACAGCATGGACTGTTTACATTCCATTTAATAGATGTGTATTCATTGTTTAATAGTAGTTTGTCTGTAATTAATTTTAATGTTTTATTTTGTATTTATTGATTTAATTTTTATGTAATCCTTTACTTATTATTTATATGTTACATTCATTTTGAATATTTTTCAAATTTATAACAGTTGTTTTACAATATGTTAATGTTCAGATGATAAATATTTGAATTTATATTCTAGAATATTATCATCAAAACTGCATTTCTATATATATATATGTTAATGCAAAACTGACATCTGTTTTGTATTAATTCAACTAGCACTTGTATAAATATTAAAATATTAAATAACTTTCAATCTGAGCATGTTAGCAAAGACAATAGTTTAGTACAGCAACGTAAGTGGAATTTAAATATTTTCTTTTCTAACAAAAATTTGAAGACACCCTAAATGTATGGTACAATACATAACAGGGAAGCAACATAGGTGGGCACAGCCCCCCAGTTAACCTGGTGCCCCTCCCCAAAAAATTACAGCCTCTACTAGGCCCCCCATAACAAAACCCTGGCTATGCCAATGGGAAGTGGCTACTGAGAAATTCATCTAATAATTACTGGTCTCCCCTATAACTTATTACAGTTGTTTATGAACTATTCCAATTATGTAATTTAAGTTTAAAAGTATACAAATACAATTTATTATTTTTATTTTATGACTAATGAATTTTTGACACAGTAATGATAAAACAATTTAGTGTGAATCAACTTTAACTCATGATTAGAATTTAAAATTGGAATATAAACCACTCCATTACATAACCTGCTTCCCCCTTCAGAGTATCTTTCAAACACAGATAACCTGTGGGTTATACATACAAAATTATGGTAAATTATTTATCAGTAAGACAGATTTTGATTTATACATTACATTATACAAATTTATCATTCTACTTTCTAATCCTTTTGATACCCCGGGATGCTAAATCAACGCAATCTCTAACCTATTGACCGGAGTAAAACTTTTGTTCTAAAAATTTGCTAGCGTTTTCGTCACCCCTTCCGGGCACTTCCTCAGGCTTTCGATAAAAGACCGTTGCGAGCTGTATACAACCTTCAAAGCTTCCATTCGGAGGTGTTCGATTATCTTCTTGCCCAATTGCATGCGTTACCCCGTACTATAAATCTTCCACCCGTATAACTGCTTGTCCTCCTACCGGTAAACATCGGAGACAATAAATAAATAAAATCACCCGCAGTCCTCCATTAAGAATTGCCACGCCTTAGAAAGGGACATTTCTTCTTTAAAGTTGATGCTCTTATTTTTGCACTGCGCTTTAAAAAATTTCCATGGCCTCTAAAATTTTAAGGTGGTCCTGATTCGGGGTGGAAAGAATGATACGCACCCTATCAAACTCCGCTGTGATGTCAGGGTCTGTTGCGTAAGTCGACAGTGCTGTCATGAAATTATTCTGTACTATGTCTGATTTATGCTCCTTTAACTGCATTTCCAAGGATCGTTTTGTTGCACCCACATACACCATCTTCTTGTTAAGTCTCATCTATAACCGGGACTTTATATACACCCGGTAACTTGTTAGGGTTCGGACGATCTTTCCCGTTTCTCAGTATGCTAAACACGGTCGGACACCTCCTGACGCAACCCTAATCTCCCATTTCCTAGCAACGGCGTTGTATACTACCTTTAACATTGAGTTAAAAGTTACCGGGACAATGATGATGTTCTCTTGCCTCCCCTTATCTCTCCTAACAACCCTGTCCCCCTCTCGTGGGTGTTGCTGCTTATACTTCCTGACGAGGTTACGTATAAGGTTGGTGTATCCATACCCTTTTTGCTACTTTTTCTATATAACCTATTTCTTGTCTTAATGCCTGCGTAGTAAACGAAAGAGTGTACGCTCTCCTGATTAATGCTCGGAATGCCGCTACCTTATACTGAAAGGGATTGCAAGATTCTCTAGGAATGTACGTTGCGACAGCCGTCAGCTTCCTATACACCGCCGTATTAATGCTCGAATCATCGAACATTATGTCTATGTCCAAAAAGTGGATCTTATTTTGGCTGTGTTGCTCAACTTCCACTACGAGCCCATACAGGTTGTCGTTTAACTCGCGTATAAAGCACTCTAGGTTATATAGAAAAAGTAGCAAAAAGGGTATGGATACACCAACCTTATACGTAACCTCGTCAGGAAGTATAAGCAGCAACACCCACGAGAGGGGGACAGGGTTGTTAGGAGAGATAAGGGGAGGCAAGAGAACATCATCATTGTCCCGGTAACTTTTAACTCAATGTTAAAGGTAGTATACAACGCCGTTGCTAGGAAATGGGAGATTAGGGTTGCGTCAGGAGGTGTCCGACCGTGTTTAGCATACTGAGAAACGGGAAAGATCGTCCGAACCCTAACAAGTTACCGGGTGTATATAAAGTCCCGGTTATAGATGAGACTTAACAAGAAGATGGTGTATGTGGGTGCAACAAAACGATCCTTGGAAATGCAGTTAAAGGAGCATAAATCAGACATAGTACAGAATAATTTCATGACAGCACTGTCGACTTACGCAACAGACCCTGACATCACAGCGGAGTTTGATAGGGTGCGTATCATTCTTTCCACCCCGAATCAGGACCACCTTAAAATTTTAGAGGCCATGGAAATTTTTAAAGCGCAGTGCAAAAATAAGAGCATCAACTTTAAAGAAGAAATGTCCCTTTCTAAGGCGTGGCAATTCTTAATGGAGGACTGCGGGTGATTTTATTTATTTATTGTCTCCGATGTTTACCGGTAGGAGGACAAGCAGTTATACGGGTGGAAGATTTATAGTACGGGGTAACGCATGCAATTGGGCAAGAAGATAATCGAACACCTCCGAATGGAAGCTTTGAAGGTTGTATACAGCTCGCAACGGTCTTTTATCGAAAGCCTGAGGAAGTGCCCGGAAGGGGTGACGAAAACGCTAGCAAATTTTTAGAACAAAATTTTTACTCCGGTCAATAGGTTAGAGATTGCGTTGATTTAGCATCCCGGGGTATCAAAAGGATTAGAAAGTAGAATGATAAATTTGATATAATATCATAAGCAAGAAGTTTGTTTTACTTGAATTGCCAGTTTGTGTTTAAAAATTGTAAATAAACATTTCTTCTTGACAAAAGTACAATTTCTGAATTATACATTTAGTTATAATTCAGTTATACAACAGATTTTGTTCTTAATACTATACAAAGTTAATAGTGAATAAAATTTTATTTGTCAAATGGGTTAATGTTACCTATGGTAGCGAACATGGTGGCTCATCTCTGAAACAGTGGGGACGCACGTTCTAACCTAACCTAACCCATTCTAATAAATTATCCCTATTCTAATAATTTGGTTGGCAATAATTACGGTAATTTATTAGAATAGGTAGGTTAGGTTAGGTTAGAACGTGCATCTCCACTGTTTCAGAGACAAGCCGCCACGTTCGCTACCATAGGTAACATTAACCGTCAAATGTATATAATAACAAGTTAATAGAGTCGAAAACAATATAATGAATTCAAGACAACTACTGGCAGTTAAAATTTTATTTTTAAAGAATTTCTACATATCAGTAAACATGGAAAACATACTCACTTTACAGATGGTAGAACTATAATGATACAGTATTTCATAAATTAAATATAAAAATCCAACTTACCTAAAAATAAACAAATTAAATATTTTTAATAACAAAAACTTTTAGAGTCAAAAATATATTACATATTACATATATATAAAGAAAAAATTTAAACTGGTTAATATTACATTTATATAATATTTTCATTGAATGACACACAAAGTAAATCATAAAAAAATGCTTTGTGATTTATATTTACTTTATTTTGACACACTTCTAAAAGAATAATTTAAATAATAATAAAAATATACAAGTTATTCCATAAGTCTGGAACAATAGGAGTTATGTTGGTTTTTGTTTATTCTTTACAGGTAAAGAAAGATACTGAGTGAGATGGAATATATTAAGGTTATTTTGACGGTGAAAACCTTCAGTCAGCTTGAAGTTGCCAAAGAGTTTAACAGGCTGCATCCAGATTTCCCACTAATCAAATATTGCAGTATGGATTCGGCTTGTTAAACTCTTTGTCAACTTCTCTCTGACTGTGCGTTTCCATCATCAAAATAAGTTGAATTTGTTCCTCTCCTTAATCAACACCATGTCATCAGAACCCGTAAAACAACAAAGATCAATGTAACTCCTGTGGTTTCAGACCCATAAGAGAGGACCCCCCCACATATTTCTTTTCTATAAACAAAACATTTTCAATAAATGTAAGAATCTTTCATTAAATATAATAACAACAACTTTTATAATATCACAAACTATCTACAGATTGGTGTTGCTGTACAATATACACTCGAGAACCCTTGTTTAACCCCAGTATAGCGCGTGCGTAGAAACGGGCTAACATTTTTGATTCTTCTCTTCTTGAATCTTTTAGCAAATCCAGTTTTTCTTGGAAAATTACTAATCTAGAATGAACATATTAACAAGTTCCAAATGTCTATACTTTTTATGGAATATTTAACAAACTTTTAAATTTAAAATTATCGTACTGTGCATTCTTCTTGTAGAACATTCTGATTAAATGAATTAGACAAGAGCTTGTGCGTAGTGGTCGAAAAGTTAAATGTAACTTTTGCACTTGTCGATACGGTCATTTTGGATTCATAATTTTCCAAGAAAAACTGGACCCGAAGAAGATTGAAAAGAGAAGGATCGAAAATGTTAGTCCATTTCTACATGCACATTACATTGGGGTTAAACAAAGGTTCTCAAGTGTATATTAACTTATGTAATGTTGTTAGAGTAACCTATAGATAAATCATCGGTTATGCAAAAATATTAATTAATGTAAGATTTAAATAGAGTAAGTTACATGGGTTTCAAGATTTTGTTGATGCACTTATAATTAACACATCATCAAGTGTACAAACAGATCTCGTTCAAATTATTATTTGTTCATCTGATGACAATGTGTTAATTATAGAAAGTGTTTGCAATGAAATCTTATAAAAAAAATAAAAAAAAGTGTATCTTGTGATTCAATTGTGAATTATAACATTATATTCAATTATAACATTATAACATTCAATTGTGAATTATAACACGGGGTTTTGGAATTTACAAGTTATCATTTACATAGACTTTTTGTCTTATGGTTCTGTAATTAATAGTAGATATTGTTACAGATCTCTGTGACATATCCACAATGTATTGAAAATAAATATCCTAATTTCATCAAAAAAGTGTACTTTTACTTAACAACAAATGTACGTTAACACATCACTGCAGTCGTCATTGATAAACACATTTGTAACTTCCACATTCATTATCAGAGCCTGCCTGTCCTTAGTGATTGATAAAATCTAAATAAGGAGACGACTGATTTGGTAACGCTAACAATTATTTTATTCATGACACACACACACACACAAACACACACAGAGTGAAGAATGGAGAAGAAAGAGAGCTTTGGAAAGCCCGTCTATTGTATATATAGAGCTTGTGTGCCCTCTGGTGGCTTAAGCTTTACAATCCTTAATGGCGATTTCTATCTTTTGGTCCCCGAAAGATTTTCGAATTGATCAGCATTTACAACAGATACATATGCATGTCATCTTAAATCATTTTATCTTATATTTTGATGTTTGCATTTCATATTAATGCATATTGATCTGTATCTACTATATATATAGTTGCAGAATATCTAACCAAATATATAGTATATTTTAATTTAGTAAATTCACACTGAAAATTCCTAGTATTTAACGTTAAAACAAAAACGAAACAAAAATCATTCAACCTAATTTTGTTTTATTCTTTATGTAATTACCTGATGAATCCTGAAGAAAAATCTTTTTGATTATGACACTTTATCTTATAGGAATACATTAGCGAGGTTGAGGCCAAAGTTTTAAATGCGAAAAACGTGCACGTCAGACGCTCGGCACTGCTTTCCTGTAAGCCTAGAAGTTTGATAATGGCATTTGGAATGCCGAGCATGATTCCACTGGCTTTCCAAACACCATTGTCAAACTTCTAGGCTTACAGGAAAGCGGCGCCGAACGTCCGACGTACACGTTTTCGCATTTAAAACTTCGGCTTCAACCTCGCTATTATGCTATTGGAATGTGATCCTTTGAATGCCACGAAACTAGAAACTATTGATATTTATAAATGAAAATTTAAAGGCTTGTGTATAAACCACTGAAATGCAGATACCATCATTTTATATGTATTTATTTATCATCACAGGATATACTTACTAATTACTTAATTCATTTTTGTTATTGTGTTGTAATTAAACTTTTAGCAATATTATCCTTTTAACTAGTTAAAAAATATTCATTTGTTAGAGATGGATTAAAAACATAATAATAATAATAATAATAATAATAATAATTCAATTTTGTTATTTAGAATATGTTTAACCACTTACTTTTTATTATATTTTCACAAGTTCATTTTAAAATATATCTTATTTGAAGTTACTTTAAATATAAACTATTTTCGATGTCACGTGTTGATGATGCATGCGCAAACGTTCTAGAATTTAGAAACATAACCCGAAGGCGGTTACTAAAAGAGCCGAAAGCATTTAATTTTAAAATTATCTGCTAGATGTCAAAAGTTCGATAATATTCGATATTGCATCCAGTAATATGTAATTTATATTTGACTCAAACTTTAAAAAGTAATACTTTTTAATCAATAGGATGTCTAATTAAGGTTGTCAACTCTTCAAGATTCAATGGGACACACTCGGAATTTGGCAAAAAATTTTTAAATTCTCCAACCTTCTGTATTTACTCAACAAAACAATCAAATTCTTGGGTATGTATTAAACAGACTAAAGAATAGATGACAGCATTTTGATATTGCTAAGAGTTAAAATCTGAAATTCTTTACTCTTGGAATAGAAAACTCCCTGAATCAACTCTTTGAGAAATTGGCAAGCTTACATCTGATGTTATGCTAAGAAATCGTCATGGAAAAAGCTAATATTTAATCAAATATTTAACACAGTGTTTATTAAAAGTTCTAGATTCTTGGTAATAGATATATCAAGAGGAACTATTTGGTAACAAATTATTTTTTAAAAAATTCCAAAAATATATATAATCGTTAATTTATTTAGCGTATGGCTACACATTTAATTAGTAAAAAGAACAGAAAGCAGAAAAAAGACCACAAATCATAAATGTAAATCTAAGTTAGAAATATAGTTTCAGTCACAATCAGGAAGTCACTCTGTTGTCCCGGAAAAGATATTAGGACAATCTTCCAAGATATGATGTATAGTCTGTCTTTCAGCACCACAATCACACTGTGGAGATGCAACTTTTCCCCACCTAAAAAGACTGTCCCTACATAACCCATGTTTGGTCCGAATTCTATTTAACACACTCCAAAAATTTCTGGATAATTCAAATCCAGGTGGTCGCTTCATGATACAAAGAAGTTGTCGACTGTCCACAGGAGAGACATCAGCCCAAGACCTTTTCCAAGATTCAGTCACGTTGAAATTATTGGAATGCAAGGATTTAGCTCTTAAGAGAGGGGGTTGTCTTGATTTAAGTCAATTTATGCTGAGGATATCGATATCCTGATGAATCGGAAGTTGTGGACTGGACAGTATTTTCCCATATTCCCCGAGCAGAGCGCTATCCCTTCG
The DNA here is from genome assembly GCF_030686945.1 of Centruroides vittatus. Classification (NCBI taxonomy): domain Eukaryota; kingdom Metazoa; phylum Arthropoda; class Arachnida; order Scorpiones; family Buthidae; genus Centruroides; species Centruroides vittatus. The sequence continues at coordinate 221,930 of NW_027122669.1, read as the reverse complement.
GAGTACAGATGGAGGGATATGGCTCAAAATAGGTAACCAATGAATAGGAGTAGATTTAAGATTGCCTGTTATGATACATAGGGTATTATTTAGTTGGGCATCCAGTTTTTTAAGGTGAGTACTGTTCATCCATACCGGCGCACAGTATTCTGCTGCAGAGAAAACCAAGCCGAGAGCAGAGATCTGTAAGGTGGACAGCGAAGAGCCCCATGTAGTTCCACATAACCTTTGAAGAGTGTTGTTTCTGGTATTAACCTTGGCAGCAAGATTCATCAGATGTGTTTTAAATGATAAAGTTCTATCCAAAGTGACACCAAGATTTTTTGGATTCTTATTATATTTCAGTAAATTATTTTCAAAATAAACCTTTAATTCTTCATTTGCCAGTTTGTTATTAAGGTGAAAGCATGTAGCTTCAGTTTTTGTCTTACTCAATTGAAGTCTTCACTGGCGAAAATATTGTCCTAAGGTAGATAAATCCTCTGATAATTGTTAATAATGCAAGTTATTAATTAAATCAAACTTTAATATTTTTCTGAAACATATTTTGGACTATTAATTAGGTAACTTAATTTTAGAGTTACAAGTTTGAATCCTACTGTAGAAACTCACATCATTGCTGAGTTAATATCAAGGTAGTAAGTTCAGCAAGACAAATGTTTTTGGTCTACTTCTAAGACTGCTTCAGGTCACAATTTCAAATAGATAAAACGCCGAACTCTTCGATGTCTGAAAGTGCCAAACATAGATCTTACACACAAATTTAAATTTAAAATCAAAGTAGATTACAAATCTTTATGTTTTGCTGAACTTACATCACTGCTGGGTTAATATCAAGGAGTTTTTACAATACTGTATAGCCCAGTTTCTGGAGTTCAGACCATTTTTGAGTCCTACTTTGAGCAGTTGCTTTTCCAGACTTTTCTAATTTTTAATTAAATTATTTTACATTATGAAACATTTAACATAATTTTAGCACTATAACATATTCCTCATTGTATAGTTTCAGTTGCCGAAGTTTTTGAATTAGCTCTAATAGTTGTGTGACGCTGCATTCGTGTGGTGGCAGGTGTTTACGACGACGATGTTGAGTGCTTGTTCTAGAGCCATTTTTTTTGCCATATTTAACACATCTGTACATAGAGATATATGTATTTGTAGCGTAAAAATGTTCTAATAAATAAATTAATACAAATCATTCAATATGATGTCAGTGAAACGTTAAAGAAGCATCTGTTTAGGAACATTTTCTTTATTGTAAAGATTTATTGACTTATTGATAGATAAACCTAAAATGAATTCACATCTTAAAGGAATAAGTGTTGTTTAAAAGCAGCTCATCTTGCTTGCGAGTCGATAAATTTCGTAAAATAAAATCAGTGATTTTATTCTGACAAAATACGGGTAATAAGTGAAAGAAACAAACTACAAAATTGAAGTCAGTTGGCTCCAATAACTTTGAGATGCATGTACATTTATAAATCTCTCTTTTTCTTTGCATATGTACTGTACATGCTCATATATATGTGAGCATATACACATGGCAGAGAATACATCAGTGATGTGATAAGAATGCCTGTTTACAAGAGGAGTTTAGATGCCCCTGTGGGATAGCTAGTCATCCTGAACTGCCACAAGAACACAAATGTAGCTTAGGCTAATAACAGATGAGGCAGTTTTTAAATGTATGTTCTCCTTTACTGAATCTAAGATTTAGTTTAACATACTATATTTCTGCACATATAAAATCATGCTTATAAAAATTGGCACTATATTGCACAAAGTATGTAAAAAACTCAAGGCAATTTTTATAGTATTGGGAGCATTTTGTTAAAAATAAAAATGGTTATTATGGAGGTATCATTGAGTAGTTAGTGTATTAATACATTTACATTTCATTTACAAAGCTATATAAGCCAAAATGAACTGGCACACACAAAGAGCATGTTCTTTTGTGTTTTATAAGTAAAGAAAGACTTGGTCTCAAAAACATAAAAAGGAAGTAATTTTCACTTACAAGAGCATACTCTTATGTACTGTACACAGAAATGTGGTAGCTTTCGATATGTAATAATTGCGTGTCTTAATCTTTCGTGGGTGTCGTTACATATACATATACTTCCAATTGTTATGTACAGGCTATAAAATAAACTGATGGTATCCAGTCTTACAATAATCATCACAATGATCTTAATATAATCAAACAAATACTTTGTGTTGATAATAAAAGGCAAATTCAACTTAACTGTTGTAGAATGAAAACAATTACTGTTCTTGTTATGAACAAAAAGAATACTTACCGCCGAGAAATAATGATCATTTTTTTAACCTTCTGTGGCAAACACAATCTTAACATTTTAACGCACGCATTCATCAAAGATTAGATGCTTAAAATATTAGTTTAGTAGAAATACTTCTAAAACCAAAATATTTTGCAGATTAAAACTGTTCAGAATTTTTTGTATGACTGAATAACATACGAAGAGAATGATTCAAAAGGATATAAAGTCCATGGTCTCGTGTTTTCAGATGTATGAAAAAACTGCGCTACTAACAAAGTATTTGACTTGGAATACTTACGACAGCCCTCAGTTAGATATGATATATATTCCTATTGTACAAACAGATAGGAGTGCTAGCACAGAGGGAGAAATCACTAACCCAAAACAAGCCATTTGTAGACTTATATCCTTAACCTATACCTTTTGTTTCTTACATTATTTATGACCTGCAAAACACGGAAGCATCATTTTAAGTGCTGAAAAACTTGTGTATATTTGTATTGTAGTTCAACGTAATAACTTCAAATATTTTTTTATAGTTCATCATAAGGATGGGAAAGTTATACAAAAACTTAATAAATTAAATTATGTGATATGCTTCTTGTCTAGTCGTGTGTTCAATTATACAAGCGTTAAAGTGGCTTTTTTTTTTTTTCGCTAGACTTATTATACCATCAATAAAAAGAAAGACAAGCTTTAGAAAAACTTTTTATTTCTTTGAGTATGCATTTTGGGCAATTATGTCCCTTTTCAACTCTATGTGGTACAAATCGATTATGGGAAATGCAGGAGTTGTGACATTAGATACAATATGGATGGTGATTATTGATTAATAGGTATAAGTACAAACATGACGGTATGGTACGTAGTGTTGGAAAAGGACCCCAGTATACATGACACAGTGCAGAGTTAAGACTATAAAATTTGGGAAATTGTGACCTTGATTATGGTAAGAACAACAGAAAAAACATTTTTAATAAATTAAGTCTATCATTGACATTAATACATAACTAATTTGAAAATGAAAAAAATTTTTCTGTTTGCTTCCCAATTCTTGTTCAATATTGTCTGTCTTTTAAGATAATTTAATTTTTAGTATATTCTTTCACTTATCATTGGAAAAACAGAAAGTGTGATGTATAGCATATAGCTCTATTTGATATGCCTATATTATTTCATTTCCCACAATTAATTATGTTTGTAGAAAAGTAATTGGCAAATTTTGTTAAGGATTTTGACATCAAAACTTTTTTAGTTATAATTAATCTAATTCTATAATCTTATAATTTGAATTTTTCCAATCGTTAACTAAAATAGGTCAAGGTCACTGTGACGATTATTACACTTCTTTTCTTACGTCATACGTATTCAGCAATCCCGTATTTTCGCAGCAGTTTGTTGCCCGTTTAACACGGGCAAAAACATTCGCACTTTGTTTACGATTTTCTCGCTGGTTTGTTAGGTTTTCGCAGTGTTTATTATTGTCTAATATTAACCAGTTGTAAAGTAGCAGTTGTTAAATTACACTACTATTCAGAGACATTTTTATTTCTACTCCTCTGTAAACTATTGAATTTTGAAATTTCTAAGATATCTCAAATGTACTTTATTAACTTTTGTATAGAATGTCTCGGTAATAGATTCAGCTGTAATTTTTTTCTCAAAATACTGCTTAATCTAACAAGTGATTGCTATTATTTTAATTATCAAATATGTTTATAAAATGAAGAAATTAGCACAAATGAATAAAAGTAAATACAAAACTTATACATTTTATCTTAAAATCAGATGAAATTTAGTATATGTGGACTGGAATATTTTTATGTATGTTATATTAGACATTCATTTAATTTAATGAAAAAGTTTGTAAATAAGTAAGCAGTTGCCTAAAAATTACATAACGCAAATATGGATGGATGCGTATGCAGGTAATCATTACAATGCATTACAAGGAGGTGGGAGTGTTTACAAAAGTGTTACATGATGCTATGGGTCTTTAAATTGATTAGTAGTGTTTGTTAAATATGTAGTAAATGAGCTATTGGTAGCTTTTTCAGCAAACGTGACAACTTATCAAATTTGGCTATAACTTTTGTCATCTAATTCATCGAAAAAAAAAAGAAAAAAAGAAAGTGCGACATAGCAAATCATACTGTTTATGTCACTGCTTTGTACATTATACAATTAATTAATAAAAATATTACTTTTTATTGAATTAAATAACTTTACACGTGGACTTCACGAGTAAACGACATGGCTGACTTGCATGCGGGTTGTTTACATTAAAAAAAACAGTTAACTCTGCTGCTACGCGACAGAGGGAGCCTTGTCATATTTTTTCTTTTTATTACAACACTTCCTCCAAAAGAAAAAATAAGACTTGCTTAATGATTACATGGTTACAATCTTTGTAAACCAATCTTTTCTCTTAGCAGTTCAAATCAGACACGTTCAAGCGGCTTCGTCAACAGATTGGCCAATTGGTTCTTTCCGTCGATGTGCTCCAATTTGAGTTCACCATTTAAAAATCTTTCACGTACATAAAAGTGTCGAACCTCGATATGTTTGGACCGTTGATGAAATTCCGGATTCTTTGCTAGCTTTATAGCACTTGCGTTGTCAATATATAGCGTTGGAGGCTGCTTTGGCATTTCAATCAATTCAGACAATAAACGTTGTAGCCAGATTAATTCTTTTGCTCCTTCACTTGCTGAGATAATCTCTGCTTCAGTTGTGGAAGTTGCCACTACTTTTTGTAATTGGCTAGTCCATGATATAGCTCCATTCGAGAATTTCGCGATAATTCCAGTTGTTGAACGTCTTGTCTTCTTGTCACCAGCGAAATCTGAATCACTGTAGACTTTCAGTTCTTCTTCTTTATTATAAATGATGCCCCAGTTCATAGTACCTTTCAAGTACCGAAATATACGCTTTACCTGATTCCAATTTTGAATAGTTGGTTTCTCTGTAGCTCGAGCAGCTTTATTCACTGCAAAGGCGATATCTGGACGAGACGCAGTTGCAAGATACATGAGACAGCCCACTGCCTTGCGATAGGGTATATCAGATGACACTGCCTCGTCGAGATCACTTTCTTCACAGCCAACAGGAGTTGAGACTGCATTTGATTCAGCCATTTGGAATCTTTCTAATATTCTTTTTGTGTAATTTTCTTGACTTACTGTAATTGATCCATTTTCATATTGTTTTATTTTCATCCCAAGAAAATTGTCAAGAGACCCTGTCGTCATATTAAATTCTTGTTGCAGAGCTCTCAAAAAATCAGCGATCTCTTTCTTGTCACTGCCGACAATAAGACCATCATCTACGTAAATTGCGATATACAGTTGCCTTTTATTCTGGTTTCGATAAAAAAGACAAGGATCTGCAGTACTGTTTTGAAAACTTGCTTTCTTCCTAAATCCGATAAATCGTTTATTCCAGCAATGTGGTGCCTGCTTCAGCCCATACAGACTTTTTTTCAAAAGACATACTTGACCGGTACCATCATCGAAACCCTCTGGTTGTTCCAAATACACTTTCTCTTCAAGTATGCCATTGAGGAAAGCTGTCTTTACGTCAAACTGTTCCAATTGCATATTCTTTGCAGCTGCTACTGCTAACAAGGTTCGAATGGTGTCATAACGTGCGACAGGACTAAATGTTTCCTTGTAGTCAATTCCTGGCTTTTGGGCATAACCTTTTGCAACCAACTGAGCTTTGAAGCGAGTGCTTCCATCACTTTTAGTTTTCTTGCGCAGAATCCAACGATTTTTCACAACCTGTGCATCCTTCGGACGTTTGACTAACCTCCATGTGTCGTTTTGTTTTAGAGATTCCATTTCTTCGTGAATGGCATGCATCCATAGTTCTCTCTCGTTCGATTGCAATACTTCAGAAAATGAGTTTGGGTCTTTGTATTCCCCAGCAACAACTCCTGCCATCATTAAAAATTCATTGTTTTCCATCCAAAATGGTTTACCTCGCTGTCTCTTGCTTCTCCAATTTTCTTTGTCAGAAGTTTCATTATTTTGCTTTGATAAAAGTTCCGTTGATTCTTCTCTTTTATCACATTCACTTTGATTTTTGCTTCCTCCAGAAGAAGACGCCGTGACGAATTCTTCAGTTTTGATTTGATTTTCTCCGTTTCGGCATGTGACCTCCTCCGGTTCCTTCACCTCAGACAACGGAGTGCACCGACCCGATGTCAGCTGCTGCTCTCGAGGAAAGTCAAATTCCACAGTATCACTTTGCCGATTGCAGATGACTTCTGGTTTAAATTTCACATCATGACTCATAATCACTTTTCTTTGAGAAGGAATCCAGACTCGAAATCCATCCTTATCGTTAAAATACCCAACCGTCCGAAAATAGCTTTATTGTCAAACTTCAATCGAAAATTCTTGTTTACATGCACGTAGCATCCAGTGCCGAAGATTCTCAGATGATCAAGTCTTCCTACTTGTCTACTATACCATAATTCATAAGGAGCTTTGTTCTGAACTGAAGATTTTCCAGTACGATTCAAAAGATATACAGCAGTGTTGCATGCTTCTGCCCACAATCCTTTCGGTAATTTGCTTGGATTCAACATAGAACGTGCTGTTTCCACAATGGTACGATTTTTGCGTTCAGCTGCACCATTTTGCTCAGGTGTATAAGGTGGAGGAATCCATTGTTCTATCCCTCTGTTTGCGAGCAATTCAGCAACTCTTTTGTTGACAAACTCCATACCTCCATCACATCTGAATTGTTTGACAACATGTCCATTTGTTCTAGCTTCATTTAAAAATTGCTCAAGCACATCACATACTTCGCTTTTCTGTTTCAAAAAGAAAATTCGTCGAAACTTGCTGAAGTCATCCTTGAAACATACGTAGTAACGTGCTCCTCCTAAAGAATCGGTGGACATTGGTCTGTTCACATCTGCATGGATCAATTCGCCAGTAACTGTTGGACGATTCATTCTTTGCTTAAATCGTAGTCTATGCATTTTTCCCAAAGCACATCCATCACAGAATTCTTCTTTGCAACCTTCCACGTTGATGTTCATTTGCTTCAAAACATCTTTTACATGCTGTTTATTTTGATAACCAAACCATTCATGGTACACCTGTAGAGTATCAGACGCTGTCACAAAATTCACCCGAATGTTTTTATATGGTTTTACAACGTGTATATCGAGCATGTACAGACCATTTTTCATGTAACCAGTCATGACAGTGTTCTTACCAATTTCGTCTCGAATTTTAACACTTTTCTCATTGATTACTATCCTGTAGCCGTTCGATGCTGCTGCTCTGACAAAAAACAAGTGGACACTTGCATCAGGGACGTACAAAACATTTTTCATTTCAGCATTATACCAGATATTGTTTCGTTGAACTTGAATCCTTATTGTTCCTTGGCCATGTGCACACATACTCACATTTTGCTTTCCAAGTGAGATTACTTCAGGAACAACAAATTCTCTATATGAGACGAAGTATTGTTTGTTTGGGGTAATATGCTTGGTTGCGTCACTATCACAATACCATTTATTTGCATCAATGTAGTTTCCATGTTTGCATCAAATATGCATCAAATGTAGTTTCCATGTTTGCATCAAATACATAGTCCCCTTATCAGGTTGGTGTATCCGGATACACCAACCTGATAAGGGGACTATGTAGAAAGTACAGAAAGAGCCAGAAACAGTGTAACAATCAGACAGAAAGGCACTTAAATATTCAAGAAAACAATACTGAAAGGATCCCTATCACTTTTAACCCACGATTAAAATCGATATATGCTACGATATCCACAAAACGTCAAGTCCATATAGCCTACAGAAGATGCCAGACCATTTTCCAAATACTCCGTAACGGAAAAGATCCTCCGAACCCAATCAGACTACCGGGAATATACACCATCCCCCTCAGAGACCACAGATTTGACAGAGATATGGTCTACATTGGCTCCACCAAACGTACAATGGGGATAAGGATTAAAGAACAAAAGGCTCACAACAGCTCTCTCAACATATGCCACCGATCAAGAAGTCACGGCGGACTTTACCGCAGCTCGCATTATCCTCACCACTAACCACCCGGAACATCTCAAATTATTGGAAGCTATGGAAATATACAGAGCAGGATGTAACACCACGTGCATCAATTTTAAAGACGAGTTGGCCCTTTCAGCAGCGTGGCAGTTACTGCTGGAAGATAATTTTTAAACATTAACATCATCGCCGCTTCGAAGCGCATGCGCGCTACACAGAACGGCGATCGTTTCGTTTAAAAAATATGTTGGAACGTTTTCACGTGACGGAATTCGAAACTCGGTTCTTTCAAAAAGGAATATATTCGAATTTATTACTACTAAGCCTGAAGAAGAGCCTAGAAGAGGCTACGAAAACGTTTGCGACCCGAATACTAACCACTCCGGTTATCTGGTTTTACGTAAGTGTATTTTTTGATTGAATCACCGATGTGTAAAGAAGATTGAGTATATTGTACATCATTTCCTTTCTGATGATGATGATAAATATCACAGTATTCTTTTAGAAAGCATACTCATAATTTCTATAACACCATATATTCTTTGTTCTAATCTTGCAAATCTCACTTTACATTTCTGGAATTAATTAAGTGTATTATTTTTCAGAGAGGGAGAATTAGCAGTAGATAATTGGCTAGTAGGTGTAGAGATAAGAAAACAAGTCTACATGTTTGTTATGTCATATAACAGCAATAGAGTCCAAAACAAAAAATGTTCAAGTTTACTTCAGGAATTATTCCAATATATACAGTAGAGCATTGATTATCCGACTTAATTGGGGACTGGGGTTGGTCGGATAACTGAAAAGTCGGATAACCGAAAAGTATAAAAAAAAGTACATTATTAGTATAGTGTATTAGGCCTGGTTTAAATACTAGCCTCCCTTTCATGGTCGAGCCAGTGCTGCCAGCTAAAACATGCAAAAATTTAACAAAAATAATATTAAAGTAGCCAAGACATAACCAAATACTGTAGCGCCACATCCCTAGTGAACATTTGAATTTGCCGACTAGAACGCGGTCGGTTAACCGATAAGTCGGTTAATCGGGGGTCGGATAATCGATGCTCTACTGTAATTCTTAATGATTTCAAGTAAAAGTGACTATTATTAATGGATATTCTAATTTTAAAAAAATTATACAGGGCCAGCAAATACATTTCGAATCTTTCAAAGTTATGTTTGATTTTTATCTTATTCAATATTTTTCAAGATTTATTTATTTATTTTTTAACATTTAAGTTAAGAAAGGAGGAGGAGAAAGAAAATGAGAAGAAATACTACCCATTACAAATGGCATTTAAATCTAGAATAGGCAAACATTAATTGTAATGTATGGGTGTTAATCAGGTATGAAATTATATATACTTGATTACTGATCATTGACCTCAAAAAAAGGTATTACTATATTTTTGCAATAAACATTCAAACATTTATTAAAAGTTATAAAGTCTTACAACTTTTATCACACTGAAACTATAAAATATTGTTTCTACCGTCTTGTGGCAAGTCTTGACAGAAATTTCAATCATACACCTTGAAATCTGGTCCACTGAGACTTATAAACAGTGCTCTACTGTGTCATATACTTAAGTAGATAATTATATTGAATATATCAATGCAATAATGGAATGATTTTATAATAGCCTTAAAATCGCTAACCCAGTATCCTACAAAAATAATCACAAAGATTCAGAATTTTCATAGTTGTTTGTAGGTCTTTGAATGCCAGGCATACCTGTACAATATAGTCAAAGCATTATGCACAGCTGACTGAATTTGAGAAAGATATCATCATCATGCTGAACAGTAGTAGGATGACCATTTTAATAAATTATCCATCTTCTGGACCATTCTGACCTGACCACGAAGTGTTGAGGCCAGTGGATCTATGAAGACACAGATACCTAACAGGCAGGCTCCGGATGACTCAGACAAATCACTAGGAGAGATGACTGTTTGATTGTGAAACAAGCATTAATAGCTGCAATGGCATCATTATCCACCATCCAGAGCCTCATTACAGAATTCTCTCTCTTCCTGTACCATTGGCAAGTGACTAGCAAAGGCAAATTTGCAAGTCTGGTGAATGCTACATGTCCTGCCATTTACTCCAACATCTTTTGCTTCATTTGCATCATTTTCAGCGGGTGTTGCGACAGAGAAATATGAAATGCAGTAAATTGGCAGCATATTGTCTTTATTGACAAATCCTGGTTCTGTTTGGGAATGAACAACCATTGTGTTATAGTGTGGAAGACCACCGTTAGCATTTAAATACCATGTTTATTGTTGAGTGGCACACTGTTCTCACTGGAGGCAAATTGGTCTATTTTATATGACAGTAACCCTTAGTAGTAGTAGGTTCATCTTTATTAGTAATATGAGGAACATTGATGGAACAGCAGTACATTCAGGATATTCTATGCCCTAATATCAAATTTAGATCATCAAATGTGTTGCCATAAAAGACAACATATTTGAAAATCTTTGCATAACTTTAAAAAAAAAAGAAATGAGAACCAAGTTCAAGAAGTTCAGTCGGCACCGTAATAACCGTCGACGGTTAGGTCTTAGGCTTATACAAGGTATATGCTGGAAGAGGAGATCGGACAGGGGTCTGGGTAGCATTACTGGCAATGCATCCGCACGGTAAGCAGGAGTTGCGGGTTCGAGTCCCGCTTTGGGCCGATTCTTTTCTTCCAGTTTAATCTAAATTAATTAATTAAATATTATAGTTACTAATTTTAATAAGAGATGGTGCCTAATGCCTAACTCTAGTGCCAAATTAATTTCTAATCTATAATCATATATCCAAAATTTAGCCCAATCATTTACGGCAGTTGTTGGTGTATTTGCTTATGATATCGAGTTTCATTTGATGTATATTTGTAATGTTGTAAATGCCAAAAAAAAAAAAACTTTTCAGGAGAGATAAAAAAAACACTTTTTAGTGAATGAATTCATTTCAATTTTACAATAAAATGATAAAAACTCACTAGATTACAAAGTGTCTGGAATATCGAAATCATGTAAATATAAGCTGTGACATTTTAAGTGCCAGAAGTCACATGAATTGCACTTTGATACTTTAAATATTATGGTTTCACGTAAATTTAACTTTAAAATACTGCTACTTACAGTGCCACTAACACCACAATATTTTTTTTTGCAGCAGAAAACATTGCATTTACGTTATGGCATTGTACGCTTCATATAGGTGTAACAGTTCAAAACATAGAAGAAAGTATTAATAAACCGCCATAGATATCTTGGTAGAGATGACAATCCCTAGTGCAGTCTAAACATCAAGGATAATCTGCAGATAGCAGATACTATGATGAACTGACAATATCCTAAAAGTGGCTCAGAACCTTAATGGCGATATGTCATTAAGTGATTTTATGTTATTTGATTAATTTTTTCTTTTAGTTTAACTTACAAATCTATAATTTTATATTGTATATTTAATTTATTTATGTAATCTCTTTGTATTTACCCAATGTAATAATGAAGCAATTTTATGACAAAATTGTCATCACAATAGTGACAATATTTCTCAAATTTGTGCTTTCATAGCAGTAGAACATTATTAAAAGAGTGTTGTTAAAAGCTTGAAAGTACTTTGATTTTTTAAATTTTTCTCATAGTTATTATTTCATTAAAGTAATTTGATTTTTCTTGAAATCAAAGTGGCATTATCCCTTAGTTATAGAAACTGCTTCTTTAGTTAGTCAAAAATATTTATTTCACAAAAGAAAGATTTCCAGCTTATCTTGGACCAGCATCAGAAGCATGAATCATCTGTTATTGTCCCAATAAAGTTTTATTTTATTTTATTTTTATTGAATATATGCCTGGAACATTTTAGACATTTCCTGGATGAGTGCACTGCAGATGAGAAATGTAAACAAGGCAAATCATTTATGATAGCAGACGTGAAGCATTTTTACCTTTAAGCATTCAAATGTTTATTCAACACACTCAACATCAAGCTAAATATATTTTTGAATGCTATGGCAGATGATAGGTTGTACCCTTGTAGAGCCTGTGGTAATAAGATAGAGATTCCCATACAACAGTGTTGATTCCTTAATTGTGTGAAATCTTTGGTTCTGTAGCAGCTCCTTAACACTCACAAACAAGAAGAAATCAGAGTAAAGTATGTCCAGACATCTCTCATCCTGTACCACCAAAAGATTTTAAACATCACAATGCTAATAAAGGGTTGTGTTGACTTACAAGAGAATGACATGCTTGAATAGCTCTAATTGTTTTTGATAAATGGTCCCGACTAATATCCAGTAATATCCACCGACTAATATCCAGTAAAACAGGATGGTCCAGTATACCAATTCTATACTGAAGAAAAATATGACATACTCAAGATTATGTACACCTTGACTGTATCAAGCAACCTTCTTATGTAGTGAACACAAGGAATACCAGTTTCTGTTCTTCTGCCTTAACTTTAAAATAATGAATCCATGTTTCATTCACGTTCAGAATATGAAACAAGAATACATCCTCTTCTCTTGTCCATTATTGCAAATGTATGATGAATAATGTCACACGTACTTTCCAACTTCACGATGCTCAGCACGTGTATTAGTCACTTGGCACAAAGTTTTGCTTACCAAGCATTAAAATATGACAAATGCTGATGGGAGATATTCCAATCTTTGTTGCAATTGCCATTTATGACATGATCATGCATTCAATGGCATCCTTGCAAAGGGCAACATTAGTGCCAACTGTGCCTTTCCTAAATAGCCTTAATCTATTTTAAAAGACAGTGCACGGCTGCCAAAAACTTTCTGCAAGATTTTCTGTAAAATGTATGTTCCAACAAAACACACAACTTTATCAAGGTATACACACCTGAATAAGAAAAACTGAAGCACGCTTCTTTGTAAGTCATTTTACAATATCAACGCACAGTTTTGCAATTCCATTACTGTCACGTGTTTGCAAAATGTTATAACTTATGTTAGATGTGCATTGCTATACAGGAAACTTCTTAAATGATCCGGGTACTTGAATGTTAGTACCAGGATACACTCAATTTGAAGATTCAAATCTAATTCAGTTTGTGTTAATGAGTTTTAAAGATAATTTGTAAAAAGTAATACTGATAATGTAATATCATTAAAACTGTTTATGTTATATTATAAAAATAGCTAATGATTTTAAACATTTTGATGATCAGAAGAATAATAATAAGTTAATTTGTTATGTTTTTAGGACTATACAAAAAATAACTAAGACAAACAGTGAATGAAAACAGTTAAGACAGATAATAATTTATTTGAAAACTTATCTATTATATCAACATACATTTCTATTTTCTACTATATTTTAATTAGCTGTCAAGATGCAAAAAAAAAAAATCACTCTCATTGATTAATAAATTGGTGATTATCTTGTTTGCTTTACAGAAGTATTGTTTATTTGCAAAAAAAAAAAAAAAATTTAAATTAATGAAAATAATTGTTTTTGTTTTAATCAATTTAAAGTTTCTTATAAATTATGAAGAGAGTGTAATGAAAACATCAATACTGTTTAATAAAAGGATCACTTGGAAGGTAAGTTCCAATGACTATAAAGAACACTAATAAAATATTTTAGACTTGTCTAAAGTTTACACATGTATTTATCTATTTTTCAACATGCAGGTATACCTCGTCTTACGTCGGTAATTGGTTCCAGGAGAGGCGACGTAAGTCGAATTTACTTGTGTAGCGGTCTTTAAGTGCTCATTATTGGCGTTTCCTCCATTATTGGCACCAATAATGAGCACTTAAAGACCGCTAAATAAGACGACAACACAGAAACACAGATGTCTTCGTGTTTCCTTCCCTAGGATTTATGATGATTATATTAACATTTACTGTAAATGTACATATTTTAATATGATTTTATGTGCTTTCAACGCTTTTCTAGTGATATTACGACTTCAATGTTTGTGGCGGACGGATTTAAAGTCGAATAAACTGACTTAAACTTGATTTTTATTTTTCCATATACTTTTTTGACAAACGATGTATAATCGGGAATGATGTAACTCGAGAGCGACGTAACTCGAGGCATACCTGTATTCACTTCTGAAATCAAGTCACATTTTATATCAGGGTATAAACTTATTTTTAGCCCTTTGTTGAAAAAGTCTGATGCTACATTCTTAAAGCAACTTTGCACAACATAATGAGTACCTTTTATTAACGTGTGCATGATAATTGTATTGCAGATACTAACCATTTATTTTCAATAATTCATAATAATTGTTTTCAAGATTTTACAGCAGTCATCCACATGTATTATTGTCCTATGATTTGTGAATTCATTCAGCAAAACAATGTTATTTCACAGTAAGTGGGAATTTTGTTCTCCTTGCACATTTTCTGACACAATTACAAATATTTGATGAAAACAAGAAAGCTGTAAATATGTATGATATTTCTGTTTTACAACAACATACTGATGAAATTCAATTCACACCACGTTCACAAAGCATATGCGTGATTAAAACAGTCATCTGTTGGTTTAAGAAACTGATGGCAGACTTCTTTGACAAGGGAATAAAAAAAGCTTGTGTTCTGATATGAAAAGTACCTTGATTTTGAAGGTAATTACATAAAAAAATAGATAAATACACATTTAAACTTTTTACAACAAAAGAATGTCCAAAATATTTTCGTGTTCGTTGTCGATTCGAACTTATTTTTATGTAGTTCTAAATATTTCTTAATTAAAAACAGGTAGCAATAATTTTAAAGTCTTCTATGTTTAATACAGAAATGCATTCTTCGTAAAAATACTTCTGGATTGACTTCACAGTATTAATAATCACAAAACAATTCTTCTCTCAAATTAGAATAAAAGAGCCATAAAACAACATCCTACAGTTGAGTATCTGAAACAAAAGTTTATCATTATAAATAACAATTTCATTTTACTATAAATTTTGCTTAATATTTCTATATTTATATAATTAATTTGGTTATAAAGAACTATTTACATAAATATATACATATGTATGCTGGAAAAAAATTATCAATAAAGTTTGTATTACAAATATGCTAAGAAGATTAAATATATTCGTATAATTTTTCTTTCCTTATTTAAAATGCTATCGTTCATAAACTTCTGAAGTCTTTGTAACTCGAGATAATCGAAAAATCCAAAGTTTTATTCACAACAAACAAGTTTGTACACAAATACATTTGAAGATCAAAGATGTTTGGATTTTAGAGTTTAGAAATATTCTCCCCAAACTACCATACTTTTTTATTTAAAAAAGTTCCTTTGTTTCAATAGGAATAACAAGAAATCTCAAGAATCAAATATATTTTAAACACACAAACACTGCAAAATGTCAAATGCATTTGGAGTCAAGTGAAATTCGAGAACTAAAAATAAATGAAACATAAAACAATTCTGAAGAAATACAGTGATATAAAATTTTCGTATTGGGAAAAAATTATTTCAAAATCAAACATTCAAATAACTTTTTTTAATATGAATAAACAACAATTAAAATGATATAAAAATCAATTTAATTGTGCATGCTTTTATCCCAGATCAATGGATGAACTCTATCCTAATTACTATCCATAAGGATAAGAAATTATTTTACTCTATTGCTATTTTGTCTGCAACTAATGAAGATTTTTGAGCACTTCATATACAACTTCATTTATCCTGAAATATGTGTTTGAATCTTATCTTGCTAGCATATTTTACCTTGAACCACTCCACATGCTCTAATTTGCTACAAATGCAAGCAATTATTCTAGACCATTTAGAAAAACTTAAATTACTACCTTATAATATTTATCTTGACATTAAACAACGTTCGATCGTATTGCTGTTGTCTGATATTTTAATAAACTTTTTCATATTCAACTTTTGTTCTGTTAAAATTATTTACTGATGTTTGTTTTCTCCAATGTGTGATATTTCTCAGCGTTCTGACCCAAGTAGCTTTTTGTTTATCCACTATATTGATTATGCTATCGCCCAAGCTAGCCTTTATTATTTTATATGCCAATGGTATGAAATTGATTCATTTGAATCCAGATCTTCAAGATGACAAAGTTACTAACAAATATTCTCGAGCCATTTAATTCGAAAATTAATCTAGCTACGAGTGCAGTAATGTGTTATATTCTGGTAGGAAATTCCATTCTTCGTCGACGATCGCCCTGTTACGTGTATTGAGATGATTACAGACCTTGTTATCATTTGATAAATATCTTACATTTTCTAATCTCATTTGCAAAGTTGTTAAAAAATATAGCTATCAAAAGAGGTATATTCCAATGACACTCATCACATCTCTGAGTGGTTAGATTTTAGAGCAATTATTTTTTGCTAGTAGTGGCTCTGTTGTTATTATCTAAAGTGAGTTCATCGTTAAATAAAGTTTATTTCTTGTTAAGTAAATTTTCTAACTTGCTGTATGTTGTTGTTAGGTCTATATAAACTTTTAACGGTGGAAGACTTCATCTAGAGTATTTTGACTGTATCATGCATTTTAAATATTTTCGTAGAGTTAGTCCCCCTCCGAGACAATTTTTCTGTTCCTATCCAAGCTACCTGGAACATATCCTATCTTTGCATCCTGGTTTCAGGTCTCGCAGAGATTTTTTTCTATCACGTTATTTTATAATTTCATACATTTTAATAAATTGCACAAACATATTTCATATCACAATGTTTAGTATAGGTGTTCATTTTGTATTTTTTTTATAGTACGTTTATTTTATGTATTACGTGTTTTAATCTGTTTCCTTGGTTACCTTTTTAGTTATCTTTTGCTTATTATATTTTTAATGGGGTCAGTTATCATGTTTTTGTCAACTTTATCTACTGTATCCAAAATAAAATAACTAAATAATAAATATTTTATTTAAAAAGCAAGTTACGTAATTTAATTTTTGGACATTATTTTACATTTAACAATTTAAAACAAAATTTTTCATATGTGGTTTAAGAAAATTATATTTATTTTCTTAAAAAATAGCACAATTAGTTAAAAATTTATTTAGGTATCATATCCGATATATTTATCTGTTTAAATTTTGAATACCAAATTATAAGAACCGTAAAATACTCAATATATAAAAACGAAAACTTAAACTATATGTCAAACTGTTTAAAGATTGGAAATGGCAACGGCCGTGATAGATTTTTATCACAGACCATTCGGGAGGGAATTAATAGTAATTTATCATTTAGCTAACTAGATGTAGCCATTAATGATGATTTTTCGGTATATTTAGGACATTAGCCCTTTCCCAAATATTAAGTAAATAAGCTCAAAAGCTAACTTTCTTCAATGTATCGTTTAACTATGTTAGAAATTGTCGGATCACTTAAAGTTGGCCGAATTCGGTCGTTGCTACCGAATTGTTTTTTCAACAGACAGCATTCAATTCAAGTTGTCGACATTTGTGTTTTCTCGTGTCTTAACGCGAGAAAACACAAATGATTTGGTACGTAATTTGTCTGTTACTGTATGGAGCTACATGTTTTATCTTTTAAAATTAATACAGTCAACAATATTAAACAAATTTTCATTAACAGACTACATGAATGATTTCAAAAAAAAAAAAAAATTATTTTGTTATATTAATGAATGGCATTTTTTTTGGTTTTAGAAATTTGATTTATTTTAGCTTGGAAAAAATGAAATATATATTATGTATTTATATATGTAATATCAAAATCCTTTAGTAATATTGAATTTTAAACAATAATTGAAAGTTGATGGATTCCCTACCAAGCTATACCATGTTAAACAGAAGTTAACGATTACTGTTTTTGTCTTTAAAATAAACTACATTCCCATCTATTAATAATTCTAATGAATATATAATTTGAATTGATTTTATTTATTTGTTATTGTTTTATAAAAGTCTAGAAATTTTTAAAGAATTACTGGAATATTTTTAATATATCTTGTGAACTGGTATTTGACATTCACTGTTAATGATTTTAACCTCTACAAGCAGATTGGTATATACAGAGCTGAAAATGTTTGATAAATATTTCTGCTGTGTAAGTTAAAACTGTTTTCAGATTTTTTAATTGGTTATATTGTTTAAATCAGGGGTTCTTCACGTTTTTTGTTCCATGGACCCCTTTTCTGGTCAAATAAAGGACACCGGCCCCTTCTTGGAATAACATTTTTAAATGCATAAAATAAAATTACAAAAGAAACCAGTTATATACATTTACATTTATTAAAATAAAAAAAAAGAAAGACATAGAAATATGTGCGCTTCTTTCTTAAAACAATATTTAAGAATTTTGCACAATAACACAAAATTATGATGATAATTTGATTTTTACGCTTCCAAGCCCGTGGTCCCCTGATTAAGAACCGCATATTTAAATGGAAATTAATGATTCAAAACAACTTTTTAACAGTGCAAATCAAGCCACTGTCAATTAACAGTTACAAGTAGATAGTTTAGACAGATTTTTAATTAATTAATTTGGAATTTTTTGAAGAAAAGGCTTGTTTCTGGTGAAGAAAAAGATAATTTGTTTGTGTGTTTTGAAGGAAAACTTTGTTGTTGTTGTTTTATTTATTAAACCAATGACAACATTATGGATTAAACCAACTCTTACAAGCAAACTAGACATCTCCAGTTACACCAACACAAAAATACCAAGCTGGAAATTTATAATTGCAGAATTACTACATAAACACAAAGGCTAATTTTCATATAGTCTTAATGTAGTCTGGTTTTCAGGAATCTAAGAGTATTGGGCTGTTAAATATACTAAATTCACAAAATATTTGAAGAAGTTTTTTGTTATCATATCAAATTTTTTGGCTTTATGCAATAATAAAAAAAAATCTATTTTTTAATATACTAAAATGACAATTTATTTTACTTCATATTTTAATTTTCATTAATATTTTCATTCATAATAGTTATTTTATTTACATTTTAATAACTATGTAATTATAATTTATTTTTATTCATTCTAAAATTACTGTATTTCATAGCATATAAGACGCACCCTCATTTCAGCATAAAATATTTAAGAGAAAAAGTATTTAGTGCATTTAATTTAAGCCATCCAGCATCTTTGGAAGTCGGCCCCGAATTTTTTCTACTGTATTCTGGATTAAAAAAAAGTAAAATTAGAATGCACACTTTTCATTTAACAGGGAAAAAAGGAGGATTTAAAATAAGTCATTTATAATTAAAATATTCTACATGAATACATGAAAAAGATGCTTATCTATAGCAAATAATAATACTAATGATATGTTTAATTAAACAACAACATTTCTATTCAAGAGTTAGCCCAGGCAGATGTTATGAGTAGCTTAATGAAGGCCATTTGGGGAATTCATTAACCTATGGGAAATCACAACTTCACGTATAAGACGCAGGGCAATTTTTTCAGCCTTTTTTAGTCTCGTTTGCTGTAAAATACAGTATTTATACAACTGTCAAAAGTTAAGCATGGATCATAAAAATGACAATATTTTCAAAACCACTTAAAACAAATTTATAAAACTTTTATAGAGTTATACTTACATACTTTAGGTATACACTACATACATTTGGGAGAAAATGAGTGAATGTTAACAGAAAAAATAAAAGATGAATGTAAGTAACAATAAATGTGAATACAAAAAAAGGTTTGAATACAAATGTTGAGTCAATATGGAATGTGACCTCCTATTGCAAGCTTGACAGTGTCAACTCATACCTTCAATAAGAAATTGCAAAATCTGAGAAGGCAGCGATTGTCATTCATGCAAAAGAGTGATTTGGAGGTCACTGAGGGTTTGTGAAGGAGGTACGATAGCTGAAACATGTCTCCCTAGAGCAGTGGTAGTCAACCTGATCCCTACTGCCCACTAGTGCTTTCGTGGTGGTTGGTAGAGGTTATGTTTGATGCCGAAGTTACTTTCTGTTATCATCGTGCATCTATGACTCACTGAAGGAACAGGCTGTACTGTAACAGTGGTCATCACTTGAGTTGAGCTCATTTTGTGGTGGGGTTGGCATTGCCAGACTTAGCTACTTTTTTCAGTTTGACGTAAAAAAAACACTTGGCGCACTGGCAAAAAAAATTTCTGTGTATTATAAACATACGTGAAATATAAATAAAAAGATAAATTTAACTACATATTTTTACTAAACCACCACTCAAAAATTATGAGTACTTTGCAGTTGCGCTAAATTAACTTACTGTGGAACGGTGGGTGGTTAGAAAATTTTACTACCAACAAAAATACAAAAGTGGGCAATAGGTATAAAAAAGTTGACTATCCCTGCCCTAGAGATTTCTATAGATGTTCTTTGGGATTGAGATCAGAAGAATATGCAGGCCAATCCATTTGTTCTATTCCCTTTTCATAAAGGTATTGGTCAATCAGTCTTGCTTGATGTGAACAAACATTATTGCCCATTAAAATGAAATCATCTCCAATTGCACCAGCATAAAGTTTAACATAGTGGTCCAGTATTTCATCCAGATATCTGTGAGAAGTAATGGTACATCCATCAAACACATGGTAATTGGTGTGTCCACCTAATGAAAACCCAGTCCAGACAGTCTTTCCACCACCACTAAAAGAATGTCTTTCTGTTATGTTCTGTGATTTGTAATGAGTTCCAGCCTCCCTCCAGATCAATATAAGCTTGTTGTCAGATTCCAGGGAAGAACTAGACTCATCTGTAAATGAGTCCAGCCTACATGCTCCTAACACTACTTCAAGAGGCCTGTCTATGTGTGGAGGTTAAAGGCACACATACTGCCAGTCAACAAGCATAGAGTCCAGTCTTGTAAAGCCTTCTGGTAATAGTTGGGACAGATACCTGCCTTCTTGTGGATGAAACAAGGCTAAGCATGCATAGATGATGCAGACACCCTATTGGTTTTTTTTGGCTAGACCATATATAACAATCATCCCAAGATGTCACTCAGGGATGACCTAAAACAGGTTTTCAGACAATGGTTCCCATTGTTTGGAATTGTCTCCAAAGCCTTGAAATAACAGAATGGTGGACATTGAAAAATTTCTCCTCTTTGGTGATCAATTGACCGAAGGGGAGAGATTCAGAAACATGAAGAGCTCTCCATCTTTCTGAATCCTATAAATGTCTTCTTTGTCACATAATTATGTACTGTTTGCACTATAACAATTCTGTTTTCTGTTTTCAATTCTCTATTGTCTATTACATCATCAACTGCCGTAAATAATCGAGCTATAAACGATTAAAGATTATAAATAAATTTGGCACTTGAGGTAGGCGTTAGGCACCATCTCTTTTCTCTTTTTCTCTATTGTTTATAGTAACCTTTCAGCAAAAATAGCCCTCTCTGGGAAGATGCCAGTATTTTCCAGTGTTCTTCACTTGCATATTTATGTAAATTTTGCATAATTTTAAGGGGTAAATGCAAGTTCTCATACTAAATTCTACACACACACACATATATATATATATACTAATTTTCATTAATGTTTCATGCTATTTAGGCTTTTATTTAGCTTTCTGTGATCCACATTTAACTTTTGACAACCAGTGTATTTTGCTAAATACCGTTAAACATTTGTAACCAAAAAAATGTACGGAAACACATTTTTGTGGTTATAAATGCTCGTACTTTCCATTAAAAATCCATAAACAACTATCCGTAACAAAATATAAAGTCAAAGACATCTAGCAAACAACGAAATCTCTATTAGAAAACTATTCAGTAAAATCAAGAGAGACTTTATTTTTATATTAAACTTTTCACATATAATTAATTTTAATTTAAATATACTAAAAACATTTTAAAAATTAATTTAATAAGAATATACAACATTACAACATCAAATAGTCAATTATTAATCTGGCAAGGAAAATAAAAAAAAGCCAATTTTATACATTATATATTTAATAAGGATATAAGAAGTAAAAAAAAACTAGTAATATAAAAAAACAATTGTAAAAAGTGATTGAAACAATAATAAAAATAAATCTGATGATCTAAATCTATTAAAAATTTTTTATTTTGTGAAAGTTTGAATTTTGTAAATAAAACAAACACAGGCAAAGGAATGCCTCCTAATCACAAAATAAAATTTATATATATTGCCACTTTCTTTTAAGGAATTTTGTTTTGATTTTAATAACAAAATATTTTAAAAATTTTACTGTTTGATTATTAACAAATTTTATTAATATTTACAGACACAAATTGTCCATAAATGCAATTTTGAAAAACCTATTCAGTTATTGTAAATCCTATTAAATATTTACATAAAATCAAATCTCAATAAGGGAAATATCTAATGAAAAATAAAGTTTACATTTATATATATATTAATCAAATATAAATTTATTTCAAAACCTTCAGTTGTTCTCCAGTCCCCCTACTTGACTGATCTGAATCTCTGACTTTTATTTAGTATACACACCCTGGTGTGCATGTGGAAGCTATATTGACTTTTTTCTTGATATAATACAATGTCACTTCACGCCAATATTTATTACGTGTTGTGGCGTTACAGGTGTAGAGTCTTGGAGAATGAACTCGTCCGGCAGCTCATTCTCTAAATGCCGGACGAGTTCGTTCTCCAGGACTCTACACCTGTAACGCCACAACACGTAAGTGTTATAATCATATGACTTTTTTCTCTTTCCCAAAATCAAATTCCTTCTGGAAGGTTGTCATCTTTGAACTGTTGACAATATTCAAACCATCATAACAGACCAGCTAACAGTGTATTTCCAGTTCAAGACTACATTGCTACAAGAAATGGAAACAATCCTCTGAATGAAACTACTTTAAAGAAAATAATGTTGATCTGTAGTTAAGTTACAACTACTTGCATTACATCAGTCATTACTTTTCTGTCATAACATATTATTTATTGTTATCAGTTGGCTAGTGTTATCAGAATTATCAGGTTCAACAATATTAAATTAACTTTATAAACTTTGTTTATTGTAATCAGAGCTTTGGTTGCAATTTTCATTATCTTCACATAAAAAAACATTTTTAAGTTATCTTTTCAAGCTATCAGCTTATAATGTGTAATAATCAATTATCATTAGCAGTCTTAATCAGTGCTTTATACATTAAATTTAATCATTTTAATTATGATTTGCTCATAATATAGTCTATCCCAAAGGTTTATTGTTAATAACTTTATTTTCTTAATTTTAATTTAATAATTTTCTGGATTTAGAGTAATTAATACAATATAAAATTGAAATTAAGAAAATAAATACACATTATTAACAATCAAAGTGTGCATATATTTTTTGGGGATATCTTGCAGTTTAAATTGCTAACATTTCACTTCTTACTTCAATTATAAGCTGAACAAATTACCATTAATCTATAATAATTATAAATAATAAATGTTCAAGTTATGTATTTTTTATTGTGCTCTAATAGTTTTCACTAACCGTAGTCTTATTCACTTGCCCTAGTTAATATTATAATGTTAATGCTCAACCTTTACAAATAACAAAACTAAAAAGATTAAAAAGAAAACATTAACAGATTAAGAAATAAATGAATACAAGTGAAAACCCAAATCCACAGGTCTAATTTTACGGTCTCTATTTTCTTCTTGTCCAGTTGGGTCAAAAGTTGCAATAAAAAATTTTTCCACTATTTTAGGTAATAAGATGGACAAAGGATAAATTAAACAGACTTTTCTCTAATTGGTAAAAACACTTTAAATTAATGTGAAGTTTTTTCTACAAGTACAAACTTCTTCAATAACGGCTTGTCTCAAATGTATTCACATTACAATTCCTCAAATACTAAATTCGTGGATATATGTGGAGAATTAGCACACTGTTTCTAAGAACATCACAATGACACTTTGATGTTTAATATGCTTGTTTGTTTGTTTATTAAGTTATGGCAATGCAACATTTGAGCGATCTGCCTAGGGGTATGCCTTCCGGGAGGTCTTTTAAGGGTAACTGGCCCCTATTCAGGCATTACAGACGTGAAGAAAACACAGAAAACTCCATGTGGCCAGCCCATCCTGCGAGGCACAAACCCACAACCGAATTCCCAGTGTTCAAGGAATGGAACCGCTTGGCAACTGGTGGGCCAATGTTTAGTGAGTAACTTTTATTTAACTAACATGCATTTTGGTCACAAAGCCCTCTTCAGTCATACATGAATATAACGGTAACTACAATTATAAACATTTAATTATAATGTAATTAAGCATTTAAATTAAATTAACCAATACGTTTATTGACAAATTGGTTAAAAAATTTTACAGTGAACCTTGCAGGTAATAAAATTAATAACGTAAAATATATGAGTTTGATATATATCTTGAAAATTTATTCAAAGAAATTAGAAAACTAATGAGACCACATAATATTATTGTTACGCCTAATCTATTATAAATGAATATACAATCATTGTTGTCTAAAATTAATAAACAACCAAATGATAACATTAATAGCAAGGTTGAGGCCGAAGTTTTAAACGTGAAAATGTGCACGTCAAACGTTCGGCGCTGCTTTCCTTTAAGCCTACAAGTTTGACAATGGCGTTTGGAATGTCGAGCACGATTCCACTGACTTTCACCGACAAGAAAGATTCAATTAAAATATTAAGATATGAAAATAATCCAATAGATCGACAATATTATGAAAATCTTAGAATTCCAGATATCTGTAAGAAATTAAAAATAAATAATAATGAAGGTAGGAAAATCTGTAAAACCTGGTTGCTATTCTTGAATAATTGTGGATGGCACTGAAAATAATTATAGAGTGACATTCAGTGGTAATTATGAATTGTTAATGAGCTAGTCAGTGCTTATCAATACCCAATGCTGTACTAATTATGCAGTTATGTAAGTTTAGTGATTATCACATTTAATCTGAGTTTTTGTTGTGTGTTATTTTGAATCATTTGCATATTTTTTAGATCTGATATTGCTACACAACATATAACATTATGCTGGATTATTATAATAATAGATCTGCTGAAATTGTAAGGAATGTTTTATTGTGGTGGTAGAATTTACAAATCTTTTTTAGCTTATTACATTTATTTAAATGTTCATATTTGTTTATAGTTACCATTATATTCATGTATGATTGAAGAGGGTCTTTGTGACCGAAATGCATACCAGTAATAAAAGTTGCTTATTAAACGTCAAAGTGTCATTGTGATGCTCCTAGAAACAGTGTGCTTAGTCTCTACATATATCTCCACAAATTTTATGTTCTTGGAATCCTAATGTACAAACTTCTTGTTTGAAAACTGCAATATCAAGAATGATTGATTTGGGTTATATTTCAAATGTTATGATATTGGATTGATTTAATTTTTAAAAACTACTTTCTGGCAGATGATCTGAAGATGGGATTTGATCTCGAACATTTATCTTTCATCAAATATTACCTTATTTATCTTTAATTTTTCATAAATTTTGTTATCTTATGAAGTGCTTTTAGATTTAAATTTATAGCTAGAACTATTTATATAAATTTATTGGTTTTGTAGATTATCAATAATCTATAAACAGTGTCACTGTATGGCTTTAAATGTCATCGTAATGTACATTTTTTAAAACAATTATCTTGATTCCTGCTATCATCATGCATTTTCTTCTGTTATGTGCAGCAATTTTGCT
Source organism: Centruroides vittatus (assembly GCF_030686945.1). NCBI lineage: Eukaryota > Metazoa > Arthropoda > Arachnida > Scorpiones > Buthidae > Centruroides > Centruroides vittatus. Next base: position 195,958 of record NW_027122669.1, on the reverse strand, counting down.
AAAGATATTATGTACAGATTTTTTAAATTAGAAAAGTTTTCTCTACAAATATCAATTAAATCTTATTTTTATAATGAAAATATGAAAATTCACCATTGATTTTATATTAAATATCTTTAAACATTTCTTTAATGACCATTACATTACAACTAACTTCGCAGGACATATTAATGCAAGTATGTTTATTTTATTCATTTATTTATTTATTATACCAATTCTGTTTTTACATGAACTTTTGAATATGATTTTGATTTAATGTAACTCTCAATATTTTTCGTTTCTATTTTCATTTTATTCAAATTCTGTTCATTGTCTGTTGCAAGCTTTAAATGTTTAAAGTATATAAATTTTGAGAACATTGTAGGTCTACTGCACAATGTTATTAATCAAAACTAAACATAATCACAGTAATGAATTGGGCTATTTTTTGCTACTATTAATATTCTAAATTATTTAATAAATATTAATTTAATTATAATTATTAAATTTAATAAGAGATGGCACCTAACACCTACTACCAGTACCAAATTACTTAGAATTTGATCATCAATAGCAGCAGAAAAATAGCATGATTCATTACAGCAATTGTTTGGCTTTAATCAGCAAACATTTTAATCCATTTTAAATGAATATCCTTGGGCTAAAGTTTTAAAATAGAACCACATGATTTTCAAATGATCTGGTTCATATATGTCATTGCTACTGACTGGTGGAAATGGGTCTATTGTTCTAAAATAGAACTTTACAAGTTTTGAATTATCCAGTTTGTATATTTGGCTGCCTGCTAATTGATGGAGAGAGTTAAATTTGTGTAAATGCCAATATTTAAGATAGATGGAGGACATTTTCTATGTATTAGGGAAAGTGTCATCATCTTTAAAGTTGATAGCCTTTTTTGTCAAAAATGCCTTTCATATCTCCATCAGTTCAAGATAGAAGGGTTGTGTTTTATTAGATGTTCAATAAAAAAATCCTGGACTTGTCCAAATGGACCTCCACATTGGGATCCATACGTGATGAGAGGGTGGTGGAGTAGAGCCCTTAGATATGTCCAAATGGTGTTCCTTTAAGTAGGAGGCAATTTGTCTGCTAGTGAATCCCACATACTCTAACTCTTCGTTGAACTCTGGTCTGTGTGGAGCAGTGAATGTTGCCATTCATTTAAAATGGATGAAAATGCTTGCTTTTCAAGTGAGTGGTACTTTTGATGGTTCTTAGGTTATTGAGTTAGGTATTCTTAGAATGGGTTAAATTTTATAATCCTACAATTTCCCCTATATCATACTTACTTCTGCTTCTCATACAGATCTTGTTTGTGAATGTTACATGTGTTTGAAATTTGCATTGAAACACTGTACATAGTTTGTTACTGCACATGCAGAGAGGTATGATTCAATTGTATTTCAATTTAGTTTTCCAAGGCATTTCTATGTGAGAGTTTAATTTTGCTATTAGTGATATTTTCAAAAAAATAACAAATATGGATATTTATTGGTGTTTGTGTAAAACTATTGATATTGTCACGATGTTAGAGGAAAATGAGAGGATTTCTTCCAATGTAAAATATGCTGTGAAAACGAGTCTTTTGCCTTCCAACAGTATTTGTGAGAAATGTTAAAGGATGAGGACCTTGAAACTGCAATTCGGTATGAAAAATCTAAATACAAAGTTTCAAAAAGTGCAAAAAAAGGAACTTTTATAGGTAAGCACAATAATATGAGTTGGGAGAAGATTTTCCTTTTTATTTGGCATATGTTTTACATAGAATGTAGTTGACAGATACTTGTAATTCTGTAGGAATTAGCAACAGAACTGGAGTGGATTGAGCAAATTTTCTCAGTAAACGTCTTCTGAGCAAATTTTTTAAGGCATGTAATGATGGTTGTCCTTCATAATTTAACAAGTTTGAAAATAGGTGGAATAAGTAAGACTTTGGAAATAGATGAGATAGTAATGTGTAAAAGGAAGTATGAGAAAGGTAGGAAAATAAAAGGAACCCATTGGGTTGTGGGAGGTGTGTGGTGCTCTGCCACTTTTTGATTGTTCGGTTTTGTATGTGTATATATTATATATATATCATTGGACATAACTTCGCGTTACTTTTATTGTATCGGGTTATTATTATCGTGTTATTATTGTATCGGATTATTATTATCGTGTCATTATTGTATCAAGCTTTCCTTTCTTTGTTTCGTTGTTCATAGACGAACCACCTTTTCGAACCACCTTTGAGGGACGCGTGCAAAAGGGACCCTTGGATTGGTTGCCGAAGGATCATGTGGGAGACGGCAGCAGAGAACTGTATAAATAGAAGGTCCAGGTGTGGAAGGGCACCTTTTTCCCCGATTTTTCGGAGGCCTAACTACGTCCGCCTCAGCTGGACCGGTGTCATCAAGGGACATAAAGCGAGCACGTGAGTGAGAATCGGAGAGTTCCTGGGAACAAAGGAGAAGAGGACGAGAATCGAACTCCATCGGAGCCGTACGAGAAACTAACGAAGTAAAGTGAATTAATACAGATGTAGGGAGGTCTGAGGTATTGTCTCAAACTATTATTTTTTTTCTCCACGCAGGATAATTGTCGGTTAGACGTCATTGTAGTTACGGAGTCACCACGAGTTCAATGTTCTAAGGAACACTTGTTAGTGTAGGGATTGTGCGAAGACAGTTATGTGTTAAATAAGGACAAGGAGAGTGAAGGTGCTGTATGCATGCTGATCGTACTCTAGACACATGAGGTTGCAAGGGATTTTGTGTATGAGTTTTTATGTTTCTGTGTTGGTGTTAGATACAAATAAATATGTTTTCTGTAAGCAGACTCCTTTTCTTTTTTTTTGTAGACCAGTAGACCTCGGCCTAACCTTAGGGTCTTAACAGGTGTTTGCTGAGAAGATGGTGTATGTTTTGTCACTCACATTAATGTAGGCTTGAAGAGACATAAGTGGGTTATATATAAATTTGTTCATCCTGAAACGATGGTTTACACAGATGAGTGGAAAAGATATTTACATGTACACAATTTGGAGGGTCACAAAATTGGACATAAAACATGTCAAACACATTGAACATTTTGTTCATCCATAAACTGGAATTCACACTCAAAGAATAGAACGTTTGTGGTCATATCTAAAAGACCGTAAAAATGTTCCTAAGCATTTTGTTGAAGAACCGTCAGATTCATATTTGTATTCTTTTATGTACAAGAAGTTCATGAAATGGTCTGAATTTAGTCCAGGCAAAAGTGTATATCCTGGTTATGGAAGACAACAAGTTTGGAACGAGCCAGAAAGTGTGCCTGCAGCACCAAAAAAAGGAAGGCCAAAGATGATGATCCTCTGGAAGGCACTTCTACTGCATTTTTAACAATTTGACAAATGGTTATGAGTCATATGGTAAGTGTATTTCGAGTGTTTTTTGTTTTCCTTTTTATTTTAATTATTCATAGTTTAAACATATATGTAAAATTAGGTGTGCTTTTTCATTTTAAGAAAATGTGCTGTATCTATGGTTAGAATGTTGTCATGTGATCTTGAGGAGAAAGCCCAGATGGATACTCTGGGTCACTCATGTTACCTTCTTTTTGTCTAGGTCTCATAGGTATACCAGAAGTGGTTTGTGACATAGGAGAGGTTGTAGGATTGTAAACTCTAATTTCACAATGATTATCTATTTTGTGAAATAATAGAAATTATAAAAAAACACCTTTCAGACATGAAAATTATACAATAACCATACAACACATCTGCTGGAATTTAAGGTAACTCTATAGACTAACATTTTCGAACATGTTCAACACCATTTTTCATAATCTTTACAGTTCAAATTTCAAAATACAAATGTCATAACCAAATTTGAATTAAAAATATATACAGGGTGCGCCAACGAAAACGAAACAGCAGAGTTATCGTGTTCGTCCAAGTAAATCGCTTGGACAGGTTGATTTTATTCTCAAGGGGGACATCATTTGCCATAAAGTTTTTGTGATTCTGAATACAACAGACAACAAAAAATTTTAAAAACTCATTTATTTTTTATTAACTAAACAAACATTTATTTCGGAAAAAAGTAACCAAAACTATTAACAAACATAAAAAAAAACTTTTAAGCTAGACCGCATACGCAAGGAAAAAAAATTAATAATAGTTTTTTTTAAACTCAACGGTTAATCGTCACAATTGTCGATATTGGTCAGATGATAATCCAAGCATATTTCATGAAGTTCATAGCCAAACTCCGCAAAGACTAAATGTGTGGGCCGGAATCTTTGGAGATCGACTACTTGGCCCCATTTTCCTAGATGGTAATCAAACGGGAGAAAGTTATTTAGATTTACTTGAAAATGTTGAACATCCATTACTTGTTGATATCGTCGAACATGACGACTGATACTTAGAAGACCGCCTTACTTTCCAACAAGATGGAGCCCCCCCATTATGCAAGACCAGTTACAGAGTTTTTGAACACGGCTTTTTTCTGGGCATTGGATCGGACATAGAGGTCCTTTAGAACAGCCGGTAAGATCCCCAGATCTTAGTCCTCTTAATTTTTTTTTCTTTGGGGACATTTAAAAAGTAAGATCTATGCAACCGAACCAGGATCTGTTGAAGAATTACGACAAAGAATTATAGACGAGTGTTGTGAAATAACATCCGAAACTTTCCGAAGTGTAAGAAACTATTTTGAGTACAATTTGTATTATTGTATGGAGGCTAGTGGTGCTCAATTCAAACATTTATTGAATACTTGATAACTCTTTCTTATGTTTGTTACTTTATTTGAAATAAATGTTTGTTTAGTTAATAAAAAATAAATGAGTTTTTAAAATTTTCTGTTGTCTGTTGTATTCAGAATCGCAAAAACTTTATTTGAAAAGATGTCCTCCTTGAGAATAAAATCGACCTGTCGAGCAATTTGCTTGGACAAACATGATAATTCTGCCGTTTCATTTTCGTTGGCCCACCCTGTATACTGCATAGAACATAAACCATCAGGCATTCTGTTAGCAATTTAAATAAAATCTTAAATTCTAAACCACAAATATTTCACACACAATCTGCATTCAACAACTACCAATTCTACAATCATCCAATGCAGTAAAAATTTCTTTATTCAAATGTTTTCAATCATCAAACTTCTTCAGGAAATTACATTCTAAAAGAATGAACATCTAACAGTTTTCTCTTCCTTCAACATTTACATAAAATCCTTTTCAGTTCACACATTGTATTTTGTAATGTAATCTCCACATTTTCAAAAGGTCTTCAGTATCCTTGGAGTTGATACAATGTCCTGTTTTTAAGGACTAATAACTATCAATTTTTTTCTAGCATACACAGTTGAACTTTGAAGGTGAAAATTATATATACAGTCAGGTATACTATAACAAATGAATGTTATAATAAACAGTTATCATCAGTACAATCAGAATGCTACAATAAATGTGAAGGAATACTTTTGGTTGACGAAGCACCTCATGTGCATGTCATGTCAAGGCCCTCCTTGCTTTGACTACAGCCTCAGTTGCCATCTTTATTAACCAATTAATTTAACCTTACAAACAATATTAGTTATTAATCAGTTAGCAATTAATTCTATTATATAATTTCAGCTATGAGCCAGAAAAATAGAGTGAAAAAATTAATTAACTTAGACATTAAAAGAGATATTTCCAAGCAAGGAAATGGAAGAAGTGTGGGAGATCTAACACCTGAATATGATATGATCAAATGAACGAACAGTATAATTTACAAAAAAAAAAAAAAAAGGAAGGTGTGCAGGATCTGAAACTACTCTCTAGGTTAAGCAGTAATATCAAGAAATGGATGGAAACTCTATTAATGTGGATTAATGAAACAAATGACAGTGTCAATATGATGATTTGTGAAAAGGCCAAGTAATTATTTGAGGAATTTGGCTTAGTACTAAGGCTTCTAGTACAAGAATTGATCTTGGAAAAGAGTTTTTGACACAAAGAAGTGGTTTACTGGATTTAAGAAAAGGATTACAGTGTTGTGAGATGTGGTGGAGCCACCAAACCAGACAGGGACACTGCTGAGCACCACTGAGGAATTTTAAAAAATAATTGGGGAGGGAAGCATTGTTTCATAGTAGGTGTTTAATTGCAAAAAAAACAGTATTTTCTAGAAGAGAATACCTTCCAAAACATATATCACGAAGGAAGAGATCATCTTGCCAGACTATAAGCCAATAAAAGACTGGCTTACACTCCTCCTTTATGCCAATACTTTAGGATACTGCAAGGTCAAACTACTGCTGATATACCATTTAGAGAACCCCAGAGCTTGTAAAAACATCAAGAAAAATTGCCTTAGAGTTTTGTGGCATTCTAATCAGAGGTGTTTTTTTCTGACTGGGTGACTAAGGTGTTTGGCCCTCACTGTCTGTCATTAGTTCAGGGAAAAGGATCTTCCACTGAAGATTCTTTTGGTCACAGATAATTCTCCAGTCCACCCTCCTAATTTAATAAAAGATTTACCAGATGAGTTCAGTTTCATCAAGATCTTCTCCTTACTACCAAATACAATTCCTATCCTCTAGCCTATGAACCAGTAGACAATTGAAAATTTTAAAAAATTCTACACTAAGACACTGTTCAGAAAATGTTTTGAGGCCACATCTTCCAGTGATGTGACTTTTGAAAGCTATCCATATTAGCTTGTTTCCATTCACTTTACTTCTGTTATGAATAATAAATATTAATTAATATAACTTTGTCAAAAAATTTATCATCATCTAAACTTATGATTACTATTCATGCAGTAGTTTCTGAAAGAACATTTATGTCTTGTAGAAATAAGTTAAACTTATTTATTATTTTATTTCATATGTCTTTCATAACAAATACAGGTACTCTTCACTTTACGACCTATCTGCTTAACGACCACTCGCACTTACAACCAATCGAGTTTCGACCTGCAATTCGGGGAATCCCCTTTCTCGGCTTGCGTGCCGGTCAGTGGCGAATGGTTACATGCACAGTAAGCGTACTATAATAGTCTTTTTATGAATAAATTTGAAGTTTGTTGCATAATTTGTATAATTTTACAATGATCCTATATTCCCGGTGCAAGCTCCTCGCTTATCAACCAATTCGCTTAACTACGTAGTCGTCTGGAACAGAACTCGGTCATAAAGCGAGGAGTACCTGTAATAGTAAAGTCTAGAATCAAAAAATGCAGAACAACAAATCTGGCAGAATGAACTGTCTCTAAACAGTACTTTACTGCCAAAAGTAGTACATCTGGTCACTTTAGTATGGCTGCTTTTATATATTTATTAAACATATCATTTAGTCAGGAAATTCTTAAACACAAATATATACATGAACAGCATGTAAATAAAATAACAGTTATTTCTGTAGCTATGTTCTGACCTTGGTCCAGCATAGGATTTGGCAAAACTTGTATTTTGTAACTCAACAAGTCCAAGTGAAGTATAGATTTCAAAGTCCAAGTTGGGGTTAAAATATGTCAGTTTCTGTTTATTGCACGATAGTATCTGTGATATATTCAAATGACAGAAAGAAAATTAACACTGACATGCACAAAAAACACCTTCCTTACTTACTCCAGCATCATTTATTCTAAATTACAAATGTTTTGGCCGCATTTAGAGGCCTTCTCAAGTACACATGGCTGATCCACTGATTGTTCTAGTATCATAATTAATTAAACAAAAAAAATCTATATAATTCTTAACAAAGAGGGTGATAGTTATTATGGCAAACTTTCCACCTTACTGGCATTTAAACCTCCTTATAGTGTGATAACACCTAAACTATTTGGAAGAGTGATAGTACACAAACCAGGTTAACCAGACCTATATTTGAGAAAAAGTACCAACAATTACTATGGAAAGTACTTACGATATAGTACATGATATACTAAGTATTTTAAATATTGCCTCCCATTATATCATAAAAAGCTCAATATTGTTCATTTCAACATTTTCACAGATTGAAGTAGAGCAGGAAAATGTTATCACTCATGGATTATGTTAATGTCTTCCCTTCTATTAAAATACAAGCAGCTGTAGCATTAACTAAAGAGATAATATGCAAAAAGTGAACCTAAGCATTGATAAATTTAAAATAATAGTGGATTTCTTAGACATCATATCATCCAACTCATATTTCAGGTGGGAATAAACAATTTTATAAACAAGGAGGAGGAATACCAATGGGATTACCAGCATCAGGGATCTTAGCAGAAATAGTGGTAAATTAGCTGAAAGAACAGGTAGGAAAGAAATATAATAGTGGCATGAAAACTAATGTTGATGATCTAATCATTATTTGGAACAATGACCACTTAGTAGAAAAATTCATCAAGGCAATTAACAGCAATAGAGAGGGCATTACTCACAAAATGGATAAAAAAAAAGCTCATTGAAAGTAAAATTTTTGGACATAACAGATATTTTGCAAAAAAAAAAAAAAAAAACAATATTAAACTAAAGTGTAAAGGAAGCCAGATACCACTGGTTCATATTTTCACTGGTACTCTAATGACATTATAGCTCATAAATTGGAAGCTTATAGGTCCCTACTGAAAAGAGTGGTCACATATTAAATCTACCATGAGCACAGATAACAAGAAATCAGATTAATAATTGATGCAGCTGTAGTGCTCAAACACTATTTTTGTTATATTATTTTTCTTTTGTATTATTGTACTGTATCGGTTTTTTATGCGCCTTTTCGTTGTCGTGAATCGCATTTTTGGGTGTCACGCGAAACACGTCGTGATTGGCTCTTTGCCAAGTTACGGGGTGGATCACGTGACCTCGGTTAGAAAGAAGTATAAAAGGCGCACTGCCACACAGGAGAGGGGCTTTTGTTGCTGTTGGGTTTCCATTGAGGAGGAGGAAGAACGAAGGAAGGCAAGAGTCGCCGCCATTTTGTTTGGAGAAAGGTGACGGTTTAAGCAAGCAAGAGAAATCCATCTGCATCGGCGTCACAAGAACTACAGGGAAGAACCACTGTGTTGGATAGTACTACAAAATAGTAAGAACAAGTGTAGAGGGTATTATTTTTTGGACTGGCGCTAAACAACTGACCCCACGTGCAGGTCAGTTATTACATGGTGAAGAGTATAGACTCATCGAATACGATCGCCTATGTAATTATTGTAATTAACTAGATATAAGTATTCGAACAGTTTCTCTGCGACTAGATATAAGTAATTAGAGAGTTTAGATATAGAGCCGTGATTTTTTTTCCGTTACCTGTTGAAAATCTTATTGTAGCCCACTTGGGTGGGTATGTTCGACGCCCTGTTAAATAATATAATAGTATTGTAATAAAGGAATTCGCGTGGTTCACTTCTTATTTTTTTGTTGGCCTTATTCTCTTTTACCAAACCTCAACCCTGTATACTTCGGTAATCTCACAGATCTACACAGCACATATACATGGGGTTCTGCAATGCATGATACAGGGGTTGATGAAAGCTTGTCTGAATCGGAAAAAGGCAGACATAACAGGCAAATCTACAACCGAAGTAAAAAAATGAAATGAAAAAGCATTGCATAGCGTTGGGCAAAACTATAGCAGGAATTTTAACAGCATTAGCAAAAAAGCATATAACATCCATATAGTAATTAAAAGATAACCTTGATCATAAGTAGAACAGACAAGGAGAAAGTGAAAAGTGAAAAAGCTGGGAATCTATGCAAGTGGATTAAGCAAAGCAAATAATGAATTTTTATAAGTAGGATCAACTTATACATCTGTGAATTTCAGAGTTAAAGAGCATTTCAAATCTATTACCTGATACCCTGTGAATGACACAATTTTAACACAATGAGCTAGACAGAAAGAAGTGGAAATAGGTTGGAAACAATTAGTAATACTTAGAAGCTGATATGGCATAAAGAACATAAGGATTATGGAGCAATGTTTCATTCCTATTTTAAAAAAGCAACTTATCATCATTAATGCACAGGACTCAATAGAAATGGACATCAGATGAAACAGAATACTGAAAACAAGAAATTGGGAAGATATAATTAAACATTTACAAGACAGAAAAATGAAAGAGTCGATTTAATATAAGAAAATAATGAAAAGTCAATACTTTTAGCTGCTGAGATGTGAGATTAATACTTGCATGCATGGAGTTTGTTTCTACAAATTTAGAACAAAAATGTATGGTTTTAAATACCATTCAATCCTAAAAAATAGTTGAAAAGTTCAAATTTAGTTTGAACAGCAAGTGATATTCATTAGAAAGCTGAAGCAGTCCTAATACAGGATGAAAACATTCCTTCATGGTAAATTTAAACAGCTGGTTATCTGAAATAAACATTTAATATAGATAATATGAAAACTTTTAAGAAATCTGCTAGTTGATTGTGAAACAGATGTGGAAAGTAAAAACCACACATGTATTGTATGGATGATTCTGCCAAAATATTACTGTTTGAATTGCGTTGATTCCACACTTTCTTGATAATTGTAAAACAGGCTTAATAAATGCTTTAATAACAATCATTTTAATTGTTATTTGCTCACAATACAGTACGTTTGAACTGCTGGCATTGTCTTACGTTAATTATATGCCAAATGAATTAAAATTGTTAAAAATTTTTAAATTACTTTGAAGGGTGCTTTCATTGTCAGGATCAATAAAACTAGAATTTTCACTAATTGTAGGTCCTACTTACTTATCCCACTTAACAATGCTACTTAGTTATTGTTATCAGTATAAGCAAATTACAGTAAGAATAAACAGATTCTATCATATTATAAATAGTAGAACATATGTAAATATTTACAGACATTTTTTTAATTTGTAATTTATAATAAAGTATTTATTTTAATTAATACATATTCAGTTAAGTTGAATTTATGTGTATATATAGAAATTAAAAAAAGATGATAAAATACACATCTTTTTACTTGATTATTGATAGTTGACAAGAGATACGTGTATGAGAATAAACTGTTAAATTATAGTGCTATATGTTATATAGCAGTATAATTTAATATTTACTATAATGTATATGTTAAATATATTTAAATGCGTGTTTTTATTTATTTATTTTCGTATAAATACTCTGTCATTCATATTAACATTTCATCCATTATTCATTGTTTAGTTTTAATTTCTATACATCTAGTGAAAAATAAAATCCTTAAATGTTCTTTTCATTTGGTATAATTTTTAAAAATTTTAAATTTTTTAACAGCAAATTTTCTATTATAAATTATAATTTCTAATGAAATACTTCAAGTAAATGTGCATAATACAAATGAAAGTAATGATAAAATATAAAATATAGCTATATAAAATTTGTCATCATTTTGGTTAAGTGTGAACATTCACTTTAACAATTATTCCTTTTATTAATATCATTGCCACTTTTAATGCAATTAAAAATTATATGAAATGAATTATAAAGAAGTTTGTTAAAGAAAAAGCTTCAGCTATACATATATATTAGATCGGTAACCATAAATTTTCAAACTTTTTTTTTGTGTAGATTTTCATTAAATTCTAAATTAAATCAATTATAAGTATTCAACATATTAACCATTCTAACAAAAAAAATTTTTTTACTCGTGGGTTGTACCCCTGGTATGTCACATCACACATCACTTTCCAATGTCATATACATTACATAAGGTTGCTACATTACAGACATGAAATAGCACATTATTCAAAAATTCAATATTAAATTTTATTTGAAACTTAACAAAATGATTTTTATAGGATAGTACAAATAATAGTGAGGTTAAGGCCAAAGTTTTAAACGCGAAAACGTGTATGTTGGACGTTCGGCGCCACTTTCCTGTAAGCCTAGAAGTTTGGCAATGGCCTTTGGAATATCGAGCATGATTCTACAGACTTCCAAACACCATTGTCAAACTTTTAGGCTTATAGGAAAGTGGCGTTGAATGTCCAACGTACACGTTTTTGCATTTAAAACTTTGGCCTCAACCTCGCTAATTTTATTTTGGTTGTTATTGTTATGTTAAATTACATTTAATTAACAATTCTTGAATTAAATCTTAAAAGAATAGAACTTACTTTCCTTCAGTTAGAAATTGTTTCATTGGATGGTCAATTGTTACCAATGATTTCAAATAAAAAACTTATTTTCTGTTCGAGATGATCTCCATTCAAATTTAGCAGTATACCAATTCAATTGTTTTCTTCTGTTCCACATTGTATAATGTCTGCTTTGTACTTTTATGACATTTCCATCTATTTGTGCATACACTAACATGATACCTACATTTGTTTTGCTACACTCACAGTTTTGATTTTTTCATTCTAAATATAACTTCATTATAATGGCTTTTTTGCAAAGTTTTCAAAATATAATATACCACATTCCTACAGAATACAAACATCAACTTCAGACATTCATGTTTTGGAATTTGTCAACGATTAATCCACTCTCCACAAACCGTCCCATCAACACAAATTCTCAGCCAAAGAAAAATTTACATATTAGTCCATAATATTAAACATTGCATGGTATGTTTGATTTCTTAAAAAACAGTTATGATGAATGTATACACAGAAATATATTCTTAAATGTTATTGAAAAAAATTAACCTTAATTAAAACTGATTTGTGCGAAATTGAGTAAATTCATTTGGCCAACCATAAAAATTTGTCTATGCTGATTTGTAAGCGGTGTGTCAGAGCGTGACGAGGTAAGAATGGAAAGTGACACATGACTTGATGGGGTATAACCCACAAGCATCAAAGATTCACTCTCACTGTTTCATTTTTGTTTTAAGTTTTGTTTAAGATTAAACCTTGTGAGAAAAAAAATCGTTTAAGTTAAGATGTAAGCTAAGATTTTAGTTTTTGTAATTTTTCTCTTAATGTGGCCAGCTAGTTAATGAACCATTTCCTGAAAGTAATCCTCCATTTCTTTTTAAGATTAGTATTTCATTTTCGGACTTATTCTTACTCTTTATAGCTTCAGTTAGAATAAGTGTAAGCTTCAATAAAACTTTCAATGTTATTACTTTTCCAAAGTATATAAAATTTTATCTAAATATTGAATCAAATCCATCAAATATTCACATAACTCGATAACACAATACTTCGATAGTCATTACTTCAACATTTGTTGTCAATTTGTTGACAATTATAATATATTATTTACATACAATATATTTAACTACAAAGAAAAAGGTGAATTAAGTTTTAGATGCATTAATAAATAAAAACTTTTCTACTTACCTGCATCTGTAAATAATCTCTCTTCCACTTGGGCACTTCGAATTAGATTCAGATATTTCTTATTGCCAAGTGAACTTGTTAAACTAGATGAGAATTTTTCTTATTTCTTATTTTATAAAATGCTTGAAAGTTTCTATGATCCTATTACAATTCCATGACAGCAGAAAAATAGTTATGATCAATATTGTTTCTGTTGTGTGGATGCAACCAATATTTCTTTTGTCCCTTACAGATGAACTGCCATATAGTGGCAATGTTATTCTTGTCCAAAGACATTTTAAAACTAAATAAAAAATTAAAATTATTTAGTTGATTTAGTTTGAGAATGATACTGTGATTGGTTTCATTCATTTCATTGACTAAATTGCATGAAATTTGTTGGAAAAATTGGTGCATGGCTCAATGAAAATTACTTTTCGCTTAACTGCTTTTCCTTTTTGTTTTTTTTAAAGATGAATAAAACTATATTAAATTGACATTATATAATTATTGGTTTAGAATTTTCGAAATTACTATTTTGATTCATCCGTACAGGAAATAAACCAGTAATTCCAAAATTCATAAAATGGTAGTTGAATTCATAAGCGTAATTTAAAAAAAATAAAAAAATTAAAATATTTGAAAATCTAATCAAATACGAATTTATATATTAACAATTTTACTATTAATAGTAATTAAATAACAAAATAATCAATTTAAAACGAAAATATAGACTTAGTAAATATAAAGAAAGAGAGAAAACAGGAATTTAATTATTTAACGCAGACAAAATGTCTACTTTTTTTTTTATATTTTGTATCTAATTTTATTAATTTTCTATTTAAGAATATTTTTTTAATCAAATGTTCAGTTTCATAAATAAAGTGTAAAGAGAATTGTAAAAACAAATGGATGTTTGCAAAACACTAAATACGTAATATTTTTAAGTATATTTATAGGTATATGTAAATTGCATAGTCATTACGTTATTCGGAAACTGGTGGAAATTTCAAAATAGATTCGTCATTTTCTGAAAAGTCTACTGTTTACATTCTATCGTTTTAAAATTATTTAAATTTAAGACATTTCAATGCTTCAGTGAGTTGCAGTATTTCAACAATGTATTGAAAAACCTATTACATGTTATAAACCTGTGTTGCAAATTAAATATGAAAATAATAAAAATAAAATAAACTAACTATTTACATGAAAATCAAATGCATTTATTTTTTGAAATGTTTTCAGCATATTATCTTAAGATAATAAGTAATAATAATAATCTGAAGTGTAATTTTAGTAGAAAATTTGATTTTCAAAATATATTTTGCCTATTAAATTAAACTAGATTATACAATTATTAAATATCTTAGCTGAATTCATAAATCCAATATGCAAAAAGTTTGTTAATGAATAATAATGTCACACACCAAAAATATTTAAGTAAAAGTAATGGGCCAAAAGATTTTTGTATTTTTAATTCATGTTTTAATTTTAAACAATTAATAACAACAACTTTATACAGCTATCCAACTAAAAATAATCACAGCTTATGAATTTGAGTCCTCCTTTGGGCCAATCTTTTCTATAATTTAAATTATTTAATTAAAATTCAAAATTATTGATCGTAAGCAAATACACCAACAACTGCCGTAAATGATCGGGCTAAATTTTGGATAAATGATTATAGACTAGAAATAAATTTGGCACTAGAGTTAGGCGTTAGGTGCCATCTCTTATTAAAATTAATAATTATAATATTTAATCTTAGTCTTGTATATGCTGGAAAAGGAGATCGGACCGAAGGTCCGGGTAGCGTAACTGGCAACGCATCTGCATGGTATGTGGGAGTTGCGGGTTCGAGTCCCGCTTCGGGCCGATTCTTTTCTTCCAGTTTATATCTAAGATTAATTAATTAAATATTATAATTATTAATTTTAATAAGAGATGGCACCTAACGCCTAACTCTAGTGCCAAATTTATTTCTAATCTATAATCATTTATCCAAAATTTAGCCCGATCATTTACGGCAGTTGTTGGTGTATTTGCTTATGATATTGGGTTTCGTTTGATGTCTGTTTTTTATTGATCTTATTATGAGACAATGATTTAACCGTCTACCTTTAGACTTAAAGATTTATTTTATAAGATTTAACTATTTAAATATTAAGTTAATTAATTAGTTTTACTTTAGCCCAAAAATAATCCAGTTTTTAAATGTTTGATTCAACAGGGAAGATAAAAAGTTCCAATTCAGGTAATTGCCATCAAAGAAAGGTCTGTCACTGTGTACACTTTTATTAATAAAACTAATTCATTATATTAAAAACTCTTCAACGTTAGTTTTTAAACAGTTTTAATTATAAAATGTAATTTGCAAACTTATGTTTTCTTATCTGTTTATTTTTATTTACTAAAATATCTAAATGATCAAAAGACAATAAGAGTTTAACAAACAAAAAAAATTGCATGTACAGGTACCGTACATATATATATATAAAACAAACAAAATCCTATCTTAAAATATCAGGAAAGATCTACATTCCTGTCGACGAATGAAAAGAAAATTACAATAAAATATACATTTGTATACATATAATTAAATAATTTTTTAAATAAATGTTCTTGAAATAAATTTTGATTTATGTTTCTAGTTTGATTAAAAAACAATTAGAAGTGTTAATCAAAATTAAGATAAAATATTATTGTTTGTTACGCTATGTAAAATGAGAAAGTGTTTTAAATTTAACAGTGACGTCAGGATATTTTTCCATATTTGGTTGAAAACAATTTTCTTTAAATTTCAGTTTTAATTTTATTTGAATCAATCTGTGCAGAATGTTCGAGAGAACTTAAATTATTACTTTATAAGAGAAAAACTAAATATACATTATAACTTTTTTTAAACAGTTAAAATTTTTCACTTAATAAATTGATTACATATCACATTTATATTAATGTGATATCAAATTACGAAATTAAGAAACTAAAAAATCAAACATTGTTTAATAGCAAAAGGAATTTGAATATGACTAATTTTAATATAAAAGTAACGAAGTAAAATAAAGAGCATTTTATTAGATTAACTTTATATAGGGTGGTCAAAAAGCCATTATCTAACTATATTACAAATGATAAAAGAGATGTGCAGTGACTTTTTGATCATCCTGTGTTATAGAACAAATCTATTATGGAAGAAATTGCACTATTTGATAATTTGAATATATCGTTTTTTATTTTTTGGACAATATGACAATAAAGTAGCTAAAAATTATTTGAAAATGAA
This sequence comes from Centruroides vittatus, assembly GCF_030686945.1. Classification (NCBI taxonomy): domain Eukaryota; kingdom Metazoa; phylum Arthropoda; class Arachnida; order Scorpiones; family Buthidae; genus Centruroides; species Centruroides vittatus. Next base: position 179,471 of record NW_027122669.1, on the reverse strand, counting down.
ATATATTTTTATTACTTTTCTGTGTGTAAAATAATAACAACTTATAAGTGACACAATAAAAATGAAAATGAAAATTCCACTAAAGAATGTGGCAAGATATATATTCAGATAATGATTTATCATCATTATTAATTTGCGATTTAATCAGAAAAATGATGAAAATATACAGAGTAAATAATATACAATGGTTTAAAATCTTTTGACGGAAATGAGGATATTTTATAAAATAAATTCCTTTCATAATTATGTAATTTTGAAATTTTAAATCACTACTCAGATTATCAAATAATGAATGCATTGGTTTTATATATATGTACATCTTTCTGCATTTTTATGTCTTACTAAACATTCAACAACAAAAAAATAATAATAATTCAAAAGATTTAATTGTATTCAATTTAAAATAGTAGTACTAAATTTTACAAAAGAATTTTTAAAATATTTTCTTTGTCAAAAACGTTTTATTTTAATGCAGAAGGAATTACAGAAACAAAACCTGAAGAAAATAAATACGATTAACATTTACCTCTTTCCCTCAGTTCTTTAAGTGTTGATGCCATGACAGCCTTCCTTTTTTGTCTGTCACAGCTCCATACTTTGTATGGGCGCTGTTTTGACTCCTATAAAATATGATATTATCTTAAATTTTAAAAGGCATATTGTCTAAGAAAATTAATCCTAAAAATTATTTTTTAAGTTGTTTTCATTCTCTTTATTATTCTTCATTACAAAAATTATAACAATAAATGTTTAACACATTAATATTTCTGATTATGATACTTCAATAGTGTTACAAAAATAGTTGGTAGAATTGTAAATTGTTACAGTATTATTAAAATAGTCAAAATATTGTAATATATTTGTATGATTAAACTTTTAAATTTATAAACTAATTTATAAAAACCCAGACTGATCAAATTATAGAAACAGATGGATTATTAGGCCCATTTGCTTAAAGATTGATAATTGCCAGGTGAAAAACTGTCTAACTAAAATAAATAAACTCTTTACATTAGGAAATCTTTTGTAACAATATTTTAATCCTTTTGACTAACATTTTTAAATTGCTTCATATCTTCCCATTGTCAGTCCAATTAGTGCTATTAATTTAGATTATAACCACACCAGTCATTCACTGTGCATGACTTTAGCACCCATGGTCTTCCACAGCTCTCAACCAGCTTATCTTTTTGTTTCAGCATAATGTATGTGTATATGTATGTATATATATATATATATATGTGTGTGTGTGTGGTAGTTGGTGCAAAATGTGGTAGCAAGGTAAAGAAATGAACTGCTTGGTTGGAATAGAGTTTAATATACACTATACACAGTAGACATACAAAAGGACAAGAAGAAGGTCTACATAGAACAGTTTCTTCTTATATATAGAAAGATCTAAGTGCCAGTTGGAATGTCCCTAAGAGTGCACCATGATATTCTCATCAACACTTTCCCTCATTCCAAGTGGATGCTTACTAGGTTACAGACTAAGGTGTAATAATGAATGTGACCTTGATACATGCATGACTTATAAAATTGACTTCACATTTACAAGTCTTAGCATGTCTCGGGCAATGTAAACCTTTTATTAAAAGAGTTGGCAGACATCTTATCTGTTGGAATAAATGCAGTCTATTCTTCGTCACTCAACACATTTATGCACGAAATGATATATTTATGTCTGTGTGTTTGCTCCATGAGTGAAACATTGGATTTTGAGCAAGCAATTGTGCCCCTTGATTATTGCAATAAATGATTAATTTGGATCTATTGCTTCTGGAGAGTTCATCAAAAAGCTCTTGTAGGTATAGAGCTTCTTTAGTGCATGTATTTGGCCTTGGTGCTTGATAAGGCAACTGTGCATTGTTTTTTTGATTCCCATGAAATTAGTCCACCAGCGAGCTTAAAGATGTAGCCCGAGAAGGAACAGTGATTGTCCATTGATGCTCCCCAGTCAGAGTCTGAGAATCCTGCAAGCAGCTCTCTAGTTATCTCAAATGTCGGGCCATGATTGGTCGTCCCTCTTAGATATTGAAGGATACATTTTGCTGCAGTCCAGTGTGTTTGGTCATGTTGAGTACTAGCTCAGTTTGCTTATTGCATGTGCAATGTCTGGCCTCGTGCAGATAGAAAGATAAAGAAGACAACCAACTGATTTTCGAAATGGGAATTTCTTCATTTCCTGAACCGATGGATTTTCAGGTCTTTGAAGTTTGGAGTTTGGGTCAAGAGGAGTTGCAACTGGTTTCGATTTTTCCACCGAGAAATGTTCCAAGATTTCCTTGGTATATTTCTTTTGGCACATTTGAATTATAGTCTTCTCCTCCTTTTCTCATTGGACAAATTCAATAAACAAGCAATAGTAAAGTGGTCCGAGCTCTTTCCTGTCAAATTTGGACATAAGAGTCTTCTTTAGTTTGGCTTTTTCAACTTTGTCATACAATGCAATTATGAGATCAACCTTTGTCATCAACACAGATGATAACAAAGGTTAAGTTTGTAAGTTCGCCGACCTTTAAGAAGGATCGTTAATCCCGCGACAGGATGGTCTAGGGTCGTTCGCGTGTGAGTGTGAGGGAGGTGACACAGACAATAAGTGTCTCACAAAGAAACCTGTTTATTTAAACATAAAACAACTCACACTATGCACAGATCGTTACAAAGGTAAACGTTCGAACGTTTTTGTGCCGATGTGTTTCCTATCGTCGCTCGATAGAAGGCCCGGGGCAGCGGCTGGTGCAGCGACTCGTCGGTTGGCGTCGGCGGACCTTTCGATGGACACCTTGGAACACCTCTTGTTTCCCTTGAAACCTCTCGGAAAAAGTCTCTTGTCTTTCCAATTCGGCGATTACTTCAATCTCCCTTTTTCGTATTGTTCATGTTGATTGGCTCCACGTCCTTCCTTTCTCTCTTCTTGATTGGTCCCTCGCTTGTTTCCAAGCGAAAAACGACCCCTGTTCGAGTCATGAGAAAGAGCCGCCTCAACGAATTTTACTTGACACCCTCCGTTTACTCAAGATGGAAAGAATTGATGGAACTTTGAAACTTGCGCTCATATTTTCCCTATTGTTGTCTAGTCTGAGAGATTTTTGAAATTCAATGCTTTGATATGAAATTCCTTTTTATAATTAACTTTTCCCTTTTTCCTAATTTTAATGATCTAAATTTCGTATACGAACGACTTGTCAAAGGTCCATCTATACTGGAGGACATTCGTCTACAATCATTACTCATTACAATTATTGCGTTTTATTTTACATTAGGCCTTTTTGTCTTTCGACATCTTTCTCCTTTTTTTTCATGCATCGCGGTTTCAAATGACTAACGCGTCAAATCCGATCTTTGATCGGTTTTTGTCCTTTGTAACAATAGACGATTTTCTACATTCGTTTTAACAATCTTCTAATATAAATAATTAATGTTAACCCGTTTTTGGGACTTCACAAGTTGTTCTGTTCAATTTGAACACAGACACAGGGATCAAAGTTTAATGGTGTTAAGCCTAGTTGTTTGAGTTCATCCAGTCATTTTATACCAGCAGTCGGCAACCTTTCTGACCTCACGGACCACTAAACTCACAATTTTGAATCCCGCGGACCACTATCATGAATTTTTTTAAACGATACAAAATCTGTAATATAATAATGATCATAAAAGTTCAATTTTACTATATTAATATGAAACTCGCATGTTTAATTATAACGAATTAACACAAGCCTACAGTTCATTGCTGCTTGTTTAAAATAAGTTTATGGATTCTTAGCACTTTCCACGAAGGATAACGATTGCACTCACAATATTGTTTATTGTTCATTATTTATTAATAGCAGTCACTTCGTATTTGGTTTTAGATTTGAATAAAAACCCCAATGAGTGAAAAAAGCAACTAAGCATTTTGCATTTCTTTCGTAATACTTAACATAACCTTCAGTTGATCAATGTTCAAATTTCTCCACGGACCACCAAAATTTTCTCTCAAACCATTGATGGTCTGCGGATCACCGGTTGCCGACCGTTGTTTTATACCATAAGAGACTTGCTTGTTGTAGACCATAGAGAGCATTTTTAAGTTGACAGACTTTGTTGCCTTCATGGATAGAATGCAGCATTTGTTCTGCTTTGGTTTGAATCTGTCCCTTTGAGTTTTTAATTATATCTTCTAGGATTATTTTGATTTGGTCTGGCAACTGCATGAAAATTTCCTAGTCAATGTTTCCATTAAGGAATGTTGTTTTCATGTCCAACACTGAAATTGGTTAATGAGTAAATGCTATTTGGTTGCTATTAGTTTGAATGGAGTTGATCCTTGCAACTGGTGCAAAGGTTTCATAAAATTGATTCCAGGGTGCTGAGTATAATCTTTCACTACCAACCTCGCCTTTTGTCTTTCAAGAGTGCCATCCACATTGTATTTGTTGCAAAGGACAATGCAGCAACCTACACTATTGCTGCTAGGAGGGCGGTTGGTGATGTGCCATGTATCGTTTTCGATGATAGAGATGAACTCACTTCTGATTGCATCTTTCCATTCTTGAGCTAGTGAGCTTTAGAGGGCATCCTTGATGGAGATTTCAGTGTTGAATGCCATTTCCTGGATGACAGTGGCAAATCCAGTTGTATCATTCCCTTGTTGAACATTTTCTTGGATTAGTTCCACATTCTGTAAATATGGTTGTTCGGTTTGATGTTGCAAATTTGATTTGGTCACTACCATGTTAAAAAGTTTGCAAGGTCTACCTTTTAGCCAGTTTTGATTTGGCATGGATGACATGGACCCCTCCTTAATTCGTGATCCCTGGAAATTTCATTTCCATTACTGTCTTGTTGGATGGTTTGACTGGTGTTCTCTTTCCTTTGTTCAATGGTTAAGGGTGGAGGTTTGGTTAACTGAGTAATCACTTCATGACAATCAGCTTCTTTTTCTTGTGAAGAAGATTCTGTGGAGATGAATTCTTCAAAATTTTCATTTGACATTTTCAATCTAAGGAATTTCACATTTTGGGTTGCCAATGAGCCTCCTTCTTCCATGGGCCTAATGCCAATTCCTTCTTCAGAGCAAGGATCAAATTTACCAATAGAGTCTTAATGAAGTACAAAAGCGAGATTATTAAAGGTTTGAAAGTAAAAAAATTTTTCAATCTCTACCATTCACAATTTTGTAGGGTGTATCATTGTCTAAAGCTCTAGAAGGAGAGCAGTTCAAGATAGTTTGCAGTGTGGACAGCTTTGGCATAGAAAGAAGTTTTGAGTCCAAACTGAATCAGCATGCATTGTGCCATTTCAACCAATGTCCAATTTTTCCTTTCAGCTACTTTGTTTAGTTGTGGGGTATGAGGGACGATTAAGCATATTTTATCCCATATTCTTTCAAATAGTCATCAAATTCTTTGTTACAATATTTATTTCTGTTGTCGAATTGAAGACATTTGAATTTCCTGTGAAACTGTGTCTCTAGAAGTTCCTTCACTTGTTTAAATATGTTCAGTATATTGCCTTTGTTGCAAAGAAAACATACTTCACACCGTCGAGATCAGTCATCTAGGAAGACAACAAAATATCTAGCACCTGACATTGATTGAATTTGAGTTAAGCCACAGATATCAGTGTGTATGATTTCAAGTATACTGGAAGTTCATTGGTTGTCTGCTGAAGAAAATAAATTTTGCACCATTTTTGCTCTGAGGCATGTCTCAAACGGAGATAATCGATCACCAGATGGGATTGAATTCCAAGACATAACAAGATCATCTTTAGGCTCTTTTGGTTAAGATGACCTAAGCATTCATGCCAATCCATTAGAATGGACTTAGATTGAGCAATGGCTGCAACTGGATTCCATTTATGAATATGGTAGAGTTTGTTCACTCGATCAGCTGTAGCAACTACATGATCGTTTTGATCACGGATAAATAAACTTGTTTGCAGAATGAAACTTTATAGGTGCCAATTCCATTGGTCGTTGGAATGTCTTCTTTGCTGGCTAGGTTTACGTTTGTCCGTCAGCTGATTTCTGTAAAATCATCTCAGTTTGCACACATATGGGAAGATACACCACTATCAAGACGCCATTTGTCCCTTTTAATGGATTTAGATTGGTTTTATAAGCCAACTTTCACATTTTTTGCTTGAGGAGCAAATTTGTTAGTATTTTCAACTTGAAAGATTGAATTGACTGTCTCATCATGGAAGCATTCTTCAACAGCTTGACCAGCATACTCTTGGGTTTGTAGCAGCATTCAGAAGACTTATGATTTTGACAACCACAATATTTGCATTTCAATCTATTTGGATTTGTTTTCTCAAGTTTATCTGGAATTCTGTCTTTTGGATTCGTATGACCATCTTTGCTCTTAAAGTTTTTTTTCTTTTTGGCATACATGGCACTCTGTACTGCATTTGTCTTCTTGCCTTTTCATGATTTGTGCTCGTCAACAATCTTTACCTTAAGGGTATCTGCCAATTATTAAATTTGGCAGATTGTTGTGTGACTCAATTGCATAACAAAACTTTTTGCAGAATGGCAGAAGGCTATATAATAACATTATGGCGAGAAAATCATCATTGATATCAACATTTAGATCTTGAAGCTTATTGACCACATCAAAGAATTTGTTTAGGTGGTTTCTGGAGTCATCAGATCCATGAATCCATATTATGTAGCATGAGCTGTTTGAGGACCTTGATGGCCTTGTGAACTTTACCTTTAGACTGGTAAATGGATTCCAATTTGCTCCAAATTTCAGAAGCAGTCTTATAGCCTTTGATCTGTTTCAGCTCACTGAAACTAATTGAGAGAATTAGATCAGCTTGGGCTTCAGAATCATCTTCATCCTGTGTGGCTGCTTTGTTCTCATCATTGATGGGTCATGGGTAGGTGCCACTCACATATTTCCATGTTCCATTTTTAACTAACACAGCTCTTGCTTGGATTTTTCATATATCATAGTTAACCTTCTTTAAAGGTTCAATTTTAATTGTGGGACTACCACAATTAAAATTGAACCTGTATTAAAATTGAACCTACCACAATTATTGAATACTGTATAGTGACCAAATGATAAAAATCACAACCGTTACAATCGAAAAATCATTGTATCATTTCAAATTCTGTGAGATTACAGCATTTGTTTACTAGAATATGACCACTAATAATGAGTTTTGTTCAAATCCGTTGCTATGTCTTTGTTCACTAGCTTGGCTGAAAGTTGACTTCTTGATACATTGTTCTAACTTTCACAGATTTGAAATTTGATTATTCAACTTTTATTCATCCAATGTTCTTAAAATTTAGCACAAAAGTTCATCTATAGCAGTATTCTTGATCATGATTGAACTTTGTAATCACATAGCTTGCATCTTTGTTCTTTGCGACGACATTCAGAAGGTAATAATGTTAGCATTTACTATCCGTCCGATCGTCATAAAATTTATAAAAATAATTTATACCTTTGCTCTCTACTGATTTTCTAAGTTTCATAGTGATTGGATTGGTGGATCGTGAGAAACAGTCCAACAAAAAAAAAATAAATCTCCATATACTGCAGTTTTGATAACTATGCTTCTTCCTTGGGAATTTTTCTTCTATTCTTTTTCAGCTTTACTGCTTGGTTGGAACAGAGTTTAATATACACTATACACAGTAGACGTACAAAAGAATGAGGAGGAGGTCTACATAAAACAGGGTCTTCTTATATATGAGAAGTTCAAAGCGCCAGCTGGAATGTCCCTAAGAGAGTGCCATGATACTCTTGCCAACAATGTGTTACAAAAATTACTCTAGTAGTGGGAAATAGACATTCTTAAATTCTATTGATCATCAATCAAACAAATCTATTTCAAATCTGTTTTAGTCATTTGATTTTCACCAGTGCTTAGCATAACTTGCCAATTATCTTTATTATTTTTGATAATTTTAAAAATTTAATTAATGCTTTGTTAACGTATCTTTTTCCATTTCGAAAAATTTGGGTATAAAAACCCAAATTTTTTGAAATGGAATACTTAATTCTTAAATTTTTATCATAATAATCATTATCAGAAGTTTCAAAAGAAGTTTTGCTTCTTCCCAATTTATCTGTACATCACATCAACAGGGAATACAGATAAATTGGGAAGAAGTGAAAATTATCAAGTCTACTTCTAACTTACACACTTTTTAACTGGATAGTATTACTAATATAACAACATAATTGTACAATTTATAGATGTTGTAGGTTCATATTCCTCTTTAAGGTGATCTTTTCTTCTAAATATTTTAAATAAGTAATTAATACTAATTATTAAGAACATACATTACGATATATTGCCTGTTTCTAGGCCAAACTATATTCTAAATTAATTAAATTCTCTATGAAAAGTAATTTTAAAAGATCTGACAATTGTTTGATTCAAGATCTCATTACACTTTGGTTCATTACACATATCTGGTTTTCCTGACGACGACATCATAATGAGATATCTAACGAAAAGTCAGCAGGATTGTTTTAGTATGTAATTTTTCCAGTTCACATCTGTTTTTAAATATTTGTTTTTATGTTACAGAGAAATTAAAAAACAAAACAACAGTTTGTGAATAAAAATTCATTTAAAATTAAAGTTTCTTTTGTCCATTTAAGTGTCTTGAATTTTGTATGTCATTATAACTTTTTTGAACAGAAGCAATAGCTGTAATGAATGATCAAAACAGAGAATAAAAAAGTTCAATCAACTGAGTTTTGATTTTTGTAATTACTTCAGAAAACTCCTGAATAAAGTATATCTCTTTCAAATTTTGGAAGATTTCTAGAATATGTTCTTTCTAATGTTCAAATTAAACTTTTATTCAGTGATAAGATTCAAAAGAATAGCATTTCTTTTAAAAAGTATAATTTTTGCATTTATTCTGGTTAGTGTAAATTTTTTAAAGTGTAAAATGATTGATATAGCAGATCTGTAATTATTAATTTATATAAAAAGTTAATTAAACAAATCAAACTGCTAATAATTTAAGGAGTCTGGTTTTCATTTTGATAAAATGTTTTTTGAAACTATCTCAGCTTCCAATTAAAAGTTGTTCTAACTAATTTGAGCATATTGTATCGACATAAGTGAGAACTTTGATTTTTAACATGAAACATTAAATACAGTAGAGCATCAAATACAGTAAATATCCGACTTAATTGGGAACTGGGGTTGGTCGAATAACCGAAAAGTATAAAAAAATACATTATTAGTATAGTGTATTAGGCCTGGTTTAAATACTAGCCTCCCTTTCGTGGTCGAGCCAGTGCTGCCAGCTAAAACATGCAAAAATTTAACAAAAATAATATTAAAGTAGCCAAGACGTAACCAAATATTGTAGTGCCACATCACTAGCGGACATTTGAATTTGCCGACTAGAACACGGTCAGTTAACCAATAAACCGGTTAATCGAGGGTCGGATAATCGATGCTCTACTGTATGTTGAATTGTAATCTGTGATGAGATTTACATCTTAGCTAATATAAAAGATCTGTGTGTTGTTTTATGTAATTAATTTGTTTATTTTAACTTTTAAATTCACATAAATAACAATTCTATTCTTTGGAACTTTAAAAATATAAACTAGATTTGTATTTTATGTTTTTTAAAAGATTTAATCCCGATGATAAACAGAAGAATTTGAAAGAGCTCTAGTTATAAGTTTTTGTAGAATAAATTCTATTGAAACAATTTTTATCTTGTTTATCATGTTTTGTTTCAAGAATATTTAGTTTCTTGTGATGTTGATGAGCTGTAATTTCTTTGATCCGCTATTGATATATGGATGATACTATTATGCTTTGGACTGGAAAAAGTAGTCATTTACTACAGCAGGCAAGAACATTATATCAGTTTCATATTTCAAGAGGAGAAAAATGATTATGGTATACTAAATAATATACCATAATCATAAATGTGTTTCCTGTTGCTGAATTATTTCATTAGAATTTATATATGATGATTACATCTCATCGAAATTAAATAAACAAGTCAATTAAAATACACAAATTGATGACATATTAAAATCAAATTAATTTAAAATATTTTTTGTCTTAATAAACATCGAAGGCTTCAGAAACCAAATAAAAGGCGAGTATTTCATTATTTCTATAACATTTCATTGTATATTTATCAATTTTCGTCGCGAGATGCTGATTTAAAAAAATTTAGATATTTATAATAATGAGTAAACAAATTAAAATTTTTATCAGAACTAAACTGCTACAAATACAAATCACATCACTGTACCAGTAATATCCAGCACAAACTAAAAAATAATAAAACAATGTTTTCGATAATTTTGAAATCTTCAAGATAATCTTCAAGTTAAAAAAGTCAAACATCTGCATGAAATTTGAATGTTACTTTTAAAAAGAATGAAACAAAAATTTGATTGGACGAAAAATGCCAATGTCAATAACGACAAAACTAAATATTATTTTTTAAGTTTCAAGTTTTAAGGATAAGATTTAACTTATAGCTGTAATTCAAAAATAGATTTCCATGCTTTGGAGAATGTTTTGGCATCTCTGTAACTTATGGCCACATTCCGAAAATTAGCTTCATATATTGAGTATCTCTAGATGTTTCAGATTAATACACCCTAGTAGGAACTGGACCAAACGTGTTTTGTTGAGAAGTACCTTTATATCATTTTCAGATGCAAATGTCACTAACGCTGTGGTAGAAAAGCCCTTTTGGATAAAATACTGGTGATCCTTGATATGCTTGTAAAGAGATCTAGCCATTGCTTCTATGTAGACCCATTTCTTGTTGAATCTGTTATCTATAATGGGATGGAATACACTCCAAATTCTGTGCATTGATAGGGTCTTTGGCATTTTGCTAACTGTATTCTCTCTATGGCTTGCAGGGATCTGTATGTAGATCCTATGTATCCAATTGCATGTTAAAGAGGCATCTTGTAAAGGGATAAGGTATACACCTGGTGCTTTTGCATCATCTGTGCTATCCTTTGCATTAGATACAAGGCAGAAAATGTTGGGTTTTATCTTATAAGCTAACATCAAATTTAAATCCCTAGCAATCTTACAGTAAAGTTGATACAGGGACGATTCATAACTACACGATTAAAGTCCCCTCCGTTAAAATGTGTTCCGGTGGTATTTAAATTAGATTGATCTGTGGAAGCCAGAGTATTGATTAAAGAATGACTGTACCCCATCACAGCTACTATTGATATTAAATGATAATGCAACAAACAAAAAACTGATTCTGTATTTAAATTAAATGAAGAAATCATAATTATAATTTCTTATATTAGAAAATGCATATTTTATGATGATCTCAAAACTATTAAAATTCATCAAACATTATCACTAAACCCAATATATTAAAGCTAAACACCAACCAAATGCCGAAAATCTATCGGGCTATTATAAGGCTAATTACTAAATAAATTACGTAAGCAATTTGACACTAGAGGGAGACGTTAGGTGCCATCTCATATTAACATTAATAATTATAATTTTTAATTAATTTAAATAATTTAGAACTGCTGCGAGAAAAATATTTACATAATTTATTTAGTAATTAGCCTTATAATAGCCCGACAGATTTTCAGCATTTGGTTGGTGTTTAGCTTATATTAAAATTCAATTTATTACTAAGTATTATTATAATTATTAAGATAAATATTACGAATTAAATTATAATTAATAACATATACAATAGACAGTTTTTAAAAATTTAAATGTATTAAAAATATAAAGTTATAATAAATTAAAAATTTGATAACACAGCAAACAACCTAAAATGTACTCAGTAAATATTAAATAAGTAAACAAATATTCTATAAATTATAAACTTGTGAAAATTATAATAGCAAGACTGAGGCCGAAGTTTTAAACGCGAAAACGTGTATGTCGGACATTCAGCGCCGCTTTCCTATAAGCCTAGAAGTTTGACAATGGCATTTGGAACATCAAGCATGATTCCACTGGCTTTCCAAATGCCATTGTCAAACTTCTAGGCTTACGGCAAAGAGGTGTCAAACATCTGACATACACGTTTTTGCGTTTAAAACTTCGGCCTCAACCTCGCTAATGAATCAAAATTTCTAAAAAATATATAAAAAATTCTTAATAGCAATTTTTAAAGAAGAATTTATCACAAGGAAATTGGATAAAATCAAAAATTTTTTTAAATCAAACTCCGATACATACAATACTTATGAGTTCGATTTCAGATTGTTGTCTATATGTATATAAAAATTGTACATAAAAGTTAAAGTGTACATACCTTCTCCATTGCAATAAATGCAAATCATGTTAAGAGATAAATGTACTTCAGGTAAGTCATGATTTGGCAACACATTCTTTCTATTTAGAAAAAATTATGTAAATTACATTATCTAATTAATTTTTATACTATTAATATTGTAATATAATCTACAAAATTAAAATAAAATGTATAAATAAAATTATTTTATCAAAATATAATTATTTCATCATATAAAAGTGTTTCTCAAACAAGCATATAATTACAAAATCAATGTTAAAAATGTACTTTCTTACATTAATTAATAATCAGCAGTTTTTTTATTACTAAAGAAATAAAAGAAAACAGAAAAACTGGACACAAAACAAATATATTTTTAGATATCAATATATAGACAGAATTTAACATTAGTTTAGTGTGAAACAACGATCATTTCGCACTCATTCGACAGAGTATTAATTGTAAGCTCATTAAAATGTGCAAATCTTCTCATTCATTATTAATAAAACTCATGATAAAAGTGGTATAACTGCACTGTGTATTATATGTGAAGTTGCACTCTCTTAGGATAATGAATTTCCCAAATGGCCTTTGGTTGTAAGGAACATCTACATAACCCAATTCTTAAATAAAAGTGTTATTTGATGAAATTGCCAAAATTATAATTATAAAATTAATACATTTTAAGACTATACAATAATGAGTCTCTCAATGTCCTTTCTTACACCTCTGGAAAATAATAGTCTTACGGCGGAGTCAACCTTTTATTACAGGCTGTTGACCCACCTCACACAGTGACGGCACAAGTAAAAAATGTTATTACATTAAAAAATTCTAGGACAAATTCACATTTAGAAAAATTATACATTTCTTTCTAGACTACACATACAATATATAAATGTGAATTCTGGCATTTTTTAATGCAGTTATTAATTTTTATAATTGTGTTTGCCACTGCTAGAGAACTTTTTAACTTTTTTACATTTGATGGAGAAGACACAGCCTAAAAAGGAAGGTCGGTTCTGCCGTAGATTTGTTATTGCCTCTACAAGCGTGTGAAAGGACAGAAGGATTATGGACTCATTTGTATGTATAGTCTAGGAAGAAATGTATAATTTTTCTAAAAAAATGTTATTGTTTAATAAAACATTATCAACATTATTCTTTGTTATAGCTACACTGCTTTTGCATATATTAATTCTAAATAACTTCCTTTAAATGCCTTTTTTTCTCTGATAAATAAAAGTGTGCATTTTAATTTTACTTTTTTTATAAAATAGAATATAGTAAAAAAGAATTAGAGCCAAGTGCAAAAGGCACAGGATAGCGTGAATTATACTTTTTCTTAAATATTCCATGTTGAACGGAGGACAACTCATATATCCATTCATCTTATATGCCGTAAGATACACTAATCAAAAATATCAACTTTAGGAGCAGAGATTTATTAATGATTAAACATTTTTGAAGATATTTTATCTCATTTTCAGATCACCACTAGATCAAAAAAAAATAATTTAAATTCATATCACTATTATAATGACACTGTATGAAAAAAGTATTTGATCTTTTCATGTTTACAACAGAAGATTTATTCCAAAATTAATCAATTTCCCCGAAATGGTTGTTTTTCTTTTGTTTGTAGAATGAGAATGCATTAAAAATGCATCATTTTCGTATATTATTCATATTTTTCTACAACTTTATGTCATATAAGAATTTCCGCTTTATAACAGATGTTGTTATATCTATAACAAAATTAAAAATTGTTTGATCTCAATTTTGCTTATCATTAAAGATGAACACTGAAATTTACTAACATCAATTTAGTATAAAAAGGAAATTCAAAGTTTGAGTTATTTCATTGAAACTTTGTATAGAAATAAACGTGCTTGATTAGTTAAACTTTATAAAATTGAAGAATTTAATAAAATTTTTTCAACAGTTTCATTTCACTTTCAACAAAGCATATTAGTCATTTTCATGCAAGAGTTCTGAACGGAACACAAATACACAAACAGAATGTTTTGAAGTTTGAATTGAAACTGTTTATAAAACTTAAACTTTTAATTAATTAATTTTTTAAATAAGTTTAAATTTTATGATTCCACTTCAAACTCCAGAAAATTCTGTTTTGTGTTCCATTCAGAATTCTTGCCTGAAGATGAATATGGTTCATTGCAGTGGCATAGCAAGGGGGGCAAGGGGGTATCATGCACTGGGTGCCACTCGCAGAGGGGTGCCCAAATGGTCTCCAAGACAAACTATGTGTGTTACTGGAGGGGCGCCAACAAAAGGTTGTGCCCCGGGCGCCAGTTATGTTCGCTATGCCACTGGTTCATTGAGTGCTAGCATTTAATTTAACAAAATTTTCAAGTTTAATGCTATAAGTCAGTTTATTACTTATTTTTCTAATGAATATATTTGGTGTCAAGTGGATGCATTTGATCTTTTAAAATTTTGTACTTTGAGTGCGTTGAAAACCATGTAGGCCTATTTTCAGGTACACGACTCAATCTGTACACACAGATTGCAATAATAGAATTCTAATTACAGGCTTTTTAATATTAATTTGAAAACCATTAATGATTAATATTTCAACATTTAAAAATCAAATGGCAAATTAACATATTGCAATAAATCCGACATTTAAAATTTTTGTTGGAAACTCTTACAATAAACAACAAATAACCTCATTTTAATATATATTGCAGGATATTAATTGTACTACCCACAATTACATTTGTAGTAAAAACTGAATTATTGATCTATTAAACCAGATACAAATATAAACATCTTTACAAAACCCGACACATTATAATAAATCTAATACAGCTGACGTACGAGATCTAGCAACACATCCGCACGGTAAGCGGCAGTTGAAGGTTTGAGTCACGCTCCGGGCCAATTCTTTTCTTCCAGTTTAATCTAAAATTATTTAATTAAATTTAATACGAGATGATGTCTAACACTCCTTCTAGGGTCAAATTCATTTGTAATTTATAATTATTATAGCTGTTATTTAGCCTGATCTCATATGGCAGTTGTAGTAGATTTATTAAACCAGATAAAAAAAAAAAAAATCAAAATTGTGACAAAATAAAATGAACATTTTTCTAATTATTAAATTATATTTGTTTTGAAAATATTATTTTGCTTCTATATGACAATTTACTCTAAAAGACATGTCTAGAATCTTTGGTGTCTAAATACAAGATATGCACCTGCTAACTAAATGATCAAATACGATTACCGTGTAGGGAGAGAGAGAAAGACATACTGATAGATTTCAGAATAAACTGACTTATATAATTTATTAAATCAAAGTAAAATTATCCATTATTGAACAGTATTTGCTTTAGTGAGATGTCACTGACTGACTGATACGCAAACACTCTCAATGATTCCTCTAAAAATTAAAAAAAATTTTGTCATTTTACCACTTTTGGTTTTATATCACCACATTGCAATCTTCCATCTACCTATATTCCATATAAATGCCTGCTATTTACAGGAAAACTTCAAACAGACGAGTGTGTCACAGTGCCTATGGTTTTAATTGCTAATTAACAAATTTTTGCAGTTTGAGAAAATAGGGTTAACTCTATTCTGTTGAATCTCACAAATCTGTGAGAAATTATTTTTATCACAAGATGATTTCTTTTCTATAAAAGATATCATTTTGAAACTTTTTCAGTATAAAGTAGACACTTTTGTCTATCTTACAGTGCAAATTTCATCTCTCTCCTACTCTAACTTTTAAAAGACTATGTGGAATTTTTATCACTTTTTATCCATATGATTGATTATGAAAATTAGTTAATTCAGTTACATTTTTTTTTCAAAATTACTTTTGTTAGAAAAATTTTTTTACTACGTATTTACAAATATTTGGGAATCAGTCGGCATAAATAAATTTTTACAAATCTATTTAAATCATACCTAGTTGCTTTCAAAGGTTTTATAATTTATAAAAAATAATATATGCATCAAACACCTTTATTATCAGTTGGAAATAGTAACTTGGCTTCGTTTCAGCCGTTATCAATAAAAATGAAATTTATAAAAGTTATCGAATTACTGGTAATTCTCTTAACAAATGCCTTAAGAAAGGGTATGTAATTGAGGACAACCTTTTCCCTTTGGTGATTTTCCTTTTGCGCACGTATAAGATTACGATCTTTCTTAATAAGAGCCTCTATCTTTTCTCTTCAGTAGCCGTGCTGCATCGCTGTTCTTCGGATATATTGTAATTCCTTATCAGTATCACACACGTTGGTGCAATGTGTGTGCGCACTTCTTATCCAAGAATAAAACATCGCCATTTTGATATGCTCCGGATCTGCAGAATTCCTAGGAATAATGATGGGAAGAGAAATTTGTTTACAGTATATATCTGTTCTGATTTCCCATTCTATGCATGTTATAGTCAAATCCAAGAAATTAACGCTACTTCCACTTTCTTGCTCCAGTTCCAGCTTTAAACCATATGGGTTACCATTGATTAAATTTATAAAATGGTTATTGCTGCGATTATCTTTCCACAAAATAAAGATGCCATCTACGTATCTCGTGTATACTAATATGTCTTGTAACGAAGGAAGGATACTGTTTTCGAGTTTACAGAGCACCAATTTGCAGAGTATAGCCCATCGGTATGCCCTGTCCCTGTATATAATGAGTTCGAAAACATTTTTATGATATTAAAGAGTTGTGCTGGACATTTGAAAGATTTTTGTTTTTATTGTTCAAAGTATAGAAAGAAACAGAGAATTTAGGATTATATATATAATATTTAAATAAATTTAACAGTGGAAGTATTGTGTATTTGATTTTTTAAAATTTTTATTTAAAAAGAAGCCTCACACATACCTCCAATTTATTAAACAGAATAAATGACTATATTATATAAAATGCATTGCCAAGAAACACAGACATCCAAGAAGAATAAGTAATTAATAAACATGATTCAAATGACACCAAACCATACATAACTATCAAATACAACCATGAACTAAGGACTCCTTGCTTAACGAATATTTAATTTTATTTGGAATCATAAGCATAATATTTTAGTTTATTGCTAGTGCTGATGATAACTTACAGAATATTCACATTGTTTAAGGTGACCAGAATTCCCGCTTTTGGCAGGACAGTCTTGATTTTTAACAATTTGTCCTGCGGCATTTTAAAAAAGTCCCTAGTTTTGGAAAGATTAAGTTTTGTCAATTACGTGTCACAAACTTATGTCTTATGTTTAAGATTTGTAAAGATCATTTTGTATCACACATGTCAGTACCAAGATGTGCATGAGCATCGGAAATAAAGAATGCTGCGCCGACAAAACCCTTTGTGTTTGTGGCAAAGACCAAAAGAAAATGGTTTGGGGCATGCAGCTGCAGCAACAAAACAGCATGTGTTCACAGGCTGTCTGTCCAAACGAGCAAACATTTTGTTTGTTGCATGTTACATGGCGCAGAGATCTCGTCTGTTATCATTTTAGAAAGCTAGCAACTAGTTAGAGCACATGGTTTGCGTCATTCTATTGTTAGTGGTGGAGCTGGGGTTCATTTTGGTTATGACAGTATTACATAATAAAAAAATTACAATAATAAAATGACATTCAAGGCAAATTCAGAAGAAAAGTGATACAAGTTATTATTATTATTATTTAGAAAGAAATACAGAAGGATTAAAATAATTGTTAAAATATAGTTTTGTCATAGGTAATTTATGATAATTTTAAAGATTTTTAAAGATTTATAATAGTATATATATTTATTATATTTGCAAATTTTACACATGTTGAAATTTAAAAAAAACATATAATAAAAGAATGATATTGTTACACTTCATGCCAATGTACCTGTAATGAATGATTGACACATCGATGTTGCGGGG
This sequence comes from Centruroides vittatus, assembly GCF_030686945.1. Taxonomy (NCBI): domain Eukaryota; kingdom Metazoa; phylum Arthropoda; class Arachnida; order Scorpiones; family Buthidae; genus Centruroides; species Centruroides vittatus. The sequence continues at coordinate 161,326 of NW_027122669.1, read as the reverse complement.
TTACAAACAGTGATTTGTAATATTTCACATGTACTCGCTAGTACATGTGAAATATTACAAATCACCATCATGGATGAAGTCCTTGTATGATGATATGAGGACTCAATTTGAAACTATACATGTGCTAAAGTTATTTATAGCTTTATAAACAGTGGGAATCTATTTGTTGGTAACAGAACAAATCGAAATCATAATATAATGTTTGATGAGGTAATGGAAACCATAAAAACAGTAAAACAAACTAAAGCTATAAAATCATTAAAAAATCATAACCTTAAAAGGTATCAAACATATAAATAAAAATATAATTGTTATATAAATCTGTGTATATATTTATTTATTTATTTATTTAATTTACAATTTAAAAATTTCAAAACAACTTTTAAATGGTTTTTAAAAAACATTGTTTTAATTTTCAATTGATTTTATTTCAATCTTAATTAATTAATTTTGCTTATGTTTAATTGTAGTTTTACTTTCAGTTTCAGTGTAAAGTGGCTACTTAGTATTGATATCTGTAGGGTTCCAACATTTTTTTTTATCAAGGGTTCTGTGATAAAAATAACTTGGGAACATCTGCTCTAGTATACCAGACACAGTGTAATGATAGTTACAATGTCAAATTTCAGTGAGTCACAAACTGTCTTGGTGTAAATGTTGTGAGTCGAAGTTGTGGTAATATTAAATCTGACACACAAAAATGAAAGCCCTGGAAATGACCATCTGTTGTTATATTTTTTTCATTTTAACATAATTTTAAACTGTAAATGCATTAGAATAGTTTTTTTATAAGAATAGAGTTACTCTAATGTGGCTTTTGTACAACTGTAGTATAGGTGGATTGTCTCAAACTACGGCAAGGCCTAACTCACAAAGGAAGTAGCCAGGTTGACAATAGGAGTAATTAGACAGGGACGAAGGATATTGACTCCACAGAAGGCTAAACAGACTCAAAAAATTTCCAAAATAATAAAACCAAAGTGAAATTAGAACCCAAGACTGCTAAATTACGCAATGATGACAAGGAATAGGGTTCTTATTTTTGTGTCTCTCTTCCTACTTTGCAAACACCAAGAGGACTATTTTCCATATCCATAATGTCAATATCATCACTCCTAATAAACTTAGGTATTTGCCAATTACAGTTTTTCGATCACTAGTTGCAATACTTTTCTTTATAGTGCAGTTAATTTAATTTTCACTATTATAGTCTTTCACAATAAGTGATTTTGCTGAATCTAATCCAATTAATCCTACATACTATATTTTTATATTATATTAATTGTACTGTTTCCTTGTATCACAGATGAATATTTTTGTACATGATTATCTTTTTTTCTTATTGTACTAAAAATATAATATAAACTACTCATTGAAAATACTCTGAAATAACATGACTTTTTAGTGATGAAATTCATTCTGTAATTTTTTATCAGCAATTTTGTTTTCCTATAATTCTGGTCAAAATTAAAAAATATTTTATTAAACAAATGAATGCACTTTCTCAACCTTATTCTTCCACATCCAAAGTGACACAATTCAACAGTCAAAATGTTTAAAAAAAAAACCAAGTGTTGTATCTGACACTGCCTTGTGAGATTTATCCAAATATGACACCTTGTGGAAGGGGGTTTGAGAAGTAGATATCAGTAAGTGTAGTTGTAATGTATGTTAAACTTATTTAGAGTCACAGAAGAAAAATTATCAAATTACCAAGAGCCACAGAACATTTACATATTCTGTGATTCTTAGTAAGTTGGTTTCTATTCAAATTTTAAAAAGATGGCTCTTCCTGAAAGGAAGGTTGAAGACCCTTGGTTTACATTACTAAATAGGATGTCACATTACATGCATATGGTATTTTTAGGAACATACATAAAAATGTGCAAAGCAAGCAAAGAAATATAATTACTGCATTCAAAGACAGTCTTGTTTGTATTAATTTTCAGTATTAGAATAAATTATAATGCATATAATTATGTAAAAATACTACAGTTGACTCTCAAGTAAAAGGAAGAGATAAGAATTTATGAGGAGATGAAAATTCAAAGTGCAGAAATTAACATTAATAAAATCATAAATATCATAACATATACAATATAGTTAGACTTAAATCTATTACATTGTTATTATTTTCATATATATATAAAATAACAAAATACTTATACTACAGTGGAACCTGGTTAACTCAAAAGTTATTCTTTCCTTGACTGTCCAGCATAGAGAGTTGCATGTTATATCCAACTAATTAATTCAAATGGGGTTTTAATACAGTATTTTCATAATGCTCTGGAATTTTAATTTTCCTTTAAATAAAATAATTAACACTCATCCATTGAATAAACCGATCGGAAACTTTCTATGAAGTGTGGGACCCATGTACAGTACAAGTAAACATAAACATCGTATCACATGATGGCGACTGGGGTGGTGACTTCCAGACAGTGTGTGTGACCAATATACTGTAACTGCCTTTCAAACTTGCTGTGTGTGTGTGTGTTTTTTTTTACGATTGATTTTGTTTGTTTAATTTGATTGCTGATGGATTTCTCCTCTCCAACTATCTGATGTAATAAATAAATGGATTTTTAATAAATTAATTTTAAAAAATAATTAAAAAAATCCATTTATTTATTACATTAGATAGAATAGAACTATAATTATTCAACTATGTAAAATTTTTAACCTTTGTGACAAAATTTTAAAAATATAACAATTGTAGAGTGGTTTTATTGTGATAAAAAATATTTTAAACTGATCAATTGTAGACACCAAATATTGCAATTTAAAAGAATCCTTACTAAACACTTAGGAGTGAATGGATCAACCATTTGGTTAAGCATTTGAGTTTCTGGATAACACAGAAGTTTACATTGACACAATGATTCTACATAATAAGACCCACAGAAATATTGTATAGATAGTTTATTAAGGCATATTATAATCGTTAATAAACCGGTGCACAATATCTTGATTTTCAGCTGAACCTCCATAACTTGAAGAAAATTCCCCCAACCAATTCAAGTTAACCAGTTTCCACTGTATTAGTGATAAAAGTCTGTTATGAGTATGACATCAACAGTCTATTGTTTCATTCTAGGCCTGTGTGATGTAGTTTCTAAAATATACATTTGAAACTTAAAAAAAAAAAATAGTTTATTATCCGTAAAATTTGATTGAGTAATTCACATTTAAGTATAAAGTTAATTTAGGTATGAATGGCCCTTAAATTTTCTGTATTTTTATTTCATGACTTTGAGGTGTTAACATATACGGTACGTGATTGTTAACATATGAAGTAACTTTGTTTTCCAATTGTATATAATGAAATGTTTGATTTTATTTCAAGCTTGTTTTAAAGTGGTTCTAATACAACAGAAAGCACACAATATTAGACATAAAATATTTTTCACTGGAATACTACATTTAGAATTATTGAAATGTGCTCTTGAAACTGTTTTGATTTATAGAGAAACAAAATGCATTGAGTTCGTCAGGATGAAAATAAAATTTGGCTTAGAGATTTCAGTTAATGAAGTTCAATTTATTGAGAGTCAACTGTAATTTTTAAATGTAGAAAAATATCTCATTTACATCTTATTAATTTTTATATTTAGAATTATATTGATGTATAAATTGTAATAATTAGTACACAGATTATGCAGAATGTCCCATAAGTTCCTGTTTTAAACTCTAATAACTTATAATATATTAATGTTACAAACTTATTATTATAGCCTGATAATTTTGCAGATTACCTATTTTAATTAAATTAATCGAGTTAGTGGAGTTGTTTATACATATTATACACCATGGCAAAGTAAAAGCAATAGCTAACTAAGTGCCATAAAGGAGGTCCACGGTCATTCTTGGTATTGTGAGTTGTTGACAGTCATGCTCATAATGCCAAAATTGCCACATGGTGATGTTTTTATTAAAGTGGCAATATAAAGCTTAGCCTGCTTATTTCAACATTCAGTTTGAAGTTGAATCACAAAGTGTGGTTCAGGAAAAGCAGCAGAATGTTGAGCTCCTGTGTGATGGGAGCGCATGAACCACACCCAGTGGTTTCATGACATCATGTGACAAATTCAGACAGGAAAGCAGGAAGTGATGTTGAGAACTGAAGGCAGTTTTTGTGCAATACCAGAATTTCCAGATTGGAAATTTTTTATCAGCTGACAGGAAATTTGGGGAATTTGATAAAGATTTTGACACGACAACCAGTGAAATACTGCTTAAGCATTGTGATCAAATGTGTTATTGAGAATTATTCATTAAATAATTATTCAAAAACAATTCCTATTTCCAAGTGACAGCTTAACATGTTGCTTTTGCTTTCCAGATACCAAACTAATAAGGCTATTGGCACCTGCATCAATTAGTAAGTAAAACTGGTGGCAAATAATAATTTGAATTCACAAAAAAAATTAAAAACTACAGAAATGGTTGGCAATTTTTAAAAATTTTCCAGAGCAGCCCCTATATGGATATGTGTAACTTAATAGTTCTAGAAGCAAAGATTGGATGGCAGTCTTGGTAGTTTAACTGGCACAGTAAGCAGGAGTCGTGAATTAGACTCCCACTCCAGGCCAATTCTTCTCTTCCAGGAAATTCTAAATTAAAATTAATTTATAATGATTATTAAAATTATCACAATTGACGGCTTAGCCACACCTATCTCTAGACAAATTACTTCAAATATAATTATTAACTTAGCCTTATTATAGCCTAATAATTTGGCGATCATCTAGTTTTACTTACAGCAATTACCATTACAAGGTTTACATAGTTTACACATGTATTAGCTTTGTGAATTCAGACAAACAAAATTTTTATTTTTCTGAAGTATTATGTCAAAACAGTTGTCCATGTATCAAAATCTCATTATTTGTACAAATGTAAGATTAAAACTGCAATCCATGCAATCACTAATCAGCAGCTGATGAATGCTTTCAATTTTGAAAATTGGCTGGAATATCTACATGATGATAGTTATGCCGAAGTTTAAGAATAAATCTTCATTGCATAAAAAACTTCATTACTTATAGCTTTTGAATTGTATTTATTATAAGTTTGTAACATTTATATATATCTTAATATTAAAGTTCAAAACTGCACAGGGACTTTTGTGACACCTTGTATAAATGTTTTATACCAACATTTGCTTCTGATGTTAAAAATACAAACAAGTATCCTCTAAATTGTTCAACTTACTTTAGGCAAATTTTAGATATAATTTAACTAAAAACTATTAACAACTACATTCAATAACAAGTCTTTTAATAATTAATGAATTTGTTTAGTTATATTCACCAAATTATATCTGAAATTAATTTCGAGTAATTTGGACAATTTAACAGTTACTGTTTATATTTACTTATTTACAAACATTAGCAAAGTCATTAAACAAATCCATCCTATAGAACGCAAACTAATTTGTCATCTTACCTGGATAGTATCAAAGCTTGAAAGATTATATTCGTCATCAATTCATCATAAATAAATTGTTACATCCATTCTCATTCTAATAAATTCTTTTGTACCAAACAGATACATCAAATCTTGTCCACTATCCAATACCAATAAAGTTGGGTGGAGAGTTTTATTGTACCACTTTATATAATCTGCATCAATATAAATAGATAAATATGTAAAAACAATAGCATTTTTTTCAAAAATTAAAAATCAGAACAGTTTCATAGAGAGGCTACTTGTGATTATATTTTTAAAATGTTACAATTTTAATATATATAATTATGTAGAAAATTACATTGATGCCATCTCTTTTTGTATGGCTACTGAATTCCAGTTACAGTTCATAAGAAAGCGTGTGCATAGCATGATCACAGTATAGGTTAAAGCAGTGCTGCTTAAACTATGTAGTCCATAGACAGTTCATTGCTAAGCCACAATGAGATTTCATTTAAAATTTCATAATTTTACATATTATATTAATAAAACTAAACTGTTTAAACATGTCTTTTAAAGTCTTTTAAAAACATGTTATTTTATTAGTTTTGTTTTTCTTTGCTATTTAAATGCTTAGTGCTAGAGGTAAACCAGTGATCAAAATTGATCTATTAGTTGATTATATTTTATTTATTTATTTGTATTTGGATGCTACACTTCTGTGCATCCAAATATAAATAAGCCAGCTACTCATGCACAATACTACTGAATTCTTTTATTTTAAATTTTATATATTATGTTCTATTCTAAAACCTGATGATGAATGTTGAATATGGTTAAAAAAACATTTACCTATTACATTTTAATATTTTTATTGGATTATTGGTGTTTTGTGTGTTATATATTGTAGTTGCATCCAGTTTCATCTATATTTTTGTAAATTTTATTAATACATACCAACTAACATTCTTCTTATAAAGTTTAATCTTATCAGACAATCACTTGAAACCTTCTGTTCTATTTATCTAACAATCAATTCTGCTGTATATCTACTAACAGACAGTTGACAGGAATTTGTTTCAATTGAAAGATTGAATGCAAAATTGATCTAACCCTCTCCTATATTGAAACTGAATTAACAGTGCCATACTTTTGTGTATTAAATATACTGTCTCTAAATACAATGAATGGTTACTAGGGTTCCATTTAAGTACTGATGAAAACAAAAAAATATGTAAAATATGAAGAACTAGTGTACATCACTTTGACAGCATAACATTGCAACTTTTAAAAAAAACAGGATTAGACCATTGTTGAACTCAGCCTTTCAATTGTTCAAAAGAGTTTAATGTCTATCATAGTTACAACTTATACATTTAATGCATTTGACTTTTCAAAAATTACTATGTAAAAGTTTTACTTTTTTCACATTTTATTTTTAGTTTTAAGTGTGGCTGCATGCCATTATTGTATAGTTATAATTCATTTTATTTTAGAACATTATATTTCCCTTCCCTCTTTTCTATTGCTATTATCTTTCCCTCTGGAATTTTTCTTCGACTCATTCTTAACGGCGTAACAGCAGGTGGTCCCTTAAGAACAATGGGGCAATATGCGACCCTCAGGGCAGACTATAGACCACAAGGGCATTCATAAGGTGGAACTGGATGAGAGGAGACATGTAAAGGGAGCTCTCCAGCTGTTGTGGTGCCACGTGGAGAAAACAAAGAGATAGAAGAGAAGTGAAATCCTGATAGTAAAAGTACAAGAGTACTATTTCGTCCCATTGTATTTGACTTAATAAGAGGTTTGATGAACAAAGCCAATATTCATTGTAATTAGAAAAGGTTTGTCCTTTAGATGCTATTGCATCGAGAGCACCGCCGATAATCTTGGGTACCCCTCTTTTTTTTGGTCTCTACTTTCTTCCTTGCTCTAAATCTACCTATTCTCTTAAATTAATAGCAGTTAGTTATAAATAAAAATATACTTGCTTACTGAAGAGACAATATCATAAAATAAACAACCATTCAAACTTCAGCATAAATTCTTTAATATTAAGAACGTTTTCAAACGCATTAAGCGTCCATCGTCAGTTAGTTATAAGATAGTTGTAAGATATACCTATATATTCGTATTTGTCTTTTGTAAAATATTAATTAATTAAGATCTAATTGTCACGATATTTCAATTTGTGTCTTTCTATTATTGTCGGTTATGGTATTAACGTGTATTTGTATCAGGGATAGAGATTGTAAAGCTGACATCCTACATAAGAAGATCCTGTATTCGGCTATGCGAATTAAAGATTCTCATTTTACTAAACTTAGTTTCTTTGTCTAGAAAAATTCGCACATATCTTAACATAAGTTGTTATTCTTGAAAATGGACAGTATACCCTAAGGTTGTTAAGCTAATTTACTGTATGCAAGATTGACTTTAATAAAGCATTTTTGACAAGACTATATTAATTGGAGCTGATTTAATAAAAGTATTTGTAATAATTTTCATTTCATTTGTACTTGTGCATGAGATATTTTAACTCCCTCACAATAATCAATAACTGATATAAATAAAACTTATAGTAAAAACAAGCATTTACTTAGCATTAATGTTTTAACATTCTAAAAATTTGATTTTATAGAACAGTTATGGAAAATATTTTTAATTTGTACCAAGATTTTGTGAGATTTATTTCTGATAATCACCTGCCATGTATTATATATATAAATGTATTTAGTTACAGTAATATTTATAGATATTTCTAGATCTCTCTCTTTTGCTCACTGGTTTATTGTCTAGAGGTGCAATAAACCAAGCAGAAGTAGAGGAAAGGGTATATAACTGTGGACAGAAGAAAATGCACGTGTTAAAAGACAATAGGAGAAGCTGCTTTCAATGAGCAAAAGGGATAGGAAGATTGCCAGGTAACCCTTTCAAAACCTTTTTATTTCCAGCAAGTTACACTGTTTACTTGAGTGAACAAACATTTTCAAATCTCCACCGAGATCTGCTTCAGGTTCGATGGTGTTCCAACCTCGTAATGCCAGGAATTTGAATTTTTAAAAAACCGATTAAATTCAAATGCTTGAATTTTTACTATGCAATATTTCAAATATTTGCTTGTAACTTGCAGGAAATAAAAAGGTTTTGAAAGGGTTAGTTAAAAGATTACAGTAATTAAGTAATGTAAAGTTGTATAACATTGCCAGGTCGTAGAAACTCCAAAGATTGTACAGTTTCACCAATGAAAAGATTTGCCCAACATCATACCACTTTTGTTTAGCAATAGCAAAGAACACGATATCACCACAATCCACCATTTTGAGCTTTGAGATACTGTACTGTACCTCTTCCACATAACCTGCCATTCTTCCTCCCTCCCTCTTATTCCAGACTTCTGTAGTCTTAATATAAGTTAAGGCATCATGAGTTGATGCATTAAATATTTATTGCAATTACAGTAGAGCATCAATTATCCGACCCCCGATTAACTGACTTATCGGTTAACCGACCACGTTCTAGTCGGCAAATTCAAATGTCCACTAGTGATATGGTGCTACAATATTTGGTTACGTCTTGGCTACTTTATTATTATTTTTGTTAAATTTTTGCATGTTTTAGCTGGCAGCACTGGCTCGACCATAAAAGGGAGGCTAGTATTTAAACCAGGCCTAATACGCTATACTAATAATGTATTTTTTTCATACTTTTCAGTTATCCGACCAACCCCAGTCCCCAATTAAGTCGGATAATCGATGCTCTACTGTATTTACAATTGTAGTGGGAATCATAAATTAAACTTTCATGTTATGTGGCAGCCTTAGCTAGATCTCTGTCAACCCTAACATAATACATTTCACATGATTTTTTCCTTCTGAGTAAATGTTGGGTTGTCTTAAGACTTTAATCAACACTAATATGAAAGAAATTTGAAATTTTCTATATACTTAAATAATCAATTCTATTGTTTTTTTAAACTTATATAGCATAAACATATCAAAGTAAGTCTCAAAATACTTATTTCATTCTCAAAACCAATATTTTGCTCATTCTACACAGACACTTACAATTACAAAAAACACTGTTCAAAATACAGTGAGTCTTTATTATTTTTGGTTTAAAAAATTACAAAGCAATTCTTAAAAAATTTCCATAAAAAATTAACAGAAGAAAACACAGGGTTCTTCATCTTTCTTCATCTTTTGTCCTTTTCACACTTCAGGTGTCACTTCACACGTCTTATGGTGGAGTCAACCTTTTATTGTAGGCTCTTATCCACCTCAATACATAAAACATGTAAAATAAATTTTCATTTGGCAATAACTAAATCATAAATATGTATATATTAATTTTTTAAGAATTTTTTTGTAACTTTTTAAATGTAATTATCATCCTGGCTAGTTACTAGTTTTTACTAGTTTTATAGGTCTTCTGTTTATTAGAGTCATTGTTAAAGAAATGAAATAAAAAAAGCATTGCAATTGAAAAAATTTCTTTACTAATACTTCTTAAATATAAACTGTATTATGATAATAAATATATGAAATTTCAAAGCTTCTTCAATATCATTTTAATTGTTAATGTATTTATGGTTTCTTATTTGTTATAAATATTGAACTTTATTATAGTACATTTAGGGAACATTTTAACATATATGCAATTGTATTAAAGATCAAAGAAACAAAAATATATTTTACAACAATTTTTACAGAACACAGAGAGACAGACTAAAAACCTTTCACAGTGTTGTATACGATAGAGAACCGACTAATATTTTCTGGCAGTCTGGTGGGGATGACTTTTAGTTCTCAACCTGAAGAAGGCCTCGGTGGAGGCCGAAAACATTGGTCGGTTCTCTATCGTATACAACACTGTGAAAGGTTTTTAGTCTGTGTCTCTGTGTTACGCACTACAGTGTTATTAGAAGAAGTCGTTTATTGTGTTACAATTTTTACATAATTTATACTAGATATTTCTATGAATATTATAAATATTACTCTTCTCTAACTTTCCAGTCCAAAATGTATCTGTATAATTGAAATTTTAACAAAAAAGTAATCAACATTTCGAAAAGAAGCCAAGTGTCGCTGAATTACACTGCATCGTGTGTTAGAAACAAATCAACATTTTACTTTAGTGAAAATATCACCACCTTTCTATTCTGAAAATTGAAACTCTAAAACTTTAAAAGCTTTTGTCACTAAAGAAAGTATTGCTACATTAAACGTGATATAATAAGTTTCATAAGTGTTATTGTTAAATAATAAAAAGGTGTAAAGATTCAACACAGTACTGCTTATTCAAGGCAACTGAAGAAAGCCTCATAAAAAAAATCATGCAAAAAATGGAAAGAATGGCACAACACTATAAAATATTTAACTTAAACCCTAGTACTTTTGGGATTTTCAGACTATCCTCAGAGATACAGAATTTCAATGATGGCTAGAACCATTATTTTAAAGTAAAACTTTTTCTTTTAATCTTCAAAAAAGCAGAGAACTGTGCTAATGTTGCTGGAGAAATGATTTTTGCTTTCTGCAATCGTCAATATTGATATCTGTAGAAAAGTAGAAAAGCTGAAAATGTTTATTTCATATTAAATTTTTCAGTTAGCTTAAATATGCAGTACTGTATTAAATATTTTCATTAAAAACAGCAAAACTCAGTACCGTCATGTAAGCATTCTTGACAGAACATGGTGCATGTTCATACAGCTATTTGGGGAAAACACACAAATACTTAAAGAGATAGTATTCTGCTATTGATTCAGTAATATCAATAGAGAAAAACTGAAACATGAAATATGCTTTAGAATCTAAAAATAAGATGAAAGTAGCTGGGAATCTAGATTCAGCCAAATCAAATTCAATTAGTACCTAAGTTTTAGTAAATCTAAATATTCTTTAAGTAAATGATTTCAACAAGTTCATTGGTTTAATTAAAAACAATAATGGAAGTAGTTTCCTTTATCCCAGTTTTCAGAAAAAAATGATCTTCGTGAATAAAAATTTGAATAATCAAACACATTTTAGCAAGACTAAACGGTTTATGTTACCCTTGGTGCCAAGATGCGGCTTGTCTCCGATTCCAGCAAGGAAACAGTGTGACGCACGTTTTAACCTAACCTAACCTAACCTATTCTAATAAAGCCTGTGTATATTATTACTCATTGTATATATACCCTTCAACTCAATCCCTCAATATTTACTCTACCTACACTTAACCTAACTCCCTATCACATCCTTTCTACCACAACAACTATTATAAATCCCTTCTCACCATATTCCACCACCTTTCCTCACTTCTAATCCTATTCTCCTCCACACACTTCTCTTACGCCAATCTTCTCTCTTCTTTATGCTGCTGCACTGCTCTCACAATATTGCCTGGCGCCTAATTGGATATATTGTTTTCCTCCCACATGAAATGTACTTTCATCGATAGTGTGGAAATTGTAAAATAAACAATAAACAACCAAATATAGAAAAATAATCTACCCTCAGCACAGTGCTCATATGGCACCATTCTTCCTGTTTCTACTATCCTTACTCTCCTTTACTTGTCTCTCCATAGTGGAGAGGCTTTGTCCTCCTCTGGCACTGGGCTATAAACCATGGTGCCCTGTGTTTTGCTGCCACTGTCTCCCGGTGCGATGTGCAGCAATTTTTCCTCCTGTTCTCGGCTTGCTTGGTACTCCCACAGCCACTTCGGTGGGTGTTTGCTTGCCACCTACGCTTCTCTCTTCACCCTTTCAAATCTACAGTTCTCTTACTCATGCTGAGCACCTCTAAATCTTGTCTGAGCCTCAGGACTAGTACCATCTGATGGATGACGGGCTCACCCTATTCCTTCTCACTTACGTTCAACTCTTAAGTACTATAGCATATTGTTACTTCACTTTCTTCATAAAAATACTTCACACTAATTGTTCTTCCTATACTACCCTGTAAACAAGGCACCCCTTCTCTGTTACCTGCCGCCTGTTTTACTTGTGCAAGCGGACTACCGGGTCTTTCTCCTTACTTCTGAATGGGTGTTACATGTTGAGGTTCTTGCATCAAACCCACTCATTCTGCTTTTTGAGGCTTTTGCCTTAAACGGGTGGACCTCCTTGTCCACTGCATCTGGTCTATTCGTTTCTCAGATAGTGGCTTTGATCCTGGTACGAGTATCCCTCGGTTGATCGGCAGCAGCGGTTCTGCTCCAGGGTTGCCGTCTGCATTCAGCAACTAGCTTTTTTCATCTTGCCTCCCGTGGCCTTCATCCACCCATGGGCACCTTTTGGCATGGCGTTAGCGCAGTGGCGTAGCGTAGTGGGGGCGGCAGGGGTGGCCCACCCCGGGCAGCACTTTAAGGAGGCGGCAAAATTTCACAATAAATAATAATAATACCTAAATAAAGGAGCGGCGAAATTTTCCTCCGTCCCGGGCGGCTGACACCCATGCTACGCCACTGCGTTAGCGGGCCGCTGCACCTATCCACTGCTGCTATTGACTAATCTTTATATTCGTTTCTCCTCCTTTTCACCTAGCCCTGTAGGGCTCCTTCTTTTAGCCCTCTGCTAGGTACTAATAAACAAATTAATTTCACAGGTCAAGTTCATCACCTACTGCACAGAACTACACACCTGTTGGAGACTGTGTGGTGTGGTCACTGGTCTTGAAGCCTTTTCTTACCTCTGTTCTTCTCCCATGTGGTAATAGTTTCCAGCATCCCCTAGTTTGTTTGCCCTTTGCTGTATTAAACTTTTACTTTGTTGGCTTCCCAACTAGTTTTTGGTTTTTCTCTCGCTGGCCAGGTGGAGTTCTGGGTTTCTTCCACTCTCTCTCCCAAATGGGGCCAGCCCCCACTCAAAGTCCTCCTGGAAGGCTACAATCGTACCTCTAAGAGGTGTGGTATTTTCCCCTGTCTAAATTGCTATTCCAAATTGCTGGAAACTGTTATCACTGAGTTGCTCACTGCTGCCGTCTTTTCCTCAGCCACTTTGAGCAACTCAGAAATTCAGGTTAGGTCTGGTTGGTTACTAAATGCAAACTGCAACTTTTCTATCAATCTGTCTTTCCTCTTCTCTCAACAAGCAACAATGGTAAGTTATAATAGCAGAACATCAAACATAACATGCAGAATAAAATACTGAAACACAACACAAAACACGTAATTTTATGAGCCCTCACAAGGGACTAGTACTTCTTATGAGCCCTTAATGGAACATTATGAGCCCTCTTTGGGACACCTTTCACTAACCAACACAGACACTCTTGTCTACATATCAGTTCTTGGCCTTTTTTGTGCTCTCAGAGCGGTAAAGGGCCTAAAACCACAAACAAATAAAAGAAAACTATTCTAATAAATTACCATAATTATTAGCAACCAAATTATTAGAATAGGTTAGGTTAGGTTAGGTTAGAACGTGCGTCCCACTGTTTCCTTGCTGAAATCAGAGATGAGCCACTATCTTGGCACCAAGGGTAACATTAACCGACTAGACATATTACAAAATTTAAAATACAGGTAACCCCCATATAACACGGAAGTTACATTCCAAAAAATTGCTGTGTTATACGAAACAAAGAACTAGTACGAAAAGGGGGGTTAGGTTCCAAAAATTAAAAAAACATGCTGTTATATTTTCATAATTAAGATAAATATCTTTATTAAAATTTTTTGAAGAAGTGATACATATTAATATAAATTAAACAATGTTTTCGTCGTCATCACTAAGCACTATTAACCGAAAATTTTTAATCTCCGTAACGGTCCCAACAGTTCAATGCTTAAAAACTGGTGATGGAATAAGGGAAAAACATCTGGCAACACTAAAAGCAGAAGCATCAAGATCTGGCAACACTGAGAGAAGTTTTGATAAGGACCACATGTATCGACAGAAGGCGAGAAAAGAAAATTTACATACTGAACTTAAGTACTAATAGTTCACGAAAATTATGCATGAAAATCTGATAGTACGAAAAATGTCAAATGAGGTATCTTTCGCACTTAAAAGCTTTATCACGTTTATTGAACGAGGATTTCCCTATTTTCAAATTAGATAAAGTTCACTTTTAATAGTTTTTATTACATTTCATGTTGTACGAGGGTTTTACCCAATACTCGAACCCTGTCAGAGTGAATCCGTGCTATAAAAGTACTGTATTATATGGGGATGGTTCCAATTCTCGAACCGTGTTAGAGTGAATCCATCCTATAGAAGTGCCGTGTTATACGCAGGTTATCTGTATATAAAATTTGGGAGTTAGTAATTGCAGATAATAAATAAATTTTCAAAGGCTTTGTGAAGAAAGCAGTTTCATTTATATTAGTTTATAAAATGATGACAAATTTAACAAAATTTATTTTCACTATTAAAATATTAACTAATACCGAACAATAATAACTACACCAAGACCACAGCATTTTTGTTTTTATTAAAGTATTTATGTCAAAAATATTACAAGCTAGAAAGAGTTCCTGTTTTTTAAAAAAGTCAAAATATACAAAAATATAACAGATCTGAAAAGTTTTAGTTTATAATAATATTAATAGATAAGACAAATTATCAATGTGTTTTATTTATAAATTTGATAATTTCAGAAGTTTTAAATATGTAAATGTTATTCCTTATAAAATACTGTGTATATATTATTACACACATACATACATTAAAACTTTGCTTGAATAAATAAAAAGTTTTAAAATATGATTTCATTCTGAAATTAATCTACATATAAAATGATACTTTAAAAATTGAAATATAAGAAATAAACTTTTTTATTACTACTTGGTATTCCAATTTAATCATTAAAAAATAATATGTCAAATAAATGAAAGCAGAATGTAAGTATCAGTTACGAAGGAAGATGAGCTAGAGCAGGGGTAGCAAACATATGGCATGCATGTGTAAAGTGGAAGGTTGGGAGAAATTAGCGAGGTTGAGGCCAAAGTTTTAAACATGAAAACATGTACGTAGGATGTTCAGCGCTGCTTTCCCGTAAGCCTAGAAGTTTGACAATGATGTTTGGAAAGTCAGTAGAATCATGCTCGACATTCCAAATGCCATTGTCAAACTTCTAGGCTTGCGGGAAAGCAGCGCTGAACATCCTATGTACACGTTTTCGTGTTTAAAACTTTGGCCTCAACCTTGCTATTATATAGCACATAACATAGCATATGATTTTGGTTTATCACATCTTTTCAATTATCCTTTTTCAACCAGCTTCTTTACATTTATTCTAAATAAAGCATATTCATTACATTTCTTTGAATATCATTATTCCAAGTCTAAAACTTTGGCATCCATAAACATTTTTAAATATAAGTACACTTACTATATGACATGCAGACTAAAAAAGGTTTGCCATCCCTGGGTTAGAGTAAACAAGCAAGAGAAGGTGGGTTATGATAGCGGCAATTGATATAAAAGACTGTGTTACTGAGTAGGGATAATACCTCAAAGCAATTTTAAGTTCATTTAACAATAACTGAATAATATTAAAAATTCAGCAATGAGTTGCATAACTTTTCTGGCAAAAAATAGTTATGTCTAAGAAACACTGTCACATTAGCACAAAGTTAAAATTGTGTGTGGTGCAATCTGTTATGAGATAGTATTAAAAAATAACTTTTATATTATTTATTATTATAAAAAGGCAAGAAAGGTTTAATTTTGAAGGTAGAGATGAGTTTCTAAAAATATTGTAAATGCCAATAACAAGTGAAATTTTCATTAAGTCTGATCCCACTCAAAATATAACATGTCCTTCTCCTAACTCCTACCCCCTTGACTTATATGCATCAAAACTTAATAGCATAAACAAGTTACCATATACAAGTTATCATACCAAATTTTGTTTCTTAATCTTTAACCCATGCTGACATATTAAACAAGAAAGACACCAACACACACCCACTAACAATGCAGTAGAGCATCAATTATCTGAAATAATTTGGGACTGGGATTGTTCAGATAACTGATCATTTACAAAACAGTATATTAAATACAAAACTGTACTGTATTTTGTATCACATGTCTTACAAATACATACCTTACATAAAGTAGTACATTAAAGTAGGTCTACAGTTTAGGTTGGCAGGGTGGGGGAGAGTGCTGCAGCACCACAGTACTAGCAGAAATTTGAATTTGTCGACTCGAACACTTTTGGTTAACCGATGTTTTGGTTGATCAGTATTCAGATAATCGATGTTCTACTGTATATTGCAGATTGAAAACACTCTCAACACATGCTGCATCGTTCTAGATTATAACCACAACATGAGAAGCTTATATAAAGAAATTGCCTGTTAGAAATATAATAGATTAACATATAAATGTGTTCCCACTATCTATAATATCCTCAGAAACAAAAAGGACAACACCGACATGCTTAGAGTACCAGGAGTTTATAGGATTCCATTGAGAGACAATAGATTCAAATGTGATCTTAAGTACATAAAAGCCACCACACAATCACTCAAAGTAAAGCTTGCAGAACACAAATATGATATTGATAAAAGAAAATACAACACCGTCCTAGCCAGGTATGCCACAGACAACAACGTTCAAGCCTATCTAGACAAAGCTTCCATTATCTGGCAATCTAAGCACGACACCCAAATCAGGGGACCTATTCTGAGTAGTATTGTTAAGCTAACAAATACAATAAAAACCAGTTTCTATCAGAACCACGTAATTGGCATTTAATTAACTGTGAAAATGCTATTCTGAGCTGTACATTTCGTTTTCGGTTCTAATAGCCATGTGCGATGACTAAGCTTTTCTTATCGATCACTCTCGAGGTATCGTTAGGAATGTAACGAAAGTAAAAAGAACATGGTGACTTTAGGTGTAAGGATGATATTACTTCACAAACAATTGGGGATAGAGAAAATTAGCATTGAACATCATGAATCTTGGTTTTTCATCTTCAAGATAATGCTTTTTGGCTGAATGATACACACTTTAAAGAACTTTGTCGTCTTTCGAAGCCATTACTATTACATTTATGCAATGAATTATGAGAAAAACAAGAGCTAGGGCCAAATTTACAAGTAAGCTATGTAAGCTGTAGCTTAAGGCCTCAAGTTTCAAAGGAGCTCAAAAAGGAAATTGAAGTCAAATTTTGTAATAACTTGTTTTTTACAAACCAACAAAATATACTTTACTTTTTATTTTGTGTAGTATTTAATTATGTTAATAACCAATATTGTTTATATTATATTTCTAGTGATTTCTTCTTTTTAAATATAAAATTTATTTGATTTTTATAGGTAGCTTTTCTTAACTTTTAGCAGCATTTTTGTCATTGAAAAGTGACGAAAACAAAATTTTTAGTGTTTTCCTTTTCGAATTGTACCTTTTTTTCTAATATGTTGCAAATACTTTTTAAGAATAAAACATTTATGATTAAAATTAATATGTTTATGTTAATTACCTTTTTTGTACGATCAACTTCTAAAATTGTAAAGGGTTAGTAAGGGGCCTTCACACGGTTTCAAGGGCCTCGAGATGCCTAAATCCAACCCTGGTTAGAGACGAAGTGTTTTAACTAACATCTCAAACTGACAAGTTGTAGTTCACTGGCTGCATTATCCTTTCTTTGATGACATTTTAACAAAAAATTAGGCTACAGAATACTAAAAACTTGGAAAACGACAGGTTGCAGTCACGTGGGAAAAATACAATGTAAACTAAACTGTGATTGGTTAAAGAGTATGGAACCCAGTATCAATAGTATGGAACCCAGACGCATCTTGACAGACTACCTGTAGCGAAACCCACTTAGCGTGGAGCACAGAGTAGCGATTTGTCTAAGGTTCGTTAACTGCCTTTCACTAAAACACTTATCGAATGTCCCGTGAATTGCTCTCGTTGAGTTATCGGAAGAGCTCAGAATAGGTCCCCAGGACACTAGAAGCTCTTGAGATATTCAAACTGAAATGAGCTCTTTGCATCAATTTCAAAAATAAACAACAATTATCTTATGCCTGGCAATCTTTATACCAACAGGAACCATTGATTTAAAAAAATTATTTAAAAATTAAAAAAAAAATTTTCTTTAAATTCTCGTTTATATTTTCTGCATTGCTTTTAAGAACACTTTAACCTGAAGATGATCTCCTGTGTAGATCAAAAACGTTTGTATTTTATCTGCATTAAACTATTCTGGAATTGTACTTGTGAGGTTCAGAGGTGTGCTGGTTTTTAAAGTACAGTAAAATAAAGTAACATATTTAGACAAGAAAACTCTAGTAAATACTAAGATATTTTAAACAACTTAATTGGATGTAAAATATAGACTTTACAAACTATCCAAATATACCATCTTCCAGTATCTAACATATTCAATTTTAGAAAAAAAGATCACCAAATTTCAAACACATTCCCTAACCAATGCTTCAAAACAAAATATAAATGATATTTTTAAGCCTTATAATAGATTAATGATATATTGTTGAATAAATCAGTTATCTTTCAAATTAAAAAGTTTGAAATATTAATTGATAAAATGACTTACATTACTAAATTTTGTTATAAAAAAAATCATCATCAAGTTGACTTTATTCAATCAAATCTATTTTAAAAAAAGAATTATATTAACCCAAATAAAAACAAATATAAAAACATTTATAAATTTATTTTTAATATATGATTATAAAACTCACAAATAATCAGAGCTTTCAAAAAGAATGTTTGTGAAAAAGCTTAACTCTTACTTTACATGAGTGATTAACGTATTAAATAAAAACTAATATTCACCATTTTTGAGTGATATCTAAGATTGTTTTGTTACAGGATTTATTACTACAGTAGAGAGTCGTTAATCTGAACCTCGGTAATCGGAATCGCAGGTAATCGGAACGATTTTCAGTCGGACTGTGTCGTGCTGAATCGAACGTTTTTGATACTAGATTTACTTCTAAAGTATAATTTTCATGTTTTTATATTCTTCAATATATTTATTTTGTTTGTACAAAATGAAGAAATAATTTGTAACGATACGATAGCCTCGATTATTATTATAAAAATTTTCGTTAGGCTTAAAATCGACGAAAATTCAACACGAAGCGACACGCAACAGAGAAAAATTTGAACAACGGACAGGTTAATATATTTTTTCGTACATAATCGGTAATCCGAACAAATCACTAATCTGAACAACCCCAGTCCCCAATTGATTCCGATTAACGACTCTCTACTGTATTAAACTTCACGAAGAATAGATTAGTTGATTTGAGATTTGATCCTTATTCTGTGATAAATTATATTTTAAAGTGATTTAAACTATTATCTGTCAACTTAATATTCTCACATACCGATTTCAGTATCTACTCAAATTATTATTTTATATTAAAAAATCAATTCTATCTTACTTAATATATTAATAAAAATTTATAGAAGTTGAAAATTTTATTACTGGTAACTTACTCAAATATTTTTGAACCATATTTGTCTTTTTTCTTTTTTAATCTTCAAAATATTTTAAATTGTATACTGTTATATACAAGGTGGGTGGAAACCAACGAGGCACTGAGAAATTGCTAATTTTCGCAATAACAATATAACAATGATATCATAAAAAATGTTTATGTGGACATACATCAAACGAGTTTTATAATTCCGGCATCAGTAGTATGGGCAGTGACTGAGAAAGGCTGCATGCATAGTTACAAAAAAAAAAAAAAAAAGAAAGGAAAAAAAAAGGCAAACCACTTGTATGTTCAAAGAAAGATTTCTGCATGCTAAATTGTGGAAATCAGTGGCTGCTGTGCTGAGATGGTGGCTTAAAGTGAAGGGATGTCATGTCACAATTTATCTGAAAACAACCAAGAATTAATCACATACTCTGAACCAATTACAATGTGTAAATAACAAAAACAAAAAAAAAATAAATGTTTTGAACTCCTTCAGAGTTCTTCAGGTTTCTTAACGATTTTTCAATAATTCTTCGTTTTAAAATAAAATTTGAACAAGAGTTCGAATATAAGTTCAAAAAAGGTGCCCGACTATTTTTGACATGCTACATAATGGGAAGGACCCTTCCAACCCAAACAGACTCCCTGGCATATATAGTGTCCCTATAAATGGACAACAGATACGACAGAGACTTGGTATACATAGGGTCAACTAACAACTCCATGGGAATCAGATTATAAGAACACCTGGCCGATATACGTCATGCGAGAACCACCACAACCCTCTCTACTTATGCAACAGATCCTGACATTGTAGCAGACTTTAACCAGGCCAAGCTCATCCTGCTACGCCCCCCAAAGAACATCTCAGATGGCAATGGCCTGGCAAGAGTTGATTGACGACACGGTTTAGCCATTCATTGAGTCTCAGTAGGGCGACTCTTTGAACAGGCATGACGTGGCTTTAATAATTTTTCGTGGGTAATAATTTTTTCAAACTTATATTCAACTCTTGTTCAAATTTTATTCCAAAACGAAGAACCATCGAGGAATTGTTCAAAAACATGATGAAGAACTTGGAAGGACTTCGAAAAAGTTCGTTTTTGTTTGTTTTCATTATCTACACACTAATTGGTTCAGAGTATGTGACTAACTATACAATAATGCCCACAAAAAACCAAAAAATGGTGCGTTATCTCATAAAAACAAAATTGTCACAAACGTTTTCGAACATAAAGTTCTTCATCAGGTGAGAAACGGACAAATTGCAAGAAACATTAGATGGAACACTTTTTGAAAGAGCTCTGAGAAAGATTCGAAAGGAAACGCGTGTGGATGTTGTCATCGTTGCGCATGCTCGAAAGTAGAAACTTTTCTGTACTATCATCCATCGTACATAAGCGTTTGCCATGCTACGGATAATGATAACTCCTCTTTGCTGTTAATACATTTCTTATCTCGGGCAGTTTTGTATATATAAATTGCCTCCATCCATTGCAAATGGTGTGTAAGGGGTGTGGTGTGGATGATCTTGGTCTCGTCAAACATTGGCTGGATATTCGAATCTGTGGCGTAACGCGCCAAAGCGATTGTAAATCTCTTGTGGCAGATGTCCGCTTTATGTTCTTTAATTCTCGCTCCTAATGATCGTTTTGTGGAGCTGATGTATAATAAATCTTCTTTGCATCTATGATCTTTTAGCAGGATGGTATACACTCCAGATAGCTTGTCTTGGTTGAGAGTATCCTTCGCATTACGGAGCAGCTGATATATATTAGGGCATCTTCTATAGGTGATGCTGACTTGTCTCTTCCTAGAAATCTCCAAGTAAAGCTTCCTTAAATACGGATTATACGTGAGTGGAATACTGTCTTTATGATCCATTGTTACTTGCTCCTGCAGATTGGTTTGCGTTGACAGTTTGGAATGAAGTATTTTTTTGGATAATTTATTTATGAGGTTATAGTAACCATGGCGTTCAGCAATATTCGATAAAGTGTTAATCTCGTTTTTAAGAGCATGCATTGTTGAGGAGTGGGTGTAAGCCCTTTTGACTAAGGTGTTGAATGCTGCTACTTTGTACTGTACAGGGTCACAAGACCCTATGGGTATGTACAATTGTTCTGCAAGTGGTTTTCTCTACACTTCCACGAGGATTGTCGTTCCTTTAACTATGATATTGACATCAAGAAAATGAACATGGGTGTCATTCGCCTGTTTGAGGCCCAGAGTTAAGCCGTAGCTGTTGTTATTGAATGAGTCGATGAATGCTGAAATGTCCAGCTTGGTGACTAATTATATCCTGGTGTGGTGAGTGGTTGTTTACAATCAAGAATTGTTATTAGAAGCTAAAATGACCACAGGTACAGTTCAGATGCACAGAGAAGTAAGTGACCATCCATCCGCATCAGAATAAGAGAAAAATGTGTCATTGGTGGATGGTGCCAATGCTTACATTAAATTTTAAGTTATGCATCCATATTTTTCTATTTAATAAGGTACATTTCAAACAATTTATCATTGTCTTTACAATAGAAATTATAGTGATTTCTAGTTACTTTCCACCCACTCTGTAGTTTTAAAACATTCTAAATTACATAAAATTTAATTAAAAGCAGTGCCAGGAGTGAAATTTGTGGAGTTAGAGTCAGAAACAAATTCGCTGCTAGACGAGAAGTTGGAGTCGGTAAAGAGGGACTCAGACTCCTGTTTTTTTTATTATGTAATTTATACTGGTTCAGGTTAAAGTTTCTAATTGAAGCATTAACTCCTATCTTTCATTATAGAAGCCTTCTATGATGCAAGATATGTTATGATGATTCCTCCTATATCATCATCTTTCTCTGCATATCACTAATTACTGTAGTTTCTTTTCAGAAATTTATATTCAAATACATTCTGTGTTAGTTAATTCTAAATTTTTATTGTCAAAAAGACCAATACAAAATGGCTAATACAATTCAGAATAAATCCTGTGTTTTTGAATACTTTACTATAAATCACAGATGGAAAACATTTTATTTGTTAATGTAAGGTTGAAGATGAAGTGGCAATAATGAAAAGCTCTGTGAAAAAAAAAGATAAATATTTTCAGTGGTTTCAATAGGTATGCCTAATGATTTACTTGGTAATGATGAAATGCCATTCTGGATTAATATAAATCAAAGTATATTTTAAATTCTTTAGAAACAGAAGTTGGAGCTACTAATTGTTCTTTTTTATTTAAATTTGATGTTCCAACTGAAGAAGGCCTATGATGTAGGTCAAAAACATTTTTGGTTGATTAAATATATTTTATTATACAAGGTGTACTGCTTCTTTCATTTGGTTACTTTTCCAGTTTTGACAAATTATTCTGGAAATATTTGTAAGAAGTAAAATTCTATAATTTCTGTCCTATTTTTTCTATTCTACTGCTATTATTAAACTTTCCTTTCTATTTGTAATTAAATGATTAAATTTCTAAAACTATTCACATTACAATATTTTTTGGAATAAAAATGATAAACATGCATGTACAGATGTCAACAGCTATGGATATTCTGTAGTCTCTACAGAAGCAGTGTGTAAATTATGGACTTACAAACAACTAAAAATATGTCTAAAAACTGTTCACAGACACAGTTGCACAATTTCATCTAAAAATGATGTGTACTTTTCTGACAGCATGATCAGACATGCTGGAAAAGCTCCACTCTCCAACTATGACATATGATCCAATGCTATTTGATGGCCCTTTCCTCAGGTTAGTTACTGATATTTATTTATTTTTTCTTCTTTTGAACATTTTTGACTATTCATTTTGCTACTTGAGGCAGTTTTCTCATTGAGTGCTGGTAATAAATAATTATATATAAAATGAATCATCATTGTATAATTTAAAATTCTTTTAAACTCAAACATTTGAATTTTTCTAATTCTGCTTTTCCACAAAATAAATTATTCTTTTAGATCCAGTGTTTACAAATTATTTGTCATCCTGTCTGTGTTTTGGTATCAATATTCTGATGACACCTGGTGAGAAACTACTGCATCATCAAACGTCAAGAGCGTCCATCCCAATTCAGAAAGTTGAATCCATCAGACCAGAAGTTGCTTTGCAATCTGAGGGATATGTTTGATGACACAGCAAAGTTTTTTGCCAAGAAGCATCGGAATATTGTTAGTAAAAGATGGACAGGACACCAAGGAATTCATAAACACACTACATCTAGAAGAGAGATCAAGAAGAAGAAAATTGGAAGATTGGAAAAGGTAAGAGAAGCATTCAATTGATAAAATATTTGTCAAATTAAAGTTGTTTTTTCAATTTTAAATATAATTGGTTATAATTATAATAAAAAATAGGTAATATAAATCTAACATATGCATTACATTAAAATTTTTGAGTTATAATAACAGTTTAACTGTAAAGTTCTTTTTTATATATCACAAAGCTGAAGGAACGGAAGAAAAGTTTATTATGTGAAGGGTAGATTTTTTCAACCTTCAATGTGCCAGGGAAAAAAAAGTGAAGATCAAAACTGTTTTATTTACAAAACTAGATAAACTTTTCAACTACTTTTTTTTGTAATTGCTGTTTTCAATTTAGGCATTTATCATACTGTGACACCAGCTTTTCTATACACTCATCAAAGTTGGATGCAGCCAGATTGCTTAGCCAACTTTCACACTGGCCTTCAACTTCGCATTAATTTGGAATCCCTGCCTTCCTGTGCTCAAATGAGTGAACAGATAAAAATCACTCAGTGCTAAGTCTGGACTGTATGGCAATTGTTCATCCTCACATTGCAGTACAAGGAATTCTTTCAGAAGTTTAAATGGAAAGTGTTTGATCATACACTGTACAGCCCAGACTTAGCATTAAGAGATTTCAATCTGTTCACCCATTTGAAGCAGCAATTAGGAGGGCAGGGGTTCCAAACTAACAAGGAGTTGAAGGCCAGTGTGAAGGGTTAGCTAAGCGACCTGGTAGTAACCTTCTTTGATAAAGGTATGGAAAAGTTGGTGCTGTGGTATAATAAATGCCTAAATCGAAACAGCAATTATGAATAAAAGTAGCTAAAAGTATATTTAACTTTTGTAAATAAAACAGTTTTGATCTTCACTGTTCATTTTTTATTTTTCCTGGCAAATTAGAGATAAAAAACAAAAAATACTCTTATATTATAACTGTAAATAGATATGTATTTACTGTATATATAGTCAAATTTTTAAATATATAAGGTTCATACCAATACCAATAAAAGAGTAATAACTTAGAATTCATTTCTTATACTTCATAGATAATTTATAGTCATTCAAGTGTCACTATCATTTTCTCATAAAAATCAGATACACTGTAATAAAATAAAATCATACTTCTTTATATATTTTGTCAAAAAAAAAATAATAATTTCTTATTAACTTATGTTTTATTGAAGTAAATTTATTTAACACTTAAAATTGAAATGCTTTTAAGCTTTTTAAGTTGCTCTTCAGATGCATAATTTCTTTCCAAAAATAAAAATATTAAATACTATAATCTAAAAACATTTCAAATAGCTTCAACATTTAAAAGTTAAAATTATTCAATTATAGATCACAGAAAAACAAAAATGTTTAACTTTAATTCTTAAAGTGCTTGGAATGTTTTTAAAATGTATAATGTTTAATTTGTTTTCGGAAGAATTTATGTTAGTGAATTTGAACCAGCAAGGAGTTAAAGCACTCGAGTTTCAGGTGTTTAATCAATTCACTCCATTAAAGTGTAATTTCTTACTAATTTGAGTTCTGAAGGTTTATATAGTATAACTATCAACAGATAATTTCTTTAATGTATATAATTTTTATTTTATTAATTTTACAGTTAAAACCTTTCTAATATAAAGGCTAGAAATGACTGGCTCCCATAGAAACAAGAATAAACACACCCACGCAAAAATACAACAAATTTAAAACTCAATAATACAATATACTTATCTTTTACGGTAAAGGTTAAATCGAACGAATGAGGTACATAACAAATGCTCCATACCACTAACATTTATGATAGCATGGTACATAAAAATACAAACAACATTTAATTGAAGATGGAAATATATTAACACGAATCATAATGCTTAGTTCTCATGGACAAATGTAAATTAATATCATAGAGTAGAATAAAGTTATTGTACTTTTATAAAAAGAATTCATCAACATACATAATGATTACTTAATTCAGGTAACATTAAATGCGACTGTAGTATATATGCCGATTCTTTGTAAGGTAAATTGCCTAACTTGTTTAAAAAGAAATAAACTTTATTCAATAGCAAATGACCTTATTCAAAGATTATGAGGTTGAAGACCATACTGGAGTCCATAATTGACAATAGACTGAAAATTAGTAAAAAATAAAGAAAAAAATAGCTCCTAGTATGACCTTGATGCAAAGCTATGACAGTATCTCCACAAGTTACAGAGTCTAACAATTAATGTTTTAATTACCTTTCCAATATGCTTTTGTATAATAAAAATGACAAATAAAAATACTTAAAAAAGTAAATTGTTATATTTATAATGTTTTAAAAATATATTTTCAAAGTGAACCAAAATATTTCATAAACAAATCATCCGAAATTATACGTATTAAATTCAAATTATTACTATTATTATTTTTATTGTTTCCTTACATTAAACATATTTAATATCCGAAAATATTTTCTGCCTCAGAAAATGTACATTTATAATTATTTCAGAAATGTTTGATATTTTATTATTATACGAGCCAAATTTAATAAGTCTTGTATATAAATTATTTTTTTGTATTTAATGTATAAACAGAAATCGTTCTTTTGAATCCACAATAAGGAAGACAATTTATTCTTCCTAAATATTTTCATTTTATTATAAATCTCTACATTTCCGCAGAAGTTTCAAACGAGATTAGAATGTATTCCTTATAAATTTCATAAAGGGGATAATTCTGTTACACAGAAGTTTCATTTTCAATTCTCAATAATTGTTTAAAATATTAAAAAAATGTCAAAAGACGGAGAACTTTTAAATTAAAAACCGAGAAACACGGTGTTTATCTTCCGAAGAAAATTGTAATAAAATTAAGAATTTAATAATAATTAACTTTTTCCCTCAATAACAGCTTCCACTTAAACAATTCTTTTAAAACTCGCAATAAATAATTTCTTTAGGCAAATTCTGCTTGGAAAAAATATTTATATCATCCTAAAAATATTTTGAAGTCGAAGAAAACTTTATATATGTGATTTTTTTCTTAAATATTTGATGTATCTGCTCGGTAATTAACAACAGTTTATACATAGATATATATAAACCGTTACTGTAATCATCTGTCTGTATATATATACACAGACAGTTGATTCCGCTTAATAGCAAGGTGTCGAGATCGGAGTTTTTCGGGGCTACAAAACAGCAGGGGCTTGCGTTATAGGATTCGGTTCCGTTCTCAAACGTTTCGTCCTACTAATCAACCGGGCTAATAACCGGAATTGACCGTATACGGCATATATACTTATTCATTTATAACATCACTTTTTCTTAATAGTAATCAAGATAGTATTTGGAATACCGATACGAGAATTCCTTTAAAAAATATGATCTTTTTGAGTTAAAAACCGCGGAAGGATCCTTTTCATCTACACAAAAACACGTTCCCACGGTATTAAAACGATCAGCCACACTAAAACCGAACAGAAAAAATATATAAAGCGATTCCATTCGAAATAATGCATAAAATGTTGACTTATCGTCCACTGAAGTATTTTAAAAGAGAAATAAAAGTTAATAATATGTTTTATTTATTTCTAATATGTAAAACTGTTTTATAATATATAATCTGACTGTATCTGACAAGTAGATATGTGAAAATGACAATGTAAAAAATGTAAATTCGTTTGTGTTTTGATTAGTAGTTTTAATGAATTGATATAAAGTAAGTTTTGGATGAGAAAGAGAGGGGTAAAAAGGTTCAATTTCGTTGGCTGGTACAGGTACTGAACCCGCAGCCTTTGGATCAGGCGCAGTAGCCATCTTCCAATGTCACTGTCATAGAAAGGTATGATTTAAAGGAAGACACTCACCACTGTTGTCATTATTTCATTGTCTTCCTTTCACTGTTACAATCCAGATTGTTTGTCTTCGTACCTTATTACATCCATTTTTGCGTCATTTTTACTTCTTTTATTAAACCCTTGACCACCTTCGCCCTTCGCCCCCGAAACGATCTACCGCAGGCGCAGACGCCAATCGTGACACTCTCGGTACCAGAACACTTGGATACTTATCGCAGGAGCATTGTTCGACTTCATTTTGTTTTTCCCCCTTTTTTTCCTGTCTTTTTTTAAATAAACATACGAGTATTTGTTTGTTTATTGCGGTATTAATTACGTTCGTATTTTATAACCGTTTTAAAAAATTATATCGATTCACTGCGTACAATATATTTTAAATTTGCTGTGAAATGAGTCTAAATCACTTAGGTTCGTTCGTTTGTATGTGATCTTACGTCAATTTGACGTCATATCTTGAGTTTTATAATAAAAAAATCTGAATAATGACGTCAAACTGACGTAAAAATTCGTTCGTTCCTGATTAGACGGAAAGATGCTTTAGTTTCGTTTAGTAATTTTTATATACGTATTTATTATTACGAGAAAATATATTCTCTTTTTAATGTAACATTACTTATATAAAAATTTAATTTGGATACGGAATGGTTTTACCTGCTTTATATTCAAAAAGTTCGTCGTTCGACGTGTCGGAACAAGAAAGCGCGCGCAAACGACGCAAGTCGCGCGCGCGGGATAGATTTTTGTCGTCTGCTTTTCGAAGATTCGTCCAATCACCATCGAGATTTTAAACCATGCGATAGCGACGTATTTCCGTGTTTGTTGCAATCGGCGCCATTTTGTTTGCAGTATATAGTAAAGTACTTTACTACATACAAAAATATTTTACTATTGTATATTCAAGTGTATTGTATATTAATTATACAATAAAATGTGTAATTAATAAATTTAAATTTTTGGCTTTTCCTCATTTTTACGTGTTATATTTATAATTTTAAGTGTAATAAAATGATATTTTTACATTTATATACGTTTTTAGAAGCACTTTTTACGCGAAAATCACCTTTTAGCTCTTTAAAACGAAATCTGTACCGCAGCTTCCTAAATGTAGTAATATATATGTGTTGCAGAATTTTATGATTTAAGTTGTAATTAAACTGACTATTATTTCTACTTAACATTAATTTAAAACAGCGTATTTTGAGCATTAAAATAATTTTTCTTGATTTAGTAAACTTAACTAACATTAATAAATGACATAATTCTGCGCGTTTTGCATCCTGTAAATCATGTTTCTCTGCATATGTCTGAAGCAATAAGAAGCGGTGACCTCTTATCGTCATACAATGCTTATATCAGTATTAAGAAATTTCATTTAAGCATAAATCATTTCACTGATTTATGAATCTTAGCATTATAATTTCAGTAATAAAAACAAAGAACAATGTTAATATTTAAAAAGAGTTAAACTTCAAAGAAATGGTCTTACAAGGCTATTAAATAATTTACTGTATTAAATACACACGAATCTATATATATAATCGAGACGAGTTGATGATAATAATAATAATAATAATAATAATAATAACTCTCCCAGGGTCACCACCTGGTCGTGGTGGGAGAGCCCAGTAATTTTACTGATCCATAGGGCAATGCAGGCTGGAGCATAAGCTCCTGGTAGGGACACCCATGCCAGTAAGGTCTATGGGGAGAAATGAAGCTAAGAGTGACCACGCCCACATTCTGTGGAGATATTCATCATGGTAATAACTAGATCAAAGTGTGATACCGGCTCGGACGTCGCCCGGGTTAACAAGGTCCGCGTTCGTGGGTTAGGCAGAGGCTCACGTTCGAAAAATAGGTCACAGTCTCCCTTGGTTACCGGTGGCGAAAGCAGCACCGGCCCAAGCATGGCTACTGCAATGCTCTCAACAGATGTGAGGAACCAACCCAGCCTTGGTGTTTCTGTGGCAATGCATCCACAGACCACAAAGGCCGGAAAACCACGCCAACGGATGAAATGGACAGTAGAAATGAACGAGTTTATCATCCGTAATTATTACACCATCACAAAACTCGAAACAAACATGACAGCATACAGACAACAACTACACCATAGATTCACGCAACAGTATCCTCATCTCACTGTCACCGAACAAAGGGTTGTTGATCAAAAAAGAACAATTATACACAACAACCTTATTCCACAAACAACACTTGAACTTATCAAACAACAGGTTGCTGATCAAATACATCAACAGACAGAAACATCTAACATTAATGAAGATCATGTAACCTGTCAGGATAATCCAGCAACAAGCATTGATAATAACACACATACAACAATTACCACTAATGATACTACAGACACTTCCTCATCCATCACTGATAACATAGACTTGGATTTAGTTAATACGCTCTCACTTATATTTCAGGAAACACTCACTAAATATACAGGTACAGATCCCACACAACGACCACGAATACCAAAAATCAACACGTCAAAGAAAGTAGGAAAAACACTAAATTATGTAAACACTCACTTACTACCACACTACATTCATTCAATTTCTACACTCGCAGACATTCATACATTAGTTTATGCTGGGGCAGTCACAGTAGTGACACACCATGGACTGAAAGTACAATCACAGACAAATACACAGAAAACACAATTCTATCACAAGCCTGCCTGGCAGAGAAGAATAGAAACACAAATAAATGACATTAGACAGCAATTAGGCAGGCTAACACAATACACTAAAAACAACATAACACCCAAATTAAGGAAACAGCTCAAAAACATTTTCAAGAAAATAAAAACACACACAAAACATGAACATCACAACACACGCATTACAGAATACATTGATACACTAAAACAAAAACTTGCTGCCAAAGCACGTAGACTCAAACGATACAAAACATGTACACTACGAAAACAACAAAATAAATTATTTACAAACAATGAAAAACTCTTTTACAGACAAATCAATAACAAAGCAAACACTGATACACAGCACAGTGGCACACCAACAGAAGAAGAACTCACAACATATTGGTCTTCTCTTTGGTCCAGTGCTGTCACGCACAATGCTGATGCAGGCTGGATCGAGGAGGAGAACAGAAACTTGCACAACATACCAACTATGCCCTGTGTTGAAATAAACATACATGATTTCCAATACACTGTTAACAGAACACACAACTGGAAGACACCTGGTGTAGACAACATTCACAATTTCTGGTACAAAAAGTTTACATCACTGCACCAGGAACTAGCTAAACATCTAACACACATCATCATCAATCCACAAGACATGCCAAATTTTCTTACTCAGGGCATCACCTACATGAAACCTAAAAACAACAATACCACAGACCCCACACAATACAGACCAATTACATGTCTTCCAACACTCTACAAATTATTGACATCCTGTATCGCAAACAAAATATACAAACATGTTGAAGAACACAACATTCTAACAGAACAGCAAAAAGGTTGTCGTAGAAACCACAGGGGATGCAAAGAACAGTTACTCATAGATTCAGTCATTCTACGGCAAGCACACAGACAACACAGAAACATACACATGGCATATATAGACTACAGAAAAGCATTCGACAGTGTTCCACACAGTTGGCTGCTACATATCCTACACATGTACAAAATACATCCATCACTCATTGCATTCTTTCAAAACACTATGCAGCACTGGAGAACAACACTACATCTCAGGGTTAGTAACACTTCCATACAAACAAACCAAATTTTTATTAGGCGAGGAATTTTTCAAGGAGATTCCTTGAGTCCTCTCTGGTTCTGCTTAGCCCTGAACCCATTATCCAACATGTTAAACAACACGCAATATGGTTACAATATCAGACATGAAAAAAACAACACAGTTTACACTGTCACATCTCATGTACATGGATGACATAAAACTTTATGCATCCACACAAAAACAACTTCATCAACTCCTACAAATCACACATTCATACACCAAGGACATACAAATGGAATTTGGCCTAGATAAATGCAAAACAGTTCACATAGAAAAAGGAATCCTGAAGAAAGAAGATTTTGCACTTGGAAATGGAGACATTATTGAATCCATGGAAGAGGGCGAGTTCTACAAGTATTTAGGATTCCAACAGGCCAAACTAACAGAACATACACAAATAAAGCAAAGATTAATTAAAGAATACCAAAGTAGGTTAAATGCTATTCTCAGAACACAATTAAATGCAAAACACACAGTTAAAGCAATAAACACATATGTCATCCCAGTACTCACATATTCTTTTGGAGTTATACATTGGACTCACACAGATCTTGAGCAACTCCAAAGGAAAACAAGAACAACACTTACTAAGCATAAACAACATCATCCTAAATCCGCCACAGAAAGATTAACCCTTCCACGTAAAGATGGCGGACGTGGCCTGATTGACATAGTTAACCTTCACTACAAACAAATACAGTCACTGCGAGAGTTTTTCTACAAAAAACAAGAAACATCACAATTACATAAAGCAGTAACTCTAGCAGACTCGAATAACACACCATTAAACTTACACTCACATCATATGGACACAACACAACATATAAAAAGCATAGACACCATTAAGCAATCGTGGGCTCGAAAGGCACTCCATGGCAGGCATCCTTACGATCTGGCCCAGGATTTTGTTGACAAAACTGCGTCAAACAGCTGGTTAGCTCGGGGATGCCTCTTTGGGGAGACGGAAGGATTCATGATTGCCATACAGGATCAGGTCATAAATACTAAAAACTACAGAAAACACATACTCAAAGATAGCAACACTCACAAATGACACATGCAGAAAATGTCACATCATGCCAGAAACTATACAACACATCACCTCTGGTTGCAAGCTCTTGGCACAGACAGATTATTTACACAGACATAATCAAGTAGCAAATATAATACACCAAGAGCTTGCAAAGAAACACAAATTAGTAGACATCCACAAACCATACTACAAATACATTCCACAGACAGTATTGGAAAACAACACGCACAAAATGTACTACGACAGAGCCATAATCACAGATAAAACAATTTACCACAACAGACCAGACATCACACTCATTGACAAACACAATAAAATCACATACATTATAGACATATCCATTCCAAACACTCACAATATACAAAACGCATGCACTGAAAAAATTAGCAAGTACACAGAACTCGCCCAGGAAATAAGGCATCTGTGGAGGATGGATAGGGTGCTTATTGTACCTGTAGTTCTCTCCTCTACAGGTGTCATACCACACACACTACACAAAAGCCTGGGCACATTACAATTGAATAGAAACACATACATCACTCTACAGAAGGCCACTATATTGAATACATGTCATATTGTGAGAAAATTCCTGAATACAGACACACACACTGATACACTTCTTTAATTTCTGTTTTGGTTACTATGCCTTGACTTTGGTCCGGCATAGTACTTAGCCACCGGTGTTAACCGAGTATATCTAACTTAACCCAACATAATATATAATAATAACTCTCCCGTGGTCACCACCTGGTCGTGGTGGGAGAGCCCAGTAATTTTACTGATCCATAGGGCAATGCAGGCTGGAGCATAAGCTCCTGGTAGGGACACCCATGCCAGTAAGGTCTATGGGGAGAAATGAAGCTAAGAGTGACCACGCCCACATTCTGTGGAGATATTCATCATGGTAATAACTAGATCAAAGTGTGATACCGGCTCGGACGTCGCCCGGGTTAACAAGGTCCGCGTTCGTGGGTTAGGCAGAGGCTCACGTTCGAAAAATAGGTCACAGTCTCCCTTGGTTACCGGTGGCGAAAGCAGCACCGGCCCAAGCATGGCTACTGCAATGCCCTCAACAGATGTGAGGAACCAACCCAGCCTTGGTGTTTCTGTGGCAATGCATCCACAGACCACAAAGGCTGGAAAACCACGCCAACGGATGAAATGGACAGTAGAAATGAACGAGTTTATCATCCGTACTTATTACACCATCACAAAACTCGAAACAAACATGACAGCATACAGACAACAACTACACCATAGATTCACACAACAGTATCCTCATCTCACTGTCACCGAACAAAGGGTTGTTGATCAAAAAAGAACAATTATACACAACAACCTTATTCCACAAACAACACTTGAACTTATCAAACAACAGGTTGCTGATCAAATACATCAACAGACAGAAACATCTAACATTAATGAAGATCATGTAACCTGTCAGGATAATCCAGCAACAAGCATTGATAATAACACACATACAACAATTACCACTAATGATACTACAGACACTTCCTCATCCATCACTGATAACATAGACTTGGATTTAGTTAATACGCTCTCACTTATATTTCAGGAAACACTCACTAAATATACAGGTACAGATCCCACACAACGACCACGAATACCAAAAATCAACACGTCAAAGGAAGTAGGAAAAACACTAAATTATGTAAACACTCACTTACTACCACACTACATTCATTCAATTTCTACACTCGCAGACATTCATACATTAGTTTATGCTGGGGCAGTCACAGTAGTGACACACCATGGACTGAAAGTACAATCACAGACAAATACACAGAAAACACAATTCTATCACAAGCCTGCCTGGCAGAGAAGAATAGAAACACAAATAAATGACATTAGACAGCAATTAGGCAGGCTGACACAATACACTAAAAACAACATAACACCCAAATTAAGGAAACAGCTCAAAAACATTTTCAAGAAAATAAAAACACACACAAAACACGAACATCACAACACACGCATTACAGAATACATTGATACACTAAAACAAAAACTTGCTGCCAAAGCACGTAGACTCAAACGATACAAAACATGTACACTACGAAAACAACAAAATAAATTATTTACAAACAATGAAAAACTCTTTTACAGACAAATTAATAACAAAGCAAACACTGATACACAGCACAGTGGCACACCAACAGAAGAAGAACTCACAACATATTGGTCTTCTCTTTGGTCCAGTGCTGTCACGCACAATGCTGATGCAGGCTGGATCGAGGAGGAGAACAGAAACTTGCACAACATACCAACTATGCCCTGTGCTGAAATAAACATACATGATTTCCAATACACTGTTAACAGAACACACAACTGGAAGACACCTGGTGTAGACAACATTCACAATTTCTGGTACAAAAAGTTCACATCACTGCACCAGGAACTAGCTAAACACCTAACACACATCATCATCAATCCACAAGACATGCCAAATTTTCTTACTCAGGGCATCACCTACATGAAACCTAAAAACAACAATACCACAGACCCCACACAATACAGACCAATTACATGTCTTCCAACACTGTACAAATTATTGACATCCTGTATTGCAAACAAAATATACAAACATGTTGAAGAACACGACATTCTAACAGAACAACAAAAAGGTTGTCGTAGAAACCACAGGGGATGCAAAGAACAGTTACTCATAGATTCAGTCATTCTACGGCAAGCACACAGACAACACAGAAACATACACATGGCATATATAGACTACAGAAAAGCATTCGACAGTGTTCCACACAGTTGGCTGCTACATATCCTACACATGTACAAAATACATCCATCACTCATTGCATTCTTTCAAAACACTATGCAGCACTGGAGAACAACACTACATCTCAGGGCCCATAACACTTCCATACAAACAAACCAAATTTTTATTAGGCGAGGAATTTTTCAAGGAGATTCCTTGAGTCCTCTCTGGTTCTGCTTAGCCCTGAATCCATTATCCAACATGTTAAACAACACGCAATATGGTTACAATATCAGACACAAAAAAACAACACAGTTTACACTGTCACATCTCATGTACATGGATGACATAAAACTTTATGCATCCACACAAAAACAACTTCATCAACTCCTACAAATCACACATTCATACACCAAGGACATACAAATGGAATTTGGCCTAGATAAATGCAAAACACTTCACATAGAAAAAGGAATCCTGAAGAAAGAAGATTTTGCACTTGGAAATGGAGACATTATTGAATCCATGGAAGAGGGTGAGTTCTACAAGTATTTAGGATTCCAACAGGCCAAACTAACAGAACATGCACAAATAAAGCAAAGATTGATTAAAGAATACCAAAGTAGGTTAAATGCTATTCTCAGAACACAGTTAAATGCAAAACACACAGTTAAAGCAATAAACACATATGTCATCCCAGTACTCACATATTCTTTTGGAGTTATACATTGGACTCACACAGATCTCGAGCAACTCCAAAGGAAAACAAGAACTACACTTACTAAGCATAAACAACATCATCCTAAATCTGCCACAGAAAGATTAACCCTTCCACGTAAAGATGGCGGACGTGGCCTGATTGACATAGTTAACCTTCACTACAAACAAATACAGTCACTGCGAGAGTTTTTCTACAAAAAACAAGAAACATCACAATTACATAAAGCAGTAACTCTAGCAGACTCGAATAACACACCATTAAACTTACACTCACATCATATGGACACAACACAACATATAAAAAGCATAGACACCATTAAGCAATCGTGGGCTCGAAAGGCACTCCATGGCAGGCATCCTTACGATCTGGCCCAGGATTTTGTTGACAAAACTGCGTCAAACAGCTGGTTAGCTCGGGGATGCCTCTTTGGGGAGACGGAAGGATTCATGATCGCCATACAGGATCAGGTCATAAATACTAAAAACTACAGAAAACACATACTCAAAGATGCAACACTCACAAATGACACATGCAGAAAATGTCACATCATGCCAGAAACTATACAACACATCACCTCTGGTTGCAAGCTCTTGGCACAGACAGATTATTTACACAGACATAACCAAGTAGCAAATATAATACACCAAGAGCTTGCAAAGAAACACAAATTAGCAGACATCCACGAACCATACTACAAATACATTCCACAGACAGTATTGGAAAACAACACGCACAAAATGTACTACGACAGAGCCATAATCACAGATAAAACAATTTACCACAACAGACCAGACATCACACTCATTGACAAACACAATAAAATCACATACATTATAGACATATCCATTCCAAACACTCACAATATACAAAACGCATGCACTGAAAAAATTAGCAAGTACACAGAACTCGCCCAGGAAATAAGGCATCTGTGGAGGATGGATGGGGTGCTTATTGTACCTGTAGTTCTCTCCTCTACAGGTGTCATACCACACACACTACACAAAAGCCTGGGCACATTACAATTGAATAGAAACACATACATCACTCTACAGAAGGCCACTATATTGAATACATGTCATATTGTGAGAAAATTCCTGAATACAGACACACACACTGATACACTTCTTTAATTTCTGTTTTGGTTACTATGCCTTGACTTTGGTCCGGCATAGTACTTAGCCACCGGTGTTAACCGAGTATATCTAACTTAACCCAACATAATAATAATAATCAGCGCAGAGCCCAAATCGTTAAGAGTTGAAAGTTGAAATTTGGTACACAGTTAGAATACGTCACGAGAATGCACACTAAGAAGGGATTTTTCGAAATTCCGCCTCACGGGGGAGAGGGACAGGAATAAGGCTTAACACTTCCATCAACAATGGAATTGTTAGGTAACAATCAAGGTGTCAACAATGGAACTGTCAACAATGAACGTGTCAACAATAGAAGTGTTACGTAGCAATGGAACTGTTAAGAGAACGCGACGTGCAAGACGCAGATGCAGTTTTTTTTCGTTTTTGCGAGACATCGAACATATTTTTAGACTTATCTAAAAATTCTGTAATTAGTCTGGAAATAGGGGTGACCAAATTCTTGCATTCTGTGAAAACGGCTAAGGTTGACTATAACGTAATAATCTTAATTTTCGCTAAAACGGTTAGGAGTTGAAAGTTGAAATTTGGTACACAGGGTACCGAATTTAAGTACCAAAGTGTTAAGTAACAATGTAAGTGTCAACAATGGAATTGTTAAGTAACAATGGAAGACAAGAGAAAGCGACGTGCAAGATTTACGGGCGCTGGAGAGAGAGAGAGAGAGAAAAAAAAACAGTAATATGTTGGAACATACTCGATTTTCAAATTTAAACAGATTAGTTCGGTTTTTCTCGACCTTTCTTCTTTAGAACATTCGATGAAAATCGAACGATAAAATCAGAACACGTCGTGAACATCGAACAATATTAGAACATTCGATTTTCAAATTCGACCTTTCTTTAGAAAAACTTAGTTCGTTGATGAAATTACGCTTTTTCTTTTCTGACTATAACGTAATAATCTTAATCTTCGCTATCGTTACTTTTACCCGAGCAATGCCGGGCCTACCTGCTAGTATACAATAACTTTAATTCACATAACAATGTCTTAATTGGATTAATAATAACGTTAATGTTAAGCTGCCAGCACGAAAGTAGACAAAGAGAATGAAATACATTGTTTTCGAATGACTTTTAAAGCAATGGCTTCTTTTAAAATTTATTACTTATCCAAAAATAGTTTAGTTAAAATATAATATATATTCAATTGTATGTATTTTAGGAAAACGGTTATTTAAGTGCCTGAAATGTATTTTTTCTGCTGTAGCGGTTAATGTTAGATCCGATACGATTTAAAATTAGCCAACTCCTGTTCTGCTGGCATATTTAAAAACTACACCACTTTGACAGTATTGAAGCTATTAAAACCGGACAACCTTATCTAGGTTAATGTTACCTATGGTTCCAAGATGGCGGCTCGTCTGATTCCAGCAAGGAAACAGTGGGGACGCACGTTTTCCTAAATCTAACCTATTCTAATAATTTAGTTGCTAATAATTATGGTAATTTATTAGAATAGGTTAGGTTTAGGAAAACGTGCGTCCCCACTGTTTCCTTGCCAGAATCAGAGACGAGCCACCATCTTGGAACCTAAGGTA
Organism: Centruroides vittatus; assembly: GCF_030686945.1. Classification (NCBI taxonomy): domain Eukaryota; kingdom Metazoa; phylum Arthropoda; class Arachnida; order Scorpiones; family Buthidae; genus Centruroides; species Centruroides vittatus. The sequence continues at coordinate 122,466 of NW_027122669.1, read as the reverse complement.
ACATTAACCCTTATCTATAGTAATCCTAGTGAAAACCCAAGAAAATCTCTTGGGTTTATTCTCGTTCCAACTTTTGGAAGACGGTGCAAACTCTAGATTTAAACAGAATTATTAACAGAAACTACACAATTTCTACGTATTCGAAAAACAATTTTCAACATTTTAAATAAAACTTCATTTATGCGTGTTGATAAGATGGAAGTGGAAAACAAATGGCGGCATACAGGGTGATCCAAAAGTCATTAAACATTTTTAAAAAATCTATATTTCAGTGCGTGCACGGTAACGAGATTAGCGTGGAAACGCGTATTTATTTTCCAGGAGTGTCAAAATTAATTTTAATTATGTTCATAGTTTACCACTAATGACGTCACCGCATGCTTCTATACGTGGGGGGCATCGATGCTATAACATTTTGGAGAAATAGATGGGGTCATGTGACATATCTCGTGCGGGGCCACATTTAATAATAATTTTATTCGATGTTGGCAGTTACATGTAAAGAAAAAAGACAAAAAAACTCGCTCCTATCCTCAAAACTAAGCCTTTCATTTTTTTTAATAATAAGTAATAATATATAAATTATTTTTAATAGAATCGCGTAACAGATGGCGCCACATACAAATTTGTGCTACAGCGCCTTATTGTTTTTAATTCTTTTCAATAGAGGAATTTCTCATAAATTAACAGAATTATTTCTTTTAAGTTTTTGTTATTATTTAAATTTTATACCGTAGTATAACTGAAAATTATCGGGCTTTCTAATGGTCCTCTTAAGTAGCCCGGAAAAGCGTGCAAGAGCCCTTGCAAACTGTTTTAAAACTTTTTCCCCTTAAAAAACTGGCAACACTGTTGCTGACTTTTCCGGCATTCTTTCTTTGTTTTTATTCCCAATAATTGCTACCATTACCTTTAAGTTTTTAAATTGGTTCGTGAAATATTAAAGAATAAATTGAGATAATCCTGTAATCCTAACCGCTCTATTTTAGTGTTTATATTATTTATTATTAAAAAAAAAAAGCCTTCTTTTATTGTTTCACAATAATGTAACTATCACTTATTAATCGCAAATTAATTTAAATGACTATTTGTTTCGATGGGTCGTTAAGTTGAAAAGTAAATTCGTTATAATCAGTCAAGTGTTATTGTTAACCCAGTCAATTCTCGATAAGGTGAAACTTTGATAACGTGAACTATTTTCATACATTTGCTATACATTTAACGTTAAAAAATATTTGATAAGGTGAACTAAATTTGACATAATTTTGCAAAAAAAAAAAAAAAAAAAAAAATTGCAAACTTTCAGACGACGCTCGTAATTAATTAAGTGTATTGAATAAGTATTGTTAATTGTTTTAAAACCCGGAGCTTTTTGATGATATACATGATTATACATTCAATGACGACATTTTATTATGTCTGTTTGTTTATATACGGCGACGGGATACGTGAACAATCTGACGAGAGGGAAGCTTTTATGGGGAGTTTGGCCCTTATTTAGGTGTTACGAACTGGAAGAAAAGTCGGAAAACTCTGCTTGGCAAGTCATTTGACCAAGCGCGAACTTACGACCAACTAAGTATTCGGTGGTTTTATTCACTCGGTCGCCGGTGAGCGATGATATTTTGAGTTTATCAGAAGAAACTTATTTAAGAAGCAGTCAGAGCCATTCGGAACCATTCCTTGAAGTTTTCTTCAACTCTCACCAGTATATCTGGAGGAATTTTGGAGATTTCCTGATGAATGGCTTCCTTGAGTTCTTGTAGTTTTTTCTGCCTTGAGATACTTTCATAAGAAAAAGTCACAGGGTCTCAAATCAGGGGAGCGAGAAGGCCATTCAACGGCTTCTCGTAAACAGATTAGTCGACCGGAGAACATCTCTGTCAAAATGGCGCGAGAACGACAGTTCGTATGGGCTGTGGCTCCATCCTGTTGAAACCAAAAGCCACTTGTATCGAATTCTTTCCTTTTGGGGCACAAAAAATTCTCCAGCATGTCGCAGGATCGGTTTGAAGTCACAGCAACAGTGACGCTATCCTCTTAAAAAAAAAAAGAAAAGAAAAAAGGCTCCACGATACCTACACAGAACAAAGCATATCAAATGGTGACTATCAGGCTGTGAAGAGGTTGTCGTGCAGTTTTCGGGGGTATCCAACAGTACAATGACGAAAATTGTACTTGTTCACTGTGCCAGACAGATGAAAATGCGCTTCGACGCTACTCCTCACAATGCCTCTAAGAGGCACAGCTGTAAAGATTTAACTACATCATTTTTAAAACCTAACCAAAAAATCTTTTTTACATGTAGGCCTACTTTGAATAAATAATAAGTTGTTTTTCTATATTATTCTACCGATTTTTTAAAAATTTACCTCGTAAATGTGCGACTCCATTATGCCCCATTCGGTATAATAAAACTGACGTTACCCGATTCGTTTTCGATAAATTAAAAGAAATTGAATTACAGTAGAGAGTCGTTAATCGGAACCCCGGTAATCGGAACGATTTTTAGTCGGACTGTGTCGTTTTTGATACTAAATTTACTTCTAAAGTATAATTTTTATGTTTTTATATTCTTCAATATGTTTATTTTGTTTGTACAAAATGAAGAAATAATTTTTAACGATACAATAGCCTCGATTATTATTATAAAAATTTTCGTTAGGCTTAAAATCGACGAAAATTCAACACGAAGCGACACGCAACGGAGAAAAATTCAACACGAAGCGACAAGCAACGGAGAAAAATTTGAACATCGGACAGGTTAATGTATTTTTTCGTACATAATCGGTAATCGGAACAAATCAATAATCTGAACAACCCCAGTCCCCAATTGATTCCGATTAACGACTCTCTACTGTAAATGTTAATCACTTGGGACTTGTTGAAAAGTGTCAAAATTACCGTTTTATTTAAATAAATAAATAAATTGCTGTTATTCTTCGGCAAGGAGATATTTTTGGTCTGGTACAAACGAGTTCGCCTTATCGAAAGTTGACTGAACTGATTTAAAGAAAACCTTATCTTAACGATAACAGAACAAATACAGTTGTTATTTCATTACACAACGAACTGTTCTATTTAAATTTTAATGTCAGATAATTGTGTAATCGAATAAAAATAAATAAAAGGCTTTCTGGAGCAAACTAGTTCGTTCGTCAGCAATATAAGATTTCGTAAACGAGTGAACTAGTTTATAAATATTGCGTTTTTACACACATCTAGTGTTTCATACGATACTTCGATGGCGTTTAGAAGGGTTGCGAATAATTTATTATATTCGACGAGTAATTTAAATCGCACTTTCGCCTTATTAAGGCAAAGGCTCATCAGTTGCAGCTATTTTACTTATTCTCAAAATCCTAATTACTGTTCACCTAAACAAACAAAATGGACTTCCGCGGAAGAAGCCGTTTCTGTCATTAAATCTGGTGAGTCATGTATGTAATAATTTAACAGAACTGAACGTTACATGATGATTCTTTTCGTGAATCTTCTTTCGACTTTGTTTCTACATAGGCCTAAATTTAACTCGGGTATAGCTCCTTAGAGGGTAGTGATTTGAATTTATAGGACAGTTTCCGTGTTGCGCTACTTTATTCTGAAGCCTCGCTTAGTCTATCGGAAACAAACTTTTATTTTTAAAAATCATTTTAATCATTTATTACAGGCGATAGGATATACGTGGAAGGCATAATTTCTACTCCACGAAAGCTTATTTCGGCAACGATACAACACGCCAAAGCTTCCAAAATTAATAATCTTATCGTTTATTTCTTCTATATTTACGGCGATCTGGAATATTTGAACCAGGAAAATCAAGGTAGGGTTTTAAAATTTGACCTGGACATTTTCATTTTATTTGCTGTTTAAAATAATTTGTATTTCTAGACGTATTTTCTTGCAATGCGTTTTTCGTTGGTCCAAATAGCCGTCACGCCGTAAATACGGGAAGGGCCATGTATTTGCCAATTTTTGTCACGGATACCCCGATGTACTTACATCGACAACCGGTTGACGTTGCTTTAGTTCAAGTAACACCACCGGACGAACGAGGTTTCTGTTCGTTAGGAGGCTCCGTGGGATGCACTAGAGCCGCGGTCGAAAGTGCCAAATGTGTTATAGGTATAGAATTATTATAATATTTATGTTTTCTATAGAATGAAATTGCAATTATCTTCTTTCCCAATAGCTCAAGTCAATTCTAACCAACTTAAAACGTTTGGCGATAGCCAAGTTCATATAAATCGCTTCGATTTCTTAGTGGAAGAGCATCACGAATTACCGGAGATACCAAGGAAGCAAATTTCGGAAGAAGATTTAAAAATAGGAAAATTAATTGCCGATAATTTAGTAGATGACGATGCAACACTTCAAACGGGTGAGAAAAAGCATCTTACTTTAGTTACATTTTGATTTATAAGAATAATGCAACTTCGACACGTTCTGTAATTTTCTAACTATCAGTACGTTAACAATTAATTGCATGCTGAACATTTAACAACGGGCCTTGTGCAGATGTTTTTTGTAATCCTTAAATAATTCATTTGCAAACTTTACTTTTCAGTTCTTTACTCTTGTGAGAAAATAAAGTCACAAAGTGGCTTTTTATTTTTAAATTTTACTGTTGCGGATCTTATACATAACATGAGAATCGGTCAAAAAATGTCCCCCCCCTCAAGGTTTTTACAATTTTGGACTCGGGGACCTCGAAACGTTGAAAAATGAAAAAAAAAAATTGGGAGTTTTTTCGTTATGTATGGATGTTATTGTGTGTGGGGAACCTAACTTTGTTCACACACTTTGAGGCTTAATAACTCCTGTGCCTTTTGTTGATGGTTTTTGAAATTTTGAAGAGAGTTTTGAATATCAGGGAGAAATGTTTCTAGAAATTTTCCGGAAAATTGGACCATTGGTTCGGGAGACATTAACAGGGGATTATATCTCAAAAAACCTCCGAGTTATGAAATTTTTGGTTAACGTTACCTATGGTTCAAAATGGCGGCTCGTCTCTGATTCAAGGGAACAGAAGAAAGAAAACAGTGGAGACGCACGTTCTAACCTAACCTATTCTAATAAATTACCATAATTATTACCAACCAAATTATTAGAATAGGTTAGGTTAAGTTAGAACGTGTGTCCCCACTGTTTTCTTTCTTCTGTTCCTTGAATCAGAAACGAGCCGCCATTGTGGAACCATAGGTAACATTAACCAAATTTTTTATTGTTTTTTAGTTTACCAAAAAAGAAATAAATAAATGTATTTGTTTCGAAAATTTTTATTATAATTAATTATATAAAAGAAGTTATTTTTTAAATACAATTTGGTAACAGATGGCACACAATCGCCAACTTTGAGAATGTGTTTCTTAAACATGAATATTTTTCGCCGGGAAAGTTACGCAACTCGTTGCTGGACTTTTTAATGTCATATTGTTTTCTACTCTGGCTGTCTACTTGATTCTTTTCATCCATTCAAATCGTGTAGTTTAAACTGGACGAATGAACTTTTTCTTTTAGTGCTTTAGGCTACAGGTTAAGAAAAATACAGATTAATTAACAACAATAGATGAAGTGTGTTGATGCATTATGAACAAGGCTTCGTGGATACGAATAATTTGTTGGCAATACTTTTTAGGTGTTGGATCGATTCCTGATGCCGTTTTGATTTCACTTAAACAACATCGCAATTTGGGTATCCACAGCGAAATGTTCGGCGAGGGACTCGTCGATCTATTTAACTCCGGCGCCATTACTAATCGATACAAAACTGTTATTCCCGGAAAGATGGTCACTTCCTATACTTTAGGATCTAAAAAGCTTTACGATTTTCTAAACAATAATACGGACGTAGGTGAGTAAAATTATGCCTAATTTTACAGTAAAAATAATAACAACAACGAGCAATTATTTATTGCGACATGGTTACAATGCCAGGTGGCAACTTTTAATAAATTTTTTTATTTATTTCATTTAAAATATATATCCTCCATTTCAAATTAGTAGTGGCTTGCCTCTGTACATCATAATTTTCCTTTAACAATAGAGTCGTTTCGGTCATTTATCTAACTCCTTTCGGGGGGGATTTTTGAATTGAAATAACAGGTTTGTATCTCCCGTCCGTAAGGTTTCCACATCTCGTCTCGATTTTCATCTATCTAACTTTGTTCTCCAGATTAAGGAAGAACAGAAAGACGGTCAGACGAACGACAGTGGGAATTTATAGGTCCGCAATTTTTTCAAATTGAAGCCAAATCAAGATCGAATTAGATTGATTATGCAATGCAAAGGCAATTTGTTAACAGAGATATCTTCCGAGAGGACTTTCTATGAGAAACTGATTTATATTTAGGTGTTAGACAGATGAAAAAAAAACACAGAAAACTCCACGTGGTTAGCACGTTGATCAGGCGCAAAACTGAAACCAACTACTATTGTCCAGTGATTTTATTTCATTTGCCAAGTGAATAAAACCACTTGGTTCACTTGGTTCGGAGTCAAAACCGGAAGATGCGTTTAATTTTTGGTAAAAACAAAGAAATTTATACGAAGAAAAGTATAAGTTTGGATTCCATTAAGGTCGCATTCACTTTTCAATCTGGGAAAATACACAGCCTAGATTTAATTTACAATTATTCAATTACTAGCATATGAGGCCGGCGTTGCTCGGGCAAAAAAATAACAAATATTAAGATTATTAGATTATTTCGTACTTCTAACTCTTCTACCGTATTATATTATAGTATTTAATTTATATTTACAAAGATTATCTTACGTAAGAGTTTATCACACCGGGTGTCCAATCGAACGCGTTTTAAAAATTCTTTAAATTCTGTACAGTAGAGGAATAAAGAATTTTTAAAATGTGTAAAAGATTGATCATTTGGTGTGATAAACTCTTGCGTAAAATACCCGTTTTCATCGGGTGCAATAATTAGATCCCCTCTTTCGAGGCTAATTAGAAAATTTTTAGATGGGTCTAAAAGTATGTTCGATTTCCCACAAAAATGCAAAAGTCTTCATCTAAAATAGTATAGTAGAAGCCGAGTTCTTCAGGGTAATCCGTAACCCTCTTCCTCTCCTCCGCGGGGGAGATTTCCAAAATTTCCTTTTTATGTGCATTTTTTTCCATCTCCAACGCAATGGATGGAGAATGGACCATTTAATTTTAATTCCGAAGATGGCCTATATTAATAAGGTGACCAACCGTCCTCCTTTAGGGAGGACAGTCCTTCATTAGTCTGTCCTCTCTGTTAAGTTTATAATTGAAATCATTCAAACTGTAACTTAATATGTTACTATTCTTCAGTTACACAACTGAAAGATAGTAATACGTAGAATATTAATGTACATTTTCAATATTTTAAATTATAATATAGAAATGAGGGATATCAGTTTCACTAACAACACGGGAGTGATCGCTTCCAACCACAAGATGGTGGCCATTAATTCTTGCATCGAGATCGATTTAGCCGGAGAAGTTGCAGCCGATTGCATTGGACCATACATATATTCAGGTAAGCTATTCTGTATATGATTTACGTTCATGAATATTCATAACAAATTGCAGACTATTTTCAAAAACTATTTTATAATAATTTAACCGTATTCTTTCTTTTTCTAGTATTTATTCATTCACAGTACGATCGTAAAGTCGTTCGCAGTAGGCCACGCCCTTGTAGTCAAGCCGAACTGTGACGTTATAACTTACTTTAACTCTTTCGAATCGCGGTCTATTTGTGACGTTCCAGGAAGCTCCTCCCGGTTCCTCGTCTACTATGGAGGGACTTTACGATCGTCCTGTAGTTATTAAATAGTAAATAATTTATTGATCACTCTTAAAAAATAAGGTTAATGTTACCTACGGTTCCAAAATGGCAGCTCGCCTCTGATTCCAGCGAATAGAAGAAGGGAAACAGTGGGGACCTAACTGGGATTCTAACCTAACCTAAACTATTCCAATAAATTACCATAATTATTACCAACCAAATTATTAGAACAGGTTAGGTTAGATTAGAACGTGCGTCCCCACTGTTTCTCTTCTATTTGCTGGAATCAGAGGCGAGCTGCCATTTTGGAATCATAGGTAACATTAACCAAAAAGAATACATGAGCGTACTTCAATAGGATTTGGAGGACAGACCGATTTCTTAAGAGGAGCGGCTGAGAGTTTAGACTGGAAGGGGAGACCAATACTAGTGTTACATTCGAGGACTAAGAAAGGAGAAGCTAAAATTGTTCCTCGTTTAAAACCAGGTTATTTAACAGAAATTTGTTTATAACAATAAAAGTTTCATAAAATGTAAAAATATAAAAATTTTTAGGATCAGCAGTTGTGTCCACACGTGCCCACGTCCACTACGTAGTTACAGAATATGGAATTGCGAGTCTTTTCGGCAAAACCCTGCAACAGAGAGCTTACGAATTAATTCGAATTTCTCATCCGGACGACAGAGAGAAGTTAGAAAAGGATGCGTATGATAGATTCAAGTGCATGCCTTCACCTTGATCGAGAAATCAAGACCTGGAATAACTGACAATAGACTCTTTGTGCCGAGTCGTGCGCACGACTTAGATAAAAGAGATTCGACACAGATGTGGCAGGTTATGAAAGACTTTAATGGCAGTGCGAAAAGGACCAAGAAAAGGGCTTCAATTAATCGTCGGTCATCCACTCCACCAGCTGCCATCGAGTCGGGTGGGAGACTTTGATCCATGACCATTCATCCATGACCATTCATCACCAGCCGCCAACTCCGTCACGAAAAAATTCAAACGACCAACCTACAAACCTCCGATTTTTGTACGATATTTGATTTTAATCGGATATTATGTAAACTCTCGCGTGCCATCGAAAAACTATTGTATTTTTAGTATTTTGTGTAAATGAAAATATTTAGAGAGTTAAATGTGTGACTACTCTGTATCCATACCCACACGACACTTTCCTTTATGGGTGTCGGAAGTAATCGTTGAAGCGGATCCGATAAGATTTGTATACGCAAACACTTAATAAATTATCTTTTTGTAAAATAACAGTTTAAAGCGGTTGTTATTGTTCTTATTCCGAGAATTTCAGATAATTTTCAAATTTTCCATTGTCTCCTCGTGTTCCAAATTTCAAAATTCCATTGACTTCCAGGGATCTTTATTTACCTCGGTTGGTATTCCTGGTATAGGCGTTGCTAATGTTAATTACATTGATAATCTGCATTGATCAGATAAATTCCAGTAAATCTGTTTATCAGAATTATCCCTATTTAATAGTACTAGAAAAAACCTGATGCAGGCATAGTCTGAGCGTGCATTTAATCAGAAATGGTAATTTTTTTTTTTTTTTTTTTTACTTTTTCGGCTCTGTAATATATAACAGAGGTAAAGTATGGCGATCGGTCGAAAAATGATCCTTGAAGATTCCTACATTTTAGGACTGGAGACCTTGAAATGTCAAGAATTACAAAAAAAATCGGGGTTATTTTCTGTATGTATGGATATTAGTGTGTGGGGGCGAGACTTTGTTCACCCTGTTTGAAGCTTAATAACTCCCGTGCTTTATGTCGAAAATTTCTGAAATTTTGCAGGAAGGTTTGTGTATTAGGAGGTTCGATGCCATTAAATTTTGGTGATTAAAGGTTGACGGGGTAGGGAGATAGAGAGTGATCGTGTGTCGTATCTCGAGTAGGATCGGACTTGATGACGATTTTACTCGTTGTTAGCATTTACAATTTTTTTTATAAAACCCATCCCTACCCTCAAAATTAAGCTTTTTTCCATTTTATAATAATTAAAAATATTTTAAAGATTTAATAATAAAATATCGTAAAAGATGGCGCCGCACGCGCAGTTTTAAATGTTGCCGGGAAAGTTAAACAACTCGTTGCTGGATTTCTTTACTACTCTTCATTAGTAATGCTGGTGGAGTTTTAGAAGAATGAACTCACTCTTGTAAAGTTCCGTCTCTTGACTTTTGGCATTATTATAATAGGCATATATTCAGAAAATGCAATTCAACGAAGTGTACCTGAAAACGCAGCTGCCATAAAAATAAAAAAACGTATTCTGCGCTCATAAAACGCAAATAACACTGCAAAATAAGTGAAAATAAACTCACTTTTGAAAATGTGGAACGGTGGAAACGGCACAAGTATCTATTTTAAAATTGATAAAATAACCTCTGTATCTCTTACTTTAAAAATCTGACCTTTCACCTCAATAAACGTTTACGTTGTTTGAGTAAATAACTAACTTGACAAGAAGTTTCGGGCAATTTGCCATGTTTTTCATTTCACCTTGAAAGTTCACCTATGACCTTGAAAAAGTATACAGCACAAGTACTGTACACTGACCACTGATGTTATATACAGAATTTCATATTGATAGGTGAAAAGACGTATCAATATGAAACGTTTTTTCTTCCGGACATTTGCATTTTTCTTAGTTATTCCGTCAAGTTATGGTGAAAAAATGAGTAAAAAAGTGAGCAAATATTCAATAACCAGATACAGTAAATCAGTTTTTCGAAATGTTAATTCGTATTTGAACATCCCGACAAGCTGGCGATCAGTCTTTGTGCAGTCACAAAGCTGCTCGTATGCAATGAAAGTAATTAAAAAATTCCAGCGACGAGTTGAGTAACTTTCCCGGCCAAACTTTAATATGTGGCACCATCTGTTACGAGATTTTATTTTAAAATCTTTTTACATTATTAATTATTATAGAATCTTGGGGTTCATTTTTGACCGATCGTCATACTTTCCCTCTGTTATATATAACAACCGTTTAGTTTAAAAATTTCTTAACGCTAATATTGCTGCAGTTTGAATATTAGATTGATTGTCAAACAAATTCGGGTAGTACAGCGAAGTCGAGGGACAAAGATTTTATTGCAATTTAATATGGCGATTACAGATTCGGCGGTTATAACACTCCATAGGTAACGATGTCGTATATGGTAATTTGATGTATGCATGCTTTATTTAACGATTTTAAAATGCGAACAGGGAAGTGTAGGACACGTACAATAGAACTGTTAGTCTAATTTATTTCCTTATTTTAGACTCGAACATTTTTATATGTGCAGTTTGACACGTGTTAAATTAATGTATGTATCGTTATAACCTATGGAGATTTACATTTCTCGTTAAATACCTCCAGTTTATATTTTTATTCCAATGAAACCGTTTTTTAATTTACGTTGTTTTATATTCACTTCATTGTGTCAATATAAAACACCTGCAGTTTAATTTAAACTACCTTTTATAACTGAATGTTTTAAGACATCGTCATGAATCTTGATATTGCATGATGAGTGCCTTCTGTTATATGGTTTTGTGCGATGTTTTGTTTCGTTAACAATTCCTTTTGGTTAATGTTACCTATGGTTCCAAAATGGCGGCTCGTCTCTGATTCCAGCAAATAGAAGAAAGGAAACATGGGGACGCACGTTCTAACCTAACTTATTCTAATAATTTTGTTGGTAATAATTATGGTAATTTATTGGAATAGGTCAGGTTAGGTTGAAACGTGCGTCCCCGCTGTTTCCTTTCTTCTATTTGCTGGAATCAGAGACGAGCCGCCATTTTGAAACCATAAGTAACATTAACTATCTCCTCGGGTTCCCGCTCCAGAATGAGCCACGTGTTCGCCTTCTCGCCCTCAGGGTTGCATTCCAGTCTTTTGTTCTAAGGGATTAGTTGTCCACATATTAAAGAAAGAGGGTTAAACAAGAACATTTCAGGTAGAATAGACAAATAGGAAAGAAAAAAGAAAAACAGGAAATATACAATTTTAAAGTAATATAAATTTATACAAAATATACATTGGAAATATGGCGTGTAGCCACAGTACAATGTACTCATGACAGTTGCTATCAGTCACTTTATTGACTTACACTGCAATTATTAAGAACAATAATTTTTTATTTCCTATCTCTGTATTTTTCTTATCATATTGAATTTCTTTTCTTTTGCCAGACAGCAATTCAGGGGAAGCCCTGCAGTGCTGTGTGGTAAAACCATCACGATAATGGTTCTTTTCTACGTAAAGTTCATACCATACGGCCTGTATATTCTTATTTGATGAATCAGATGTTTCTTCTTTTTGGATAGAGAAAACTGTAGCGCTGCTCAATAATTTTGTCTAACTGTTATTTCCTTTCATGGATGAGTCGGCCATAATCGATTTAACCGCAACATCATGGCACTGACCTCGCCAGACTTGAGGATACAATTTATCTGTCATTTAAAATGATCATATTTGAGCAAAAATTCTCATATATATACACCAACATACATGTATTAATCTTGGTTCTTTCCCAATTAAAGGAATGAGTATGTCTTTCTGGATCTCTTCAGTCGTTCGTAATAAAATACATACAGTGTCTTTGGCGTATATTTTGATGTCTGACTCGTTAAATGAAGAGTTAATGTGACAATATCAAATTCTTTAAAAACGCTGACGAAAGAGAAAAATCGGCATGTCCACTGAGGAGCATACAGAGCGCTGATGGTTGGCAAATATATACAAATTTTCAACAAACTAACTTCAATAAGTACAAAGTCCCAAATTTTGTTTCTGCATTTCTCGTCGTTTTAAAGTCCCCTGAGTCCAAAAGTGTAAAATTATTTATACTAGTTAAGTAACGCTGTATCAGCGTGTAGTCGGAACGAAGCTGCTCGAACCTTTATTTTCTAGATTATGAGGGAAAAAGAAACAAGGAATCATTCGTTCTCAACAATATATTTGATTTCTATTGGATCATTTAAAGGTACGAATATAAGGTCAGAATAAGCCATTAATTAATTGCTATGCCAACGTCTCACGAAATTCTGACTATCGCTACGGGCCTTGGACTTACAGATTGACTCGTAGCGATCTTTATTGTAACTCTTTAGAAATACTGAGTCAGTTATTTTTTCACTCGACTCAATGTAACATAGGTAAGACAATGTAACATATGATTTTTGGAAGAGTTAATCCCTGTGATTTATGTATAGTCATCGAGAATGCTAAGGTAAGGGAAAACTGTATACGAAATTGCAATATACTGCCATAGTTCGAAGAGCGTATTATGAGGATTATTGGAAACAGATTACCATAGATGAAAGGTCCCTGATAGCTATCGATTTCCACTAAAATAAACTGAGGAAGAGCTGGAGGGCGAGCATTAGGAACATATATAATGTAGCCTATAGTTCCTAATGAACCATTGACGAGACCTCCTTGCACTCATAAGTTGACTCTCGGCATGATTCTGGCTTTAACTGAGAGATTCAAATACTTGGAGAGACCAAGAGCTGTGTCATCTTTGGACGAAGGCGGGGCATTATCTGGAGTGTTTTCAGATGCTATATAAGCAAGAGGGCATCCAGTTGACTGCAAGTAGTCTTCGTTGCTTTGTTTAACTGGCTCGTTTCTTGGATATAGCTCTACTGTCATTTGGAACTGATCAAGTTCATCTCTGGATAAAGAGGCTCGATTTCTTGTCGTCAGAATGTTCAGCTCTGTATCAGGGGCATCACCGGAAGCTAGATGTTGTAAGACATCTGTGAAGGAACTATCTGCGCTATTTTGTCTATGAGAATTACTAAGTTCAATGAACTTCTCAAAAGAATCCTAATTACTAAGTTCAATGAACTTCTCAAATCTCCCCCGTGGAGAGGAATTTCGAAAAATCCCTTATTAGTGTGCGTTCTCGTGACGTACCCTATGTACCAAATTTCAACTTTGAACTCCTAACCGTTTCTGCACTTAACATTTCCATTGTTACGTAACATTTCCATTGTTGACTCTTTCATTCTTAACGCCTCCATTGTTGACACTTCCATTGTTACTTAACGCTTCCATTGTTGATGGAAGTGTTAAAACATAATCCTGTCCCTCTCCCCCGTGGAAAGGAATTTCGAAAAATCCCTTATTAGTATGCGTTCTCGTGACGTACCCTAACTATGTACCAAATTTTAACTTTGAACTCCTAACCGTTTGGGCTCTGCGCTGATTATTATTATTATTATGTTGGGTTAAGTGAGATATACTCGGTTAACACCGGTGGCTGTGTACCATGCCGGACAAAAGTCAAGGCATAGTAATCAAAACAGAAATTAAAGAAGTGTATCAGTGTGTGTGTCTGTATTCAGGAATTTTCTCACAATATGACATGTATTCAATATAGTGGCCTTCTGTAGTGTGATGTATGTGTTTCTATTCAATTGTAACGTGCCCAGGCTTTTGTGTAGTGTGTGTGGTATGACACCTGTAGAGGAGAGAACAACAGGTACTGTACAATAAGCACCATCCACGATGTTATATGACATCCACGATGTTATATTTTTTCAAAATTGCACCAAACAAACACAGATTTAAAGAAAGTGCACCTTTTCGCGACATTTTGCTCATTGGTTTGTGTTCGTAAATAATCATATTATATACGAATCAAAGAAATGTCGCGGTAATTTAAATCGGCGTAAATTCTGAGCTTGTTTTAGGCTTTGAGCAGACTGCGTTATATCGAATCAGCGTTAAGCGGGGTCTTACTGTAATTTCAAAACCTGCGTTATTGTATGGATTTTGCTGAAATTGAATATAACTATTCTTGTTCGCTTTGTAATTCATTGATTGCTTCAATAACGAGCTTATATAGGGGCGCCAGTACATTGGGGCACTCGGAACACGTGTCTCAATGCTTTCATATTTAATATTTGGAGATGAAATGTAAGTAATGTCGTAATATAATAGTTACGCACGTTTCATTTATCGTAAACTTTGGAATTATAAACATACTAACGATCGATCTTTGATATAATTATTACTTATAGATAACGGTGGATCTACTTTTCTCAAGCGATCAAGTCTATCCTTTTTTAATTAGTCTACGTTTAAAGTACAGATAACCCCCGTATATCACGGGAGTTACGTTCAAAATAATTGACGTGTTATACGAAAAAAAGAACTAGTAAGAAAAGGGGGGTTAGGTTCCAAAAATTAAAAAAAAAAACGTGCTATCATATTTCCATAATTAAGATAAATATCTTTATTTAAATTTTCTTAAGTGATACATTTTAATAATCCTTGTAAATTAAACAATGTTTTTTTCGTCATCACTAAGCACTATTAATTGAGGACGTTTTCTTTTTGGCAAGTTATCCTTATTCTCTGAGCATTTTTCTGCATTATCTTCAGATCCATGCTTTACCTTTTGCAAAAAGTATGTAATTTTAGATTGCTTGCTTTTAGTTAAAATATCTTTATAAATTTCGTTATATGGTGCTAAGCATTTATGAAGAATAAAGCAAGTATGGAATAAGAAAAAAAACATTTGGCAACTCAAATCCAGAAGCGTCGAAATCTGGCAACATTGAAAAAAGTTTCGAGAAGGACCATGTGTATCGACAGAAGGTGGGAAAAGAAAATTTACATACTTAAATACTAATAATTCAGGAAAATAATAATTTACGTGAACTATTAGTACTTAAGTATGTAAAAATTTATTACATTTCATGTTGTACGAGGGTTTTACCCAATTTTCGAACCGTGTTAGAGTGAGTTCGTGCTATAAAAGTACCGTGTTATACGGGGATGGTCCCAATTCTCGAACCGTATTAGAGTGAATCCCTGCTATAGAAGTGCCGTGTTATACGGGGATTACCTGTATATACATATTCTATGGGAATATGTTTAAAATTCCTATTTCTATAAACAAAAACGTAACTTCTTTAAGAAAGTATTTGGTTATATAAGATATTATGCGTTATTTTTAATGGAGTCGTTGACTGTCAATTAAATTGATCTTATAAATAAACTATCAAATAAACCAGCACTGCTCGGGTGAAAAATAAGATCACACCTTTAAATCTATATTAAAAGTATGGTTATTTTAGCTCACGCTGCCTATGATTGTATGTTTACTGTAAAGTGTCAAAGGACAAAATCAGAGAAACGCTAGTGTCCAAATTTCACGAGACTTTAAATTTTCTATGTATCATACAATTACTGTAATTGGTTGTTAGTATTAGGCCATTAGAAATATTTTGACTATAAAAAAAAAATATTTTGACTATAAAAAAAATTTTGACTACTTAATTTATAGTTATAGTTTTTTTATAGTCTTATATTTCTGTCTTCAATATTTTACGTTAGTATGTTATAATGTTTTTAATACTTTAAATTACTTACCTCCAAATTTTGCATTATTGATTTAATGTCTCACTTTCTATGTAGAGTGGATGTAGAACGAAGCAGAGTAAACTTGTGTTATATACTATTTCAAGCTGAGTAAAGAGTTGAGAAGTTTAAAACTGAATCCGAAACTCAATGGCGTAGTTCTGGTTTGGTTTTGATATTGCAAAATAAAAATAATAGGTAGAGAGATTATTTTTTGATAATACGCATATTAACAGATAAATAACCCCTAAGAGATAACCATTTTACTTATTCAAAGCTAAAACCTTATCGTTTTTAAAATAAATAGCTTAAGATTAGAAAAAAATGTGTTAAAACATGTATGGCATCTAAAATCGTTAATTACCGAATACAGTTTACAGTAGATGAAATAAATTACTTTGTAACTTTTATATTTGTACTTAAGAAAATAAATAAATTGTACTTTATAACAGTTTACTTTGTTTTATTAATTCGAAAATCATTCTATTGTATAAATAATTATTTGTATATGAACGTATAATGCAGACATGGGCAAATGAGGCTCTTTTTTGAGTTACATGCAGCTCTTGCTGAAAGTGTTACTTTCTGTTTTTTATTATTATTTTTACAATTTAATTTTTATAATTTTGTGAAAATATGTTTATTAAGAAAATTTAATATTTGTTTTATATTATATTATATTAAATAATAAAATCGCGCGCCTTACCATACTATCCACCACGACAATACAGAACTGCGGCTCTCATGCATTTTGCAAAACCTACATTTTCGCTCCCACTGAACTCTTGCTTGCCCACTCCTGGTATAATGCAACATCAAAACCAAAACAATTAAGCTATTATGTTTTGGTTTCGGTTTTCTCAACGCTTCATACACTGCTTCGAAGCGTGTGCGGTAAAATATACTTTGTTTTGCTCCACTTTATACAAATTACTAACTTGCAACTCCAGACATTCTGTTAAAAATACAAAATTTCGAGGCAAGTAATTTAATGCGTTACACACACTGTAGCATACTAACATAAAGTGTTGGAGACAGATATATTTTTAGTCAAAATATTTGTATAACACTAACAATGAATTAGGTCTACATTAAATTTAAGATAGATGAGAAATATACTACGAAATTCAGACATCTTATCTTCCCGTTATTTTTTTCTTGACACTTGATAATAAACATACAATTGTCAATGTCAATAGAATTATTACCGTATTAGCCCGAATATAACGCGATATTTTTCGACCATTTATTTTCCGTTAAAAAATCGACTCGCGCTAAATTCGGGGTTTAAGTAATGGAATGTAATATAAACAAGGACATTTTCCTACAGAGATTGAAACGCGACTGAACGTCAGACCTAGCTCGACCGACCACTTCAAAACAACCATGTGATCTAGTTAGTAGGCCTGCGCTTTTGTTTGCATAGCGCTACTATAGTAAGGCTATGTCTCCGCTTGTTCGAAGTTCATTAGTCACGTGATTTTTCGACCGCCTTTTAGTCACGTGGGCTCTCACAGACGCCATTTTTTATCTTAAAATTGTGAAATTTTTGGCTTCGCTCGAAAAATTATTATTACATCTTTCTTTTCTTTATTTTCTCTACTTTTAAACAATGTAAAATATTTCTATATTGACAAAAATGCTTTATTTGTGTCGAATTTAATGTAATTTGATACGTAAAACGCAAAAAATAAACATATCAAATTTCAACTCGCTGTAATTTATCTCATGTTTCACCGATTGCCATCGGGTTTGTTTGTAAATGGGGAAGAAATATGACTCATTCAAGTTAAGTCAGTAGAAATTTCGTACTACTGCGAGAAAATTTGTCAATAGACCCGCTTTACCCCCTAACGCGAAAGTCAATAATGAATAACGGAAGTCAATGAGTTCTCATTCTGAAAACAGTTCAGATTCTGAATAAACATTTCCGTTTTTTGTTGTTACTTACGTAATATTAATTTTGTTTTACATTACTTAATTTTATTGACATGAATGTAACCTGTGTTATTAGCTATAAATACCTAAATAAATGCTTATCTGATTGAATTTTACTTTCTTTGAATTCTTTTATGAGTATTATTTTTTTTTCTAAATATCTTTATGAAAATTTTGGAGTCGCGTTAAATTCGGGGTCGCGTTATATTCGGGCTAATACGGCAGTCGTCACTACGTTCCGACAATTATTATATTATATAAATTATTTATATTATTATATTATATAAATTATTTATATTTATAACCCTGGATAATTATTTTTTGACCGATAACATATTTTCCTTCTGTTACGTATAACAGCCGAAAAAGTACTCAATTCAAGTATATGTAAGATCGCACAAGATACAATAAAGGTGGATGACCGTGAACGTGAATTTATAAATGTCAAATGTTTATATAAATGTTATATAAACATTTCCAGAATTATCTGTATGTTATCAATAGTTTATGAAGCAATTCTTTCAGATCAAAAGTCGATGGCGACCAGACGTGTCAGTAACATTTTATTCTATTCTAGAAATAGTTTAAATCCAGTTTTTACATCATTAAAACAAAGGATTATCAGTAAGAGTTACTTCACTTATTCTCAAAATCCTAATCACTATCCAAGAAAACAAAGTAAATGGACCTCTGCGGAAGAAGCTGTTTCTGTAATTAAATCTGGTGGGTTGTTTTTCACTCGAATAATTTTAACACATAATTATATCGTACACACCAGTGGTCTAGTGGATAGAACCAGTAGTTGGTCGCCTGACCCACGGTTGTCCACGTGGAATTTTTCGGGTTTTCTTCACTTTTGTAACATCTAAGTTTCCCATAAAAGACATCCCAGGAGGCATTCTCCCTCGGCAGATCGCCCATGTGACGCGTTACCGTATGTCAATTGAACCAAAACCCATTGTGAGTTCGGCCGAATGGTGAGAGACGGGGTCTTGCATATCCGGAACAGACTACCCCCGAAAAATTCCCGGAATTTTTCGACCGGTCCGCATTCGTTCGCTGATCTCCCAGTGTTATGATGAACATTAACCACTCGGCCCTTTGTACTACATCGTTTAATGAACACGGCTGGTTCTTTTGGGATATTAATTCTGCCATTCTTTTCTACAGTAAAATTACTTATCTAACTCCGATCACGCTCTTTATGACATCGTATGCTCTTTGATACGGGGAAGCCATTGCCAACAAGTGCTCCGATGATATATCGTTTTCAAATAATCGTTTTCTAACTGTAGTTTTTTTTAATTGATTCTATTACAGGTGATAGAATATTTATCGATGGACTATTTACTCTACCACAAAAGCTTGTTTCAACGTTTATACAATATGCCAAAGTTTCCAGACAAAAGAAACCCGTTGCTTATTCTCTTATTATTTCCGGCGATTTCAGTTGTTTGGAATCAGAATCTCCAGGTACTGTAAGAGTAAGAAACTGAGTTAGGTGTTTATTCGTTATTTATAAAAATGCGTGCTTTCAGATATGTTCCGCTGCATTGTACCCTTTGTTAGTCCGTATCTCCGCCGTGCCGTAAATTCTGGAAAAGCTGATTACGTGCCAATTTTTGTTACGGATATCCCGATGTACTTACATCGACAACCGGTTGACGTTGCTTTAGTTCACGTAACACCACCGGACGAACGAGGTTTCTGTTCGTTAGGAGGCACCGCGGGATGCACTAGAGCCGCAGTCGAAAGTGCCAAATGCGTTATAGGTATGAATTTATTATAATATTTATGTTTTTTATAGAATGAATTTGTAATTATCTTCTTTTCCACTAGCGCAAGTCAATTCTAACCAACTTAAAACGTTTGGAGATAGCCAAGTTCACGTGAATCGCTTCGATTTCTTAGTGGAAGGGCATCACGAACTAACGGAGGTGCCGTCCAGGCAAATTACAGAAATGGATTTAAAAATAGGAAAATTAATTGCTGATAATTTAGTGGATGATGATGCCACGTTTCAGATAGGTAAGGCGTGACTTTCTAATAAATATGTTTTGCAATAACAAGCTCGTAATACGTCAGTTGGGTTGCCCATACAAGGTTCAATACAAGTTTCTTTTTAAGACATAGACTAACAAGTGAATGTGGCCAGCGAATTGAGCTTCGGGCGCCAAAATACTATATGCATATTTCTCTTTCTAATATTTCTGTCTGTAGTACCTCGCAATAAAAAAACACGTTATAATAAGCCCATCGGAATGCAACACAAAGGCGATCTGCCAGGGGAATGGGGATGCTTCCCGAGAGGACTTCTATGCGAAACTGACAAATATTTGGGTGTTAAACACGGAAAACTTCACTTGGCCAGCGACCAACTATCGTGTTCGGTAGTGTTATCCACCCGGGCACAAGTAGATTAGAGAAAAATTAAAATACTAGTGCAAAAATTGAAAATGATTTAAAATTAATATATTAATTACGATTTATTTTTGTATAAAGCAATAAGAGTTTTCTAACATATTCTAAAATTAGATTTTATGGTTAATGTTACCCTAGGTATACAAGATGGCGGCTCGTCTCTGACTCCAGCGTACAGAAGCAAGGAAACAGTGGAGACGCACGTTTTCTAAACCTAACCTATTCTAATAATTTAGTTACTAATAATTATGGTAATTTATTAGAATAAGTTAGGTTTAGAAAACGTGCGTCCCCACTGTTTCCTCGCTTCTGTATGCTGGAGTAAGAGATGAGCCGCCATCTTGTATACTTAGGGTAATATTAACCAATTTTATAAATATTTTAGGTGTTGGATCGATTCCCGACGCCGTTATGACTTCACTTAGACAACATCGCAATTTGGGTGTTCACACCGAAATGTTCGGCGATGGTCTTGTCGATCTCTTTAACTCTGGAGCCATTACTAATCGATACAAGACCGTTATTCCGGGGAAGATAGTTACTGGTTATATTATCGGTTCTAAAAAGCTTTATGATTTTCTCAACAATAATATGGACGTAGGTAAGTAGAATTAAATTGCTTTCAGCTTTACATTAATCTTGTTAATCTGCTGTTGCAACCGACATCTACTGGTATTTGAAGTGTGTATCAAATCTCTTACGACAAAATAATGTATTTGCATTGCAAATTTACACGGTTAGAGTTCGAAAAAAGTGACTGATTTCCATTTGGGAAATGTTCACTTTTTCCCCTCTCAATAAAAATAAAATGTGCATTTAAGCAAATACACAGAATTCATAGAAGAGTTAATGCACAGAATTCATAGAAGAGTTAATTAATACATAAAAGAGTTACTACACAGAATTCATAGTTCATTAATACACAGAATTCATAGAAGAGTCAATACACAGAATTTATAGAAGATTGAATACACAGAATTCGTAGAAGAGTTAATACACAGAATTCATAGAATTTATAGAAGAGTCAATACATAGAATTTGTGTAGTTATTACTTATTGTAGGCATATATGTTAGAATTTATGTAGTAGAATTTCATGACTTGAAATGACATGAGAGCTTTAAGCTGTTTATGCAAGAGAGAAGAACAGGAGGAGAGGAAACACTAAGGGTACCGAAGTCACGCGCCTACAGGAATTCTTTCTAGTTGCATTTACGCAAAAGCGGGAAGGGAAAGCCCGATGAATTTTACAAAGCATTGAAATCTCAAGTTCCCTCATTAACTCTATTAACATTTCCTTCCTTTCAATGGTCTCCCTGTGTATTTTGCAGCTTGTCGAGCTATTTTCTTCACGTTCGACAGATTGCTGGCGATGCTCCATCGTCGTCATTTTATTGTCGTTGCGCGGAAGCCAGACTGCCGAACTACCGAGTATTTGGCAGCATGTATGACAAACATGCAGAAAGAGATATCACTAGTGTTCTACAAAATCACTATCTTTCCCATTAAGCGGATTTCCCATTAGACCCACTAGACCCTGGTTTAGGGGCGCAAGATTAAAATAATGCAAGAACAATTTTATGTAGAAACAACTCAAAAAGGAATTATTACAAATTAAAAGCTTAAGTTGAGACAAAATAAAACATATCAGTCGAGTGGTATTAATATATGTAAGGTATATACTTTACGTGAACAAAGTGGTAGTACTAAATAACCGGATAAAAATGCAATTATTGCAAAATTAAAATAATAAAATAGAATAAGTCGATGCAAAAGTACACTATTAGTTTGGGGGCTCCTGCATATTATGCGCTTATGGGCGCCATATTTCTAAATGCACCATTTCTTGCTTTCAATTATCACTTATCAATTTATAAAATACAATTCAATTTATAAGAAAATAATGTTTAGCTTATATTTACATAATGTATTCAATTTATATTAATACACAATAAAATATGTACGCTCGTTATTTTATTTTTTAATTTATTTTTGATTGCAGTCTAAAATTCACAATGTTTTCCATTCATATATAACTAACACTATACATTGATAATTATAATATAGAAATGAGGGATGTCAGTTTCACTAACAACACGGGAGTGATCGCTTCCAATCACAAAATGGTGGCCATTAATTCCTGCATCGAGATCGATTTAGCTGGAGAAGTTGCAGCCGATTGTATTGGACCATACATATATTCGGGTAAGCTATTGTTCTCGTTAAACTACTGTTCGTAGCTTTTACGTTTGTGTGTTCTCTCAATTTCTTTCATTTGGCGTGATTTAGTTTGATGAGATAAGGCAACGCAACACAGGGAGATCTGAAGACTTTCTGTCGGAAACTGGTCCCTGTTTTCGTGTTAGATCAATAATAGTTTTCAGTTTTATCTACTTGTCCACTGGTAGGCACATCACACGAATGATATCATGAAACTGTTCCATAATGACTTTAATTGCTCTTAAAATAATATTAATAGTTTATTTTTGGGTCATACTGTATGCTATATAAGTTATTTTAAGTCGTTACACTGCTCATCTAATATTTTTGAATTTCCAATCTCAGTGCTTAAAGCGATAAAATTTGAAATTTTAATTTCGGCAAAAGTATGCACCATATTGATGTCGTTTGTCAAATACTGATGTCGTTTACTCCTTGTACAAAAAACACATAGAATACAAGTGAGAGAAAGAAATTTACCGTATGTAGAGTACGATTATTTCACACGCGTTTTGTTAATTTTAAAACTGTTTAATTTTTAATGGTTTATAATTATTAATACAAATTTTAGTTGCAAATACTAAACAGTAATTTGTAAATAATAATAATAATAATAATAATAATATATGTGCATGCTTTTCTCTATTTTACATATACTGTATAATGTATAAAAACCAGCAACTTATTCACTTAAAGTAATAGTACCAAAACTTGTACCGTACAGTACATCAGTCGCAAATAGACATACTGGAAATATAGAAATATGTTTGTAACGTAAGAATTTTTTAAAATGACATTTATTATATTGATTTCAATATACACATATTTTTCTTTTAATTATTTCCGTCCTGGGGCACTAAGTAAGCCTTTTTTCAAGCCTGTCTTGAGTTCGATTATGTTGCGTTGCCCTATCTCAGGGGTCGGCAGTTTGTCAAGTGAAAAGAGCCAAATTGTCATGGAAACAGGATAACAAAAGTACCAGAGAGCCGCATATATGTAATATACATATGTATAGGTCCTATACATATCCTATATAAATGTGCGAAATACGACACACGACAGGGGCGCCTATAGTGGCCGTTTTTGGCATAACGTTACACGGACGGACACGCGTTCAATGGGTTATATATATAGATATGCTTCAAATGCTACCACTCGCATGCGACTCATATTGATCAATGACAGTGTGGTCATGTGCGGACGGGCTTAAGAGTGGTACAGAGGGTATGCCGTACGAGTCGAAGTTTGTTCGGCGGCTCTATCTCGTAAACTCATAAGTTATAAGGCTGCTTGAGATGAGGTGAAATTGGAGTTTATGTCCGAAGAGCCGCAAACGTCTATGCAAAGAGCCGCTCCTGCCGACCCCTGCCCTATCCCACCAGAACGTCCAGAACTTTATTAATGGGCCTCACTCATAGGTATAGCCCAGAAATAAGAAGAGGAAAAAAAGGAGGAAAGTTTGAAAAGTTAAGGTGGAGGTGAAGGGATAGGGGGATAGGAAAGAATGAAAGATAGTTGTGGTCCATGGAGTCCCATGACTTTTACATCGTATTTACAGTGCTAGGTAATACTGCATAACAATAGAACGAGGAACATAAAAATTGTTGAAGTACAAATTTAAGCGCGTGGAGTGAACAAGGCGTGACTATTTACATATGTACAACGAAAGGCTATTAACGTAGTTAATACCAAACTTTTGTAAGCGCAACGTATATCGACTGACTATATTGTTATTACCACTAAGTAGGAGAATTCAGTTTAGGATGTTAATACTTTTTGCGAACTCTTTAAAGGCTGCATATATTTTCTTGTTATTAATAAACTTCTTCAGTTCGCATGGCCAAAGTTCATTTTCATCATTTACCTTTTTTCTTAGAATTTTCCTTTGGTTCGTAAAGTTTGGACAGAGATAAATGATATGTTGTGGCGTGTCTGCTTCTTGCAGAGGGCATTGGCACATACCATCTGTCTTTTTAATAAACCTCCTGAGGTAATTCCGAAAGTTCCCATGTCCTGTCAACAGTTGGGTTATGTTGAAGTTGTGTATTAAATGTTCGAATTTATTACGTTGCTTGACGTCTGGAATGTATTCGTGTGTTATTCTTCCAGTCGTGCCCTCATCCCATCTCTTCTGCCACCTTTGCCAGATGAATTCCTTGATATTCTTTTTTAACCAAGTTATGGGAGTGTAACTATAATTGTAGTTATTTGTCCAATTCGGAGCCGAGCGAGCCAAAAGATCCGCCCTCTCGTTACCTTGAGTACCCGCGTGCCCTTTTATCCAATTTAGATTAATTCTAATTTTACTTCTTAGGTGTTTAAGTATGTTAATGCTTTCTCTAACCGCAATCAGCTTGATGTTCATGTTTTTAATCTGATGCAATGCCACTCTGCTATCGCTGTAGATCGTTACCCGATTGAATTTGTGGTGTTGTCTGTTTTCATTTATCCAATTGAGAGCCCTGTAGATTGCATATGATTCTGCTTGATTTGCTGTGCAGTGGTTCTGAAGTTTATATCTAGCCTGGTAGATGTTTTTGTCTTTGTTTTTCACGACTATGGAACTTCCCACTCCCGCTCCTGACTTTGATCCGTCTGTAAAGATACATAGTCCGTTTGCTATAGCGCTTTCGTTCAAATTGATTTGTTCGTCGATCGTGAAGCTAGGATGGTATGCGTAGTCCTGCGGTTCCTTATCCAGTTTGTACTTCTGTATGTGGTCAGCTGTATTTTTTGCTTCTTCTTTGACCCCTATTTTTTCTGTTTCTCTGTTGTATGTTTCCCTATTGATGCGTCCCGATGATAGTTTTAGTTGTAGAAATTGCCAGACCTTTCCTATGATGATGAGGTCAATTAGTGGGAGGTTTGCAATGACAAGGGTGGAGTCAGTAGGGGCTGTCCTGTAAGATTTTGTAATCGAAATTGCAGACTTCCTTTGTGCTGAAAGGAGTTTCCTTTTAATGCGTGTTTTTGTAACCGCTTCCCCCCAGATCTCACATCCATAGGTGATCATTGGTTCAATTACCGCCGTGTAGAGTAACCTGCATGCCTTACTATCGTAGCCCCATTTGTTCCTTGCAATCGATGCTAGAGAGTGTATAGTATTGACAGTCTTATCGTATATGTAATATACATGGTTCTTCCAAGTCATCTTGTTGTCTAGTACGATACCTAGATATTTAATCTCTGTGCTGTTCCTGATTCTTTAATCATCCATTTTAATTATTAGTGCTTTCTGAAGCGGTGTGGATTTTGGGAATACTATGCACTGACATTTCCCGTAGTTAATTTTCAGTTTCATCATTTTACTCCACTGCGAGATTTTCTCAAGAATTTCGTTCGCCCTGTTCTGAAGAACTTTTTGGTTACTATGTGTAATTGCTAATAGCGTGTCATCTGCATAACCCTGGAGTTTACAGTTAAACTCCTTTGGTATTGTACCTTCAATTTTCAGTAGACTGTTATATATGAGATTCCATAGGAAGGGACCAGATCTGGACCCCTGGGGGCAGCCCCTTTTTATTTCCTTGTTAAGATAAGTTTTACCATTATTGATTATGAAAATTTCTCTTTTCTTTAAATAGTTCTCGACCATCTTAAAAATATTCTTTGGACATTTTGTATGTTTAATCGCTTCCAGGATGGCGGGCCACCGTGCGTGGTCGAACGCCCCTTTGAAGTCAATAGTAATTAATAGAGTATGCTCCCCTTTTTTCTTAGCTGTTTTGATGTATGTGACCAGTGAGTCTAGAGCACTTATTGTATTTTTCCCTTTGCGGAATCCAAACTGATTTTTATCTATGTAATTGTTACTCTCGCAATGGTATTGTAATCCATTCACCATTAAGCCATCCAGTATTTTTCCTATAACTGATAATAAGGATATAGGTCTATAGTCCGATGGTTTAGTTGGATTTGCAGTCTTTGGGATGAATTTGATATTGGCTCTCTTCCAAATGGTGGGGAAGAATCCGAGTTCCAAACATTTATTAAAAATGATTGTAAATGTGACTGGTATAGCCTCGTATGCCATTTTTGCCATAATTGGTGTAATACAATCAGGACCGGGTGCCTTGTTCAGTTTAAGATTTTTAAATTCTTTGTAAATTTCTTGTCCAGTGAAAGGGGTGTCGTCTGCAGAGAGGTTCTCAGTGTTGTTATTTTGTCTAATTTCTTGGTGTGTACTTTCGTCTAATAATGGGTCATCTTCTGGGAAGAGTTCACTAGTAATGATTTCGTACGTTTTTTGTATTGAGTTTTCATTGTTGTTAATTTTGGTGAGTAAGTTATCCGGAATCCTAGCTTGTTTTGTCTTTTTCCTTGCAATATAGTATGGAATTGACCATATTTGATCTTTTCCTAGGCTTGTGCAAAACCTCCTCCAGGACTCAGTTCTTGTCTTGATAATATTTGTTTTATATTCCCTGAATTGTTTCAGGTACTCCTGCCTAAGGGTTTCTTTCCTGTTTGTGTCAACTTCTCTTCTAAATTTATTTCTCGTTTTCCTGAGTGTTCTCCGCTGTGCCGTAAGATCTGCCGTCCACCATGGAGTAGTATGTTTTACTGTCCTAACCGTTGTGGCATGATGGTAAGCTGAATATATGATTTTATGTAATTCTTCCACTTTGTTGTCTAGTTCCGCAGTATTTCGTATGTTGACTATGTTCTCACAGTTCCAGTTTCTCTTAATGTGATTTTTGTATTTATCCCAATTGGTGTTTTGTTTAATTGTATAGCTCTTTTGTATCCCAGTTACCATAATATTAATGTCTATATAGTTATGATCACTTGCCGTGTGATCATCCAGTGTGTTGCACTGAATGTTGAAACTATTAAGATGGCTATTGGCTAGACATACATCTATCCAACTCTCTCCTGTAGTTGACGTAAAGGTTGGGAGTGTACTTGTGTTTAATGACACCATGTTGAGGCTATTCATTAGTTCTACCAATTTAGTTCCTCTTGGATCTTCTTTTGGACTGTGCCAAATCGAGGACTTGGCATTAAAATCCCCTGTTATCAATATTGGAAAGTTTTTCAGATGTTGTACAGTTTTGTTGAGTTCTAGTGAATCTGAGATTTCTTCAGATGGGGAACAGTAGAATGAAATCATAATTATCGATATATTTTGGTGATTTATCATGATGGTGGTAAAATTCCTATTAGTGTGATTACTCAATTTTTGAGCATTGAGATTTTTATTTAGAATAACAAAGCCAGATTTTGGGTTTTCGCTTGGATCAATGTTATTTATCACCTGTAGTTTCCCGTACATTGCTATTCTCTTGTCGTAGCAATATGGCTCTTGAAGAGCTAATATATCCGCTTGATACTTGTTTGCGACGAACAGTGCTTCAGAGGTAGCAGCCTTGCTATGTTGAGTGTTAATTTGTATCACTTTAATTTTACTCTGTGTATTTGTAGTTGACTGAGTACTATTATTATTTAGATTACTCCCCATAGTTTGTTAACTGTACTTTCCTTGTTTTAAATCTCTGTAATATTTCACAACTTTTATGAAATGCATTGTGATTTGTTGGGATTTTACGATTTGGAGGTTGGTTTCTGTTGTATTTGCAACAATTTATGCAACAGGGTGTGCTGTTTTTATTCTGGCACTCTGTATGTTTGTGAGCCTTTGTACAGTGGCTGCATCTTGTGTCCTCTTGGCATTCACTTGCAAAGTGATTAAACCCGCAGCAGCGGAAGCATCTTATAATCGGAATGAAGTCATCGACTTTAATGTTGGCCCATGAGATTGAGAGGTATTGTGTGTTTATTATTTTTCTTCTTAGTTCCGGTGTTACTGATAATACATAATGCTTACAATTTTCTCTTAGTTTGCCTTTACTAATAACAGTGCTTATTTTACAACTATCCGAAAAGTCTTCTTTCCCAATTTTATCCCAAATGTCGTTTTGTCTGTATAGGGTTTCTATAAGTTGATCCTCCTGCACCGATTGAGGTACGTTTAGCAAGCCCTATCCCACCCACCAAATATAACCATGAATATAATAATAAGAATAAGAATAATTAAAATGAGCAATTGTTTTATTGTGAAATGGTCACAATGCCGGGCTGCAATTTTTAATCATATTTTAATTTATTTAATTTAAAATATACTCTATCCACCTCAAATTAAACGAGTCTTGTTCGTGTACTGTACATCATAAATGATAAAGACGACCCTTAAAAGATGAGTTCGAAAGATATTTCAGCATCAGGTGCTTCAAATATCTTCGCGGTTGAAGTAAATTTTGTAACTGTCCGAATTTGGCCATAACAAAATTTGTTTGGCCACCACTGGCTTAAAGCTTTGATGGTACGCTGTTAATAAGTCAAATGCAAGTTTACATTGTTGTATTTATCATTGTTTCGTGGCTATTGGAAATTTTCTCTCATCAATACCAATGTAATTGTGTTCTACAGATTTTAATACAAAACTATTAAAGATATTTATATAAAATATTAATTGGCTTTTAATAGATATTCTGTGATAAATCATTTCAATCCTAATCCATTAGGACTTGGAGGACAAGCCGATTTCTTAAGAGGAACGGCTGAAAGTTTAGACCAGAAGGGGAAACCGATACTAGTATTACATTCTAGGACCAGTAAGGGAGAAGCTAAAATAGTTCCTCATCTAAAGCCTGGTAAGTAGGCTTGGAAGCTTTCAGGCTAAAAATTTTATATGAAAAGATTTCAGGGTTTCAAATCTATTTAAACACAAATCTGAAAGCTTTTCAAGAGAATTTATAGTAAAATGTAAAAAATTTTCAGGGTCAGCAGTTGCATCCACGCGTGGCCACGTCCATTACGTAGTTACAGAATATGGAATTGCTAATCTTTTCGGCAAGACACTAAGACAGAGAGCTTACGAATTAATTCAAATTGCCCATCCCGACGACAGAGAGAGTTTAGAAAGAGCCGCATTTGATAGATTCAAGTGCATGCCTTCACCTTGATCAAGAATACCAGATTAGGAATAATTGGCAACAGATTCTTTGTTGAAGATAGACTAAATATATATTCATAAAAATCCGCAGCGTTATTATTAATGGCATAAAAATTTAAGTTAATGTTACCTATGATGCCAAAATGGCGGCTCGTCCCTGATTCCAGCAAACAGAAAAAAGGAAACAGTGGAGACGCACATTCTAACCTAACCTATTCTAATAATTTGGTTGGTAATAATTATGGTAATTTATTAGAATAGGTTAGGTTAGAATGTGCATCTCCACTGTTTCCTTTCTTCTGTTTGCTGGAATCAGAGACGAGCCGCCGTTTTGGCCAATTAATCAAAATTTATTTTATATCTTGCATTTATTTTTGAATCACACTTTATGGCTCTGTAAGATTGTCACATTCGAAACTGCCCTTTTTCCAGAACACCGGGAGAAATCCTTCGTTTCCACATCATGACAATCGAACAGTTTCCTGACAGAAAAAGACAGACAGACACGCGATGCCACTTATTTTTGTAAACAGGAAGTGACACCACGTTCCTTTTTCTGGTGTCTGTTTCTAGAATATTTTCCGCCAATGTAGAAGCCAAACATAATCATATGAAAAGTTCGTTAAGTCGAAACGAAAACAGGAAGAACAAAGATACTGTACAAATATTTTTTTTTTGTATCTCCTTTACACGCAATCATTGCTTAAAACACTATTAAAAAATTAAATCTTTGTTTTGTAGTGTTAAACAAAAACAAATGAGATAAATCGGAAATATTCGTATCAAATGCACAGTTATCCATCAAAAGATAGCTGGAAGGATGTCTTCTGGTGGATATTGTTAAGGCATTACAGGAACTACCTTATATAACAGAATGGAAAATAGAGAGATTAGCGTCATTGAAATCTCAATTAATGCATTTGTTACAGCTCTAGGCTTTGCTCATTTATAAGTATTTAAGTGTAATTGTTCGTAGAATAAATAAGCCTAGAGCTGTTTTCTTGTCATCGTCTCTGGTCTTCCCCTAGTTTCCGCCTATCTCCAACCTTTTCGACATCATTATTACTTTAGAAACAATTACAAAGAAAACAATATCATCAGTCATTTTACAAAAAGTTCTCTGTTGTTATACAGGAAGGTTGGGTAACTTTTTAAATGGAGGGCTGAAAAAATATCTAAGGTGCAGGTACACGCGAACCAAATTTCGGTTAGATTTACATTAGGTAGCCAAAATGGCGGCTCGTCTCTAATTCCAGCAAACAGAAGGGAAACAGAGGGGATGCACGTTCTAACCTAACCTATTCTAATAATTTGGTTGGTAATAATTACGGTAATTTATTAGAATAGGTTAGGTTAAGTTAGAACGTGCGTCCCCATGTTTCCCTTCTGTTTACTGGAATTAGAGACGAGCCGCCATTTTGCTACCTAAGGTAAATCTAACCCAAATTTCTTTTAATTTTCTATGATTTATATTATTATTAAATATATTGAAAAAAATTCCCATAAATCATTTTATTTTATTTACTTTAATGTTTATACTCGTACACATAATTGTTTTTATTAACATAAAACTGAATTCAAGATATTTTACTTATAATGCACTTATTGACCAAAAGAAACTTACCTCGTCGACATAGAACTGTCCCTTTATTGCGAAACTCTGCTTACATCTATGTCTCAGACAGATATGTAAATGATTACAGTTGTGGTTCTATTATAATGCCACCAGAATTTGTGTCAGTAACCTCGGTAGGCATTTTCCCCCTCGATGTATCGCGTTGCCAATCGAATAAAACCAATAATACGTTGACCTTAGATGGTAATAAATTAAAGGAATTGTACAAATAATTGATATATGCATTAATGTGAGAATTATAAAGGTACAGAAAACACACGCAGTTCAATTTTCTGTATCAAGTGGTGTAGTAGTACATACAGTAATAGGTGGTTTAAAAATACTCACAGTTTGGCTTATGTTATGTTGTGAAACGTTAAATTTGTGTAAGATTCATTGTATTGTATGTATTATACATTATTTTAGATTTATCATATGTATTGGTACTCTGCAAATAAAGGTACAGTACAATATTTATTATTGTTACTTTATATTAAACTAGTGCAATCATGAAAGAAAATAAATTTTCTAATGTAGAAATTGTAATTTTGAAGGAAAATAGTAAAAGATTAACTGGCACCTCTAAAAAACCTTGGATCTCAACAACAAGTGGGTCTATTGAGACACAGGGAATGCACGCGGGCAGTCCGCAAAACCGCGACTGACCATCAATGTTCAATGGCCGAATTTATCTACTCGGCCACTGGTAGGCCAGCAGAAACAGTTTGTCTGCTTGTATACGGCAACGTGGGCGATCACCCGAGGGGTAATAATTTCCGCCAGGACTTTAGAAAGTGGCCCGTATTTATGTATTGCAACGTGAAGCAACCCCGAAAAACACTACTCTCTTGGAGTTACGAAAAGGGGGCACGCGCTCCAAGTGTCCCAATGTACGGATGCCCGGTTACACGTTCAAATTTACTTAAACTACACGAAAGCAATATGTATACCAAAAAATAGACGGAATTTAATAAATTCAAATTACCTTTATTCCACATATTTTTTTTGTATAATACATTTTTTTTCTTTATATATTCTACTCGTCGAGCACTTCACTTTTATAAACAACAAGTATAAAAAATGCACGAATATGCCAAAATTATTCACGGTAAACATTATATATATATTTCTCATAGTGTATTAGTCTTATTCAAACGTAAAAAATATTGCAACAATTATGTTCACCTTCAAATATATTCGTTTTTCAGCATAAATCAGAGACAAGCTTCTAGTCAGAAACAATTTTGTGTGTGCACGATGCATTTTTTCCCTTATTTAAAGTTCTAGCACCCGTGGAACAACGTCACGTTCTGTTCTAGATACAGCAGTGATTCTATAATCAGTTCTGTACTCTAAAACACTTCTGGAAGCATCTTTTTTTTTTAATAGTAGTACTGTACAATAGTAAAAATATTTATATTAACCCCTTTAGTTCGAGTGAGAAAATTCTGTTATTCATAAATTTAGTTTTCTTTTTTCAGTTTAGAGAAAATATATTCTAATTTAGTAGGTCTCTTTATCACAAAGCTCGTAAGAGGTTACGATTATCATATAGTACTTTAGAATAGAGTGATTTACAGAGAAGGGCATTCACAATTCTTGTAAATTAGTGGAGAACCAACTCTTCTTCCTTCTGTAACTATACAGTATTTTCGTACTCTGGTGTGGTAACAGACACCTGAACTGCACTCCAGTTAGCATGAAAGACTTGCCAGACAATTTATTTACACACCAATGCTACAAACGATTGTTGCAAGCTTTGCTCTGCTAATTAGAATGCAAAACAGGTATCCCTTACTACAGAACAGTACAGAAAAATGTACAGAATCTAATGAAATTCACATCTTTGTCGGTTTTATGAATTAAGTGTATGTAAATTCTTTGTAGTATTTATGGGATTATATTCTTCAAAATTCCATATTCTATAGATAGGAACAGGGAAGAGGAAGAGTAATTTAGTAAAGAAATCGTGGATATTGTGTGCAATAAAAAAGACCAACCGACTACCGCACAGTTTGTGCAACATATGGAGATTTCGGGTGCATAATTAATAAGGCAAATACTAAATATTTATATAGTGGTCTCGTCATTTTCTGGAGACGTATCAATAGTGATAGACTTCTGAAGTCTAACTCTTTTTTGACTTTGACTCTGGACGATGTCCGAAGGTTGCGCGTCACCATTTTCCTCGGATATCGTACCCAAGTTAACACTTTTGGGTTTCTGTCTGACTAAAGGTTGCTCTTCCGCGTTTTCTGCTTGAGTGTCTGCAAATATAGTCTTTGCTCTCTCCAATCTGGGACGTTTGCTACTCATCAGCGAACGACGTCTGTACGCTTTCTCTAACAATTTATTTGTGGGACTGGAATATAATTCGGATTGTACTCTTGGTTGAACTTCAGGTTTTTCCATTTGTTCCTCTGGAATGTCTTCTTCTTCCGTTGCCGAACACGAATGAAGGGCTGCTAAAGTCAGACGACGAGCGCGAATTCTTCTAGCTCGTAAGTGCGTGCTTAATTCCTGTTCCTCTTCTCCCACTAAATTCGGATTATATTTTTGATGATACTGAAAAAGTGAATTAAATTTTTTCAACTGAAAAATTCGATTAAAAAATAGAAAAAAATATTTTTATTGTATTTATTATTATTTACATTAAATGCAATTCAAGTGTTGTTAAATTCAATTGTGTTGTTCAATTAAATGTTATTACAAGTGATTATCCGAACTTGATGGAATCGAAGGGGGTATTTCGGATAATCCAGAACTTCGTTGGTTTTTGTGTTTTGTGTACATCAATTACTGTGCATTTAAAGTTTCGTGAACTATAAATACTGTAATGCAAGTAGTGTATTTGAAAGTAAATTAATTTACTGAAAATCGAACTTAATGTTACTTATGTGACCTAGTTTCGTGGCGCTACAATCGACAAATGACGTAGTAATTTCCAGTTGTATTCCAAGTTTCTATTAATATATCAAAATAGTATAATTCCATTTTCTATTAGTATCCCCAATTAATATTACTAGATCCCATTGTATCCCCAATTAGTATTACCAGATCCCATTGTATCCCCAATTAGTATTACCAGATCCCATTGTATCCCCAATTAGTATTACCAGATCCCATTGTATCCTCAATTAGTATTACCAGGTCCCCATTGTATCCCCAATTAGTATTACCAGATCCCATTGTATTCCCAATTAGTATTACCAGGTCCCATTGTATCCTCAATTAGTATTACCAGATCCCATTGTATCACTAATTAGTATTACCAGATCCAATTGTATCCCCAATTAGTATTACCAGATCTTATTGTATCCCCAATTAGAAATCCCATTCTTTGTTAGTGTTCTAAACAAAAATTCTAGTTTTCATTATAAGTAGTTTTCGCAGTTTCCATTGTTCAATGATCAATGGAAATTAAGAAAACTAGATAAAAAACACATCAAAGAACTGGCTTCATCTATTATGTCAGACTGTTCAAATATTTAATCGATTATAAAATTATATAAATGAAGAAAATCGAAACTAACCTTATTATAAGGATTATGCAATAGCGCTTTCTTAAGGAGTTCCGACGTGTTGTCTTCCTGAGGTTGTTTACGTCTCAGAGAAGGTGCAAGCATGTTGATAACGGTATGTCGACGTTTGTTTAAATCGTTGGCAGGAGCGGTGTTTTCTACCGAAGATTCTTCTAGAAATTACGAGAAGAAAACTCTTAAATAATAACTAAATATTCTGATTGGTTTTAAATGATTTAAACCTTACCGAACGCGTCCTTAAACAGTTTACATCTGTCAGCTTTGTAAATATGAGTTGTTACCGTAGAAGAATGCACAGACATAACCTACTTACTGTATATTGTTTACGATACACGATGATGCTTACCTTCTAATCTAAGAGGTTTCTTTTCGTCATCGTCAGCTTTTATCATCATTTCGTTCTCCTCTTCACCCAAATCCAGTTTTGCTATTTCGCAATAATCGGAACCACTAAAAAAACATGAATTATAATTTTTAGTGTGAACTGCCGTGTGTAATTTCCACTAGAGTTAGTGTGAAAAATGCTGATCATCATCAGTCAATATTCAAGTTTACTGAAGATAATCATTGATCTTTTGCACACGCAACACTCTTGATAAATGGCATTGTTTATATTCAAACGTGCAAATATATTGGATAATTCTTTGTGGCCCATTAAACTTTGCCAAATTCACATAATAAATCATATAATTGAACTCACATGAAAGTAGGAAGCGGACGATTCTCTTCGATTACTGTTGCTGGTCCATACAGATGAGCGTAGTGGTCCCTAAACAGAGAACCATCTCTCAATTAGTTAATGTTTACTATACACTTGTGCAGTGTATAAATGCACAAGTGGAGTACTTTAAAAAGCGACAATAGCCACTCAGTGTTAGGTTCCACGCGTATATTTTTTTAAAGGTGCCTTCCAGGATTTATATCGTCACATCTCTTATAATCATCCATACTCACTCTAAAACCATTTTGGTGTATATCCTCGTTAGTTTATCATCCACCGAACTCTTCAGCAACCACGATTTTATGTACTGGTTATTGTAGCGATAAAGCCGTTGCTGAAAATAAACATAAAACGAGGCATAAGAGTCACACAATCTATAATAAAATAGCGATATTCAATGAATAATTCTCATAAAATTAAAAAATATATATACACCTAGGGATTAATCCTTACACACATAACTTACTCTAGCGTACCTAGATATCAGAGTAGCGACACACGAGTCATCGCCGCCATCTTCTGTCGACTGTCATCACGCGGTCGATAGCTTTACATTAAGAAATAACGATTTTTTAGTTTAATAAAGCATTTTATTCGTAAAAATGCTTTATTAAACTAAAAAATCGTTATTTCTTAATGTAAAGCCATCGACCGCGTGATGACAGTCGACAGAAGATGGCGGCGATGACTCGTGTGTCGCTACTCTGATATCTAGGTACTCTAACTTACTCTATAACGCTTATAATTAGAGAAAGAAAATTAAATTTTAAGGTAAATTTTACAAGTAAACATCTATATAAATAAAATAATAAATATTACCATCCAAGTATTGTCACCATGATCTCCAGTAATCTCCTCGATTCCAACAGTTATATTGTCCACCACCTATGAAATTATATCGCTTATAATATTAACTAAAAATTAATATATACAGGGTGCTCCAAAAGTCCACCCTGTATATATTACCACGAGATATATCTTTACGATTGTTTTAACAACCGGTTTGATATAGTCATCTGTTATTATTAGCCAGTCCGTTGCCTTTAATTTTAAACTATGTTTAAAATTAAAGAACCTTTGGACCACCCTGTATATTTGTGTATCGAAACAACAACTTTTACTTAATTTTATGTTACCTTATTATTAATTTCAGTAAAGAGGCTGGTAGTTTTTCCCGACTGTCTCCTAATTTTCAATAGGCTAACAAGAGGTTTGATGGTTCCACCCTAGATCAAAATATTAGAATTATTTTGTATATATTGTTTCGATTTTACAATATTTCTGTGGTAAAAAAAGTTACCTGAATGCAAACTGTAAAAAGGATAATGAATAACGTGGCAGTAACAAATAACTTTTTATTTGGAACATCATCTTCTTTGAGCATGATGACTAAAGAAAAAGCAACGGCCCCTCTTAATCCTCCGTAAGCCTACACATCAAAGCGTTTTTGTTTGTTTTTTGAAAGTTTCAATTAATTTTCAGCAAAAAAACAAGAAAAATTACCTTAATAAATTCAAAATTAAACCATATCAAATTTACCATTTACGTTATTTGAACGGTTGCAAGAGACACGAGGTCTACTCTTTGTGTTGAGATAATACACATTAATCTTTTACCATTTTTCTTTAGTGGTTACATCGGGAGTGAATATACATTTGCACGTTCTCTTTTGGACACTTAATATTAGTTCTAGTTACGTTACTTAACCGTTCGGATGGCCGAGCGGTTAAGGTAACGGCTTGCCACTCTGGGGACCCGGGATTAAATCCAGACCGGTCAAATCCTACAGGAAGTTTTCGTGGTTCGTTTTGCCCCATTGCGGGCCTGCCCGAACCCGCAATGGGCTTGTTAAAAAGGCTAACTAATTTCCACTAATTCGTCTTTAAACGCATCTGTACTATTTGAAAAGCTAGATCGAGGTTTGACAAGAAAAAATTCAAACACCGATTGAATAAAAATGTCATTTTGTCATTTAATAACATAAAACATCGTAATCACTGTATTTTTTATACAGAGGAACTCTAAAATCAGCTAACCGAGGCATACTTTATTCGGTTAACCCCGCTTTGCAACCGAAGCAAGATCTGGTGTCAATTAATATAGAGAATAAAATACAGTTTCATTCTAAAAATTACATTGTTTTAAGTTAAAATTTAATATTAATTAATTTACCATAATGAATTGCTCTTCCATATTAATTGGACGAACCCTTTCTAAGCTGTTAGCGATGTAAGTAAGTAAGAAAACGCCTGAAAATACATAAAAGTTATTTATAAATATGGAAATTTATGCTATTTTACCTATATTCGATGTGTTTTTATTCGGTTATATGTACATAGTTTACTTAAAAACAAACTGACGTACTCCCGAAACGATAGATAAAGCACAAGGCTGCGGCTGTGAAAACGAATCCCGTATGCCACACGTGTTCGTCATTTATCAACACCATCCCAAGGAACAGGAATATAATTGTATCACATATAGCACTGGAAATAACAATAGTATTAATGTCATTTATGTAAATGCTTTAAATTCCATTTTATAATAATTTACCTCAACATTTTGCTGAAGTATTTTACTGTTATGGAAGACTTTTCGGATATATTACGTCTTGCGTATTGGGCTTGTACTATACCGCACGCTATTATGCTGATAACAGGGAAATTTTCATGTTGAATTTTAAAGATACTTAACTAATTAAATTAAGATAATTAATAATTATTTTATTACCTAATTATTCCCGAAAAATGGATCATTTCTGCCAAAAGATACGATAAATAAGCAATTCCCAACACAGCCAAGGGCTCCACAACTGTAATAAAAGAAAAGAAATTCTCAATAAAATAAAGTACATGTGTAGTAAGATGTGGTTGTCAATGGAGAAAAACTTTGAAAAGTTTCTTCCGATGAAATTTCTAGTGTAAACTATGGCACTTACAGAATAGGATGTAGCATAAAGTACGATTCAATTCTATTTATTGACACAAGACATTGCTATACTAAGGGCTATATATAAACTAAACTCTATCTTATACAATCCGTCTTCTTATTTTTTTAGTGTTTTACTGCAGGCAGAGTGGTGTCTATATTAGATAAGGCGGAGAGGCAACTACATCAGGCCCCAAATTAAACTTGCCTCAGGCACCAAAATTATGCAGAACGGTCCTAAATGCAGGATGAAGCCTATCCATCTTGAGTTATCCTTTGTTTTCTTCTATCACCGTCCAGCAGACTTCTCTTTCTCTTGCTGAATGAATCATTTCCTTTCATCATCTCTTTCATCCTCTCGGTCTTTTTCCACGCATCTTCCATACCATGATTATTCGTGGCATTCGTGTTTTTAAATGAATCGAGAAAGATCAAACCCCTTCACCTGTTCCTCTTCAATGTATCATCTGTCCTTATTATCGTTGTATTCCGTATTTCCTCGTTTTTAATGTTATCTCTTCCTGTCATCCCTATTGCGCTTCTCAAAAGTTTCATCCCCAAATCTTTATTTAAATTTTTCCCTATTGCCCTACAGTCTTTAATGGAGTAGTCTGTCAGAGCAGGGTTAGCCAGTATGATACCCCGACTCAAACTATGGTAAAAAATCGCTACATCTTAAAATATAAAATATGAAATTGGTCTCAAAACAAATTATTTAAGTGCCCTTAGTGCCATTTTGGCATTGCAAAAAACAAAATTCTTCTAGGTGAAATTTCTATGACACGATCCCTTTCATACATTAAACTTGAAGACACGTGGCTTATCATAATACAACAACAAATCCACAGAAATGTAAAATATTAGAATAATTACGTTTTACATGTAATTACCTCTTACACTTGTGGTGTATTTAGTTACAATTGCAGTAAGCAATCCCATGATAATTCCTATAGACAATGCACCGAAACTGACGCATATGAAAGTCGCTACACCTAATCCTATCTGGAAAAAAGGATTTTAAGAATATTATACATTATAATAAAGATATAAAGAAAACAAGGTACCTGTTCTGCAGTAATTTGATCGCTAGTCGCTAGAGCAACCATCATTGTATATAATACAACTGTAACAGCATCTGTAGAAGTACATTAACAAAGGCTTACACAATGAAAAATTTTATTTTCAAATTAATTAATTAATTTTTTTACCGTTTAGTAACGATTCACCAAATACCAGAAAGTATAAGGATTTATTTACTCCGACTTCTTGAAATATAGCTAACACCTGGAAAATTCTGTCGTGAACTTGGTTCGTGATTCCTTTTTCCTTAAAGAAACATTGTTACTTACAGCAACGGGATCCACTGCTGATATGAGAGCACTGAATATAAGGCACTCGATAGCTCCTAAATTCAATACGTGAAATGCACCCACTTTCCATAATCCAAATAAAGTAGGTCCTGTGGGAAAATAAGAGTATTTAACTAACACCTAAATAGGGACCAGTTTTCCATAGCAAATCCTTCCCGGAGGCACGTCTCTTGGCAGATCGCCTTCGTGTTGGGTTGCCTTATTCCATAAAATCCTGTCCTCCGTATTTACGACTGGTATAAAGTTTCCTATTATTATGTAAAATGACACATTT
Organism: Centruroides vittatus; assembly: GCF_030686945.1. Taxonomy (NCBI): domain Eukaryota; kingdom Metazoa; phylum Arthropoda; class Arachnida; order Scorpiones; family Buthidae; genus Centruroides; species Centruroides vittatus. The sequence goes on along the minus strand of NW_027122669.1, from coordinate 82,325 downwards.
TTTGATCGTCTTTGTGTATTAAAACTAATTTCCATGAACTTAATCGCAATTGACAATATGGATATGAGAGACAAGATGGTTCGCTTTACGACGACTCGCTTCCATAAACCAATTAAGACTGGTTATAACATACTGTGCAGGTAGATATTTACAGTAAAAAATGATGGCACATTTAGTAAGGATTCTCCATTTAATATTCATGGAGAATCGTACTGTACACCAAAGTTCATTGACACTTTAACAGGGCGAAGGTACTTAAAAGGCACTATATAGAAATTTGGGTTAATGTAACCCTTGGTGCCAAGATGGCGGCTCGTCTCTGATTCCAGCAAGGAAACAATGGGACGCGCGTTCTAACCTAACCTAGCCTATTCTAATAATTTGGTTGCTAATAATTATGGTAATTTATTAGAATAGGTTAGGTTAGGTGTGTCCCACTGTTTCCTTGCTGGAATCAGAGACGAGCCATCATCTTGGCACCAAGGGTTACATTAACCCAAATTTGTATACTTAAAGGTTTATTGAAAATAAGAACGAAAATATATTTGTTATAAAACTTACCGATTAGAAAACAATTTAGCAGAGTACCCTAGAAAATTCACGAAGTTGAAATTAGAATATTAATTATAAAAATATGCAAATGAAGTAAGCATTATCTTACCAGAACCGCATAAAGTAGAACTGTTCCTAAGTTGCTAAAAAAGGCACGGTCATGAAGAGAGTAAGCGGAATCTAAAACTATTCTAAAACGAAATAATATCATTAAATTTATTTTCATAAAATTTCATCACTTCACTAATTAAGATTTCATAAAAATAATTATATAATTAAGCAGTGAAACAACGTTATATTTGATTGTAATGTTTATCAAATCTCCCAAGCGGTTGTCTGCAATCCCCATACAAATTCACACGTAATGTTATGAGATGGCCAGCTGGCCAAAGCGGTTGAGGCACTCTGGGGCATCCGGAATTGAATCCGGGCGAGCAACTCTAGGAATTTTTCAAGAGGTAGTCCGTCCCAAATATATTGGGCTGAGTTCCTCAATTGTAGGCAGAACCAACGATAGGTTTGAAAATAAGACTTTCTTGGCACTCACGGGCCAAAGCAATATGTTTATTAAAATATTTTCATATTGTTGCTATCATCAAATGCAAACAATTAATATCACTGTTCTTACACAATGTTTACTATATCCCGAAGCTAAGTAAATAAGGTTCACTCAAAGTATTTACGAAATTAAAATATAATATTTTCTTTGAATCAACATTTAATCCCGCAGATTTATTTTACGCTCCAAATACTTGAATTCCAACATGGAAGCCTTTGCAGCGTAGAACAAAAATGGTTCGGTTTTGTTTTAAAATTGGCTCTGTGAAACCAAGCGTAGCTTGTACAGTATTTAAATGCGGGCCCATCAGTTTATGTGTTAATGAGGATAATGGATGAATTTATACTTACGGAGGAAGTAAATAAAGGAAGAAAGTGTCCGAATTGAAAGTTGGAACTACTTCGGATCCTGTAAAACTATTAAATATTTTTAAGTAAATAAATATTTAAATAATTCCTTCCTAAAATCTAATTAATTATATAAAATCATACTTACTAAACGATCGATCCTACTGCCGTTCCCAGCATAATAAGTAAGCTGAAAACAATAAAGAAAGCTTAATAAACTGACAAACAAATTTATAAATTTAAAATTTATAATATATAAAACTAAATTTTTATTACAGATTTTAATTTATTATGATATAAACTTCAAAGAAAATGTTGTTTCATATAAACAGAAAGTGTGTCGAGTTAGTGAGATGCAAAACCGCGATCAGTGTTCAATGGTGTTATACACTCGGCCACTGGCGGGCCAAATCACTTTAGGCCACTTTCAGACGGGCTACCAGACCTCTCACTTACTCGCTTACACTTTCATCTTTCCATTGAAATCCTTGTATTTTGAAGGTATGCCAGTGGCGTACGAACATAACTGGCGCCCGGGGCATAACTGGCGCCCGACGCTTAATTGGCGCCCCTCTCCCCCCTCCAGAAACACATATAGTTTGTCTTGGAGACCATTTGGGCGCCTCTCTGCGAGTGGCGCCAGGTGCTTGATACACCCCTTTGCACCCCCCTTGCTACGCTACTGAGGTATGCTTTCACACGGGTGTTATTAGAGCGGGGTTGCGGCGAATGCGTTGAGTGGCCTGGAGCTTTTCACATGGAACTAAAGAGATGAACTTAGTAGCTCGTCTGAGACGAAGTTACATTCATTTGAAAGCTTTTAATTTCGTTTAAGTTTATTATTTTTTAGTGTAACAGCTATGTTCTTAAAATTCAATTAAAAAAACAAGTTTGATCGTTACCATAAGGACGTTGGTTTGGTTGGTTTATGTGTTTATGGCGACACGACACTGCGGAAGGGATGCCTCCGAGTAAGCTTTCTATGGTAAACTGGCCCCTATTTAGGTGTTACTAGCGTAAAAAAACCTGGAAAACTCACTTGGCCAGCCCTTTGGCGATGCGCGATCCCACGACCAACTATGGTTTTGTCCACTCGGCACTGGTGGAAACCATAAAGTCCTTGTTCCTATAGAAAGTGCTCCCGGGAGGCACATAAAAACAATTATATTTATTGTGTTATTAGCAAAAGTTTTTTTAAAATCTGCTTTCTTTATAAATGTCATATAACAATGCTTTCCAATATTCCATTTACATTATTCTATTGTGAACGTAGTAGCATTTTTATTTGCCCTTCATGTCTTCATTGCTAGTTCTTAAATAGTGTAAACGAAAAATAATTTTATTTATGCGAAAATCTTCAAAAATTGCATGCAAACTGAAATAACAACTGTATTAAAATATGTAATTGCCTTATAAACTCACTAGTTATAAGGACAATAAAGGTATTGAACTAAATACTTTGATCGTTAATAATTTAACAAATAAACGTGTTTGACAGATTCAATAAAAATGAATAATAAATTTGCCTTCATTTATCTGGAACAAATCTATTATGTAAATTGCCTGTATCCTGTCTTACCTACGAGCGAAACAGAATTAAGCAATTTGCATATTAGTCAGGAGACAGTTTTAGCATTTTATTTTAATCTGAACTCTCGAAATGATAAATAAATGTCCAAAACTTTTATATAAAAACTTCCATTTTAGATGATTTTACGCGTCTAACTTCATATAATGGTCACTCCTAAACAGCGGCCATTTTCTTTTCAAGAACAAAAGTAGATAAAACGTGTAGGTGTATCCGAAAACACAGAAACCAAAAGAGAAAAATTAAATGTTTATATTTCCGAATTCAATTTGAATTCAAATTAATTTTCTTTGGAACAATGCCAATCAAAGAAATATTCAATAATACTTTTCAGTATTGTTATTGTTGTTTAGAATAAATCGTATAAATAGTTCTAAATATCTGTAACAGATGGCACCACTTATAAGTGTCAGGACACGCATACTGGAGCCGCCATTTTGGGACTTTTTGAGTCGCATGTTTAAAACAAACTTGTACGAGCAGTCAGTTTTATACGACATTTATTTAACTAAAATTGCATAAATTAGTTTAATTAATGTCGTATAAAACTGACTGCTCGTACAAATTTGTTTTAAACATGCGAACCAAAATGTCCCAAAATGGCGGCTCCAGTACGCGTGTCCTGACCTTCTTATATTGAAAAAACAATAAACGCAATTGAAAAAATACAAAAATGAGTGTGCGTAAATTTTATATAAAGATGATAAAGTATTTTTTTCGTTTTTTAATAAAATATTTCCATCCTGTGAGCACTAAGGGCATTTTTCAGGCCCACAATGGGGTGAGGGTTGGATCCGATTCATCTAGAACAGACCATCTCCCAAGAAAGTATTAATTAAAGGGTCTAAGGTCGACCATTTAATACTTTCATTAACTACGAATATTGTAAGATGGACATTGATTTACTCAATGTTCAATGATGAAGCTCAGCGCCCAAAAGTCGCCTTTCGGTGCTCAGAAGTCATCAACGAAATTGAGCCACTCTTTTGTCGATTTATTTCGCACAATTTCTATGACTTAGCTCTTAAATTTTTAATTTCCCGGTGTTATATATAACAGAGGGAAAGTATGAAAGTTACGCAACTTTCCCGGTAACAACTAGATTTTTTATTATAATACTCTAATTTTTAGTATTTTTTAAAAATTTTACGCATGTGTGAAGATTGTGTTGATCAATCTTAGTTGTGTTATTCTTATTTCAAACAATATCTGAAGTGGTTTTTTGGTTCCGTCTTTCGGAATTTCCTCCGAGGTAACTCGAAGAATGCAATTTGCAGCTCGAGATAAAACGATAATGACCCGACTAATGAGATTTATTCTCCTGACAAGCTTTTGCATTTGGAAAAATATACGATTCCATTCTCATTTATGAGATAGTAAAAAGTCATTTATAAGGTCATAAATCATAGACGAGAAAAAATTATACAAGAGCACTCGTTTGTAGACTTTTGAGACAATTTCCACGAATTTTCAACCTTTCAAAAGCCACCGTACAAGTTCAATTAGTGTTCAAACGTTCAATGTTCACGGGCGTGCCTAAATATCATAATTCGACGTTGAAAGATCACAGGCCATTGTTCAATATTAAAAATGAAATTATTTAAACGGAAAGATTCTAAAGAATCTCTTCCTTCAACTGTGACTCAACGGTTTTAAGTTAATCTTTACGAGTCTATTGTCAATTGACAAATAACGTCCTTCGAAACACGAAAGGCAAATAAATACGGAATGTTAATTGCAACGTACAGACACATAATAATTTAAAATGAACAAAGCAATTGATTGTCGGCTCATTCAGCTAAATCACGATTTTTAATGATTTCTTCAAAATATACTTGACATAATTGATGTGTTTTCTTGTACAGTACAAGCGCAGAATTGCATCGGATGCCCCCCTTTTGGCCTCATTTTTTTAATCTAATAATTTTTATTGGAGTCAAATTATTATCCATATACATTCTCACACTTGTCAGTCAGTCCGTCCGTCTGTCATTCGTTAATTTCGAGAACGGAGTTAGGTAGACGAAACTTTAGACCAGATATAGAAAGTTTTGGGGCCGAAGGCTCCGATTAACTATATACAAACTTTCGGTTTAACCCGGAAGTCACGTAACTTTTTACTTAAAAATATGAATAAAAATTACAGCCGGGAAGTGTGACGATGTTAGAATAAGTAATTGCTGGTTTTCCGAGGCTCACCATGTACCGAAATGCCGCATTTTTAACGTTCGAGGCCCACCATGTGCCTAAATATCATAATTCAACGTTGAAAGATCATCACTAATACACCTGTTTGGTTCTATCCTTGTCCAATCTATTTGTCTGGAACAATATGTCCATTGCCAATTCATTTGTCTAGAAACTGTTTTCTTAAATAAATTACTAAACATTAAGCTTAATTAAATGCAACTTTGTTACTATTTTCACTACTTACAACTTAACTGTATAAATTAATACAGTAAATTCGGAGCCGAGTTGTGGCCTTTACAACACAAGAGGTCTTTCCTCATAAACCAAATAATAATGGCAGAACGAGGTCCCTCCTGACGTGAGGCCCTAAGCTATAACTTATTTAGCTTATAAGTAAATCTGGCTCCGATCAGATACAGCTTAATTATTTCCTGTATGTGGTCAATTAGCGAGCCGTCGTAAAGCGAGTCGTGCTATTTCCCTTAAGTTTAATGTCGTGTAAATGTAATATCAGACAGAATTATCACGACCCGCTTTACGACGGAGTGTTTTTTTAAAGAATTCTTGAGAGCAGGTTGGAATTCTTCAAATCTTACGCATCGATTCAAAGAATTCAATCGTAAAGAATCACTTGACACGAAGAATCCTGATTTTTGATAGGAAGGACACCCGAAGGATCACGACGAATTCTTCAGATACAAGAGCAGAATCCTTCAATAAACATTTGAGGAATTTAGACGTAAGCAAGTATGAGGATTGTATACAAGTTCTGTAAGCTTATTTGATCCTAAAGATCCTACAAAACAGGAATGAAAATTGGAGATTACTTACCACGATTCTGGAATTATAGAAGAAAGGAAATCCGCATGATGAAAACCTAACGAAAAACTAAATTTTAAGAAATTCCCACACAAAAATAAATGTAATTTTTCTTGTAAAATTTCATTTGAAATCACTTTCTACTTTACCTATTTTACACATTCCAGCAATGATAACAAAAGTGGTGTAGATAAAAGGATCTTCGACGTAATCCCATCTCCATGTAGCCACGTGAATACCTCCAGAGTGATCGCGTTTACTGTTTCCATCGTTTTCCACTTGGATCTTGCCCTCGGACGAATTGACATCACTTGATTTCACTTGTGCTCTTAAATTATCTACACAAACAAGAAACTTATCACTTGTCTTATTTAAATTTTAAATAGTTTTTAAACTGTGAATCAATTTAGGAAAGCAATTCTAATACAGGTTTTAAATTATTTATTTTCTCTAAAAAAACGTTGAATTATTATGTAAGAACGTTTAATAACCGAAGTAAATCTGTTATGAATTCTTTCGATAATGTTTTATAGTGAAAAAGACGGATGAAAATTTATTATTTGGTCAAAAAAACATTTAATTGCATGCACACAATACAGAAAAACAGAAATTCATTGCTAGTTCCGAAAAAAACGTTCAGTTACTGTAAAAAGTGCTTCACAATACAAAGGAAAACGTTCAGTTACTGTAAAAAGTGCTTCACAATACAAAGGAAAACGTTCAGTTACTGTAAAAAGTGCTTCACAATACAAAGGAAAACGTTCAGTTACTGTAAAAAGTGCTTCACAATACAAAGGAAAACGTTCAGTTACTGTAAAAAGTGCTTCACAATACAAAGGAAAACGTTCAGTTACTGTAAAAAGTGCTTCACAATACAAAGGAAAACGTTCAGTTACTGTAAAAAGTGCTTCACAATACAAAGGAAAACGTTCAGTTACTGTAAAAAGTGCTTCACAATACAAAGGAAAACGTTCAGTTACTGTAAAAAGTGCTTCACAATACAAAGGAAAACGTTCAGTTACTGTAAAAAGTGCTTCACAATACAAAGGAAAACGTTCAGTTACTGTAAAAAGTGCTTCACAATACAAAGGAAAACGTTCAGTTACTGTAAAAAGTGCTTCACAATACAAAGGAAAACGTTATAAATTTACTGTTAATTCCTGCAAATTATTTGATCATTCGTAAAAAAATGTACAGTATAAATTTTTCGACATTTTCAGAACATGAAAACGACAAAGAGAAGATAACTTTTATAACTTTTAATCTTTAGATTAATGTAAAGCTCCATTAAAATATTTAATTAAACAACGTCTATAAAAATTGATTTTTCTTGTAACTGGATTTATTTACAACATTTAACACTTAATTATTCCAAAATTGGACGATAAATAATCAATTTGGTTCCAGTTGATAATGTAATTAACAATAGCCGCATGCCTGTGGAGAAGTTAATATTCTGCTCCTCAATTATTCCATTTTAATAAAAATTTTAAATAAATTAGTTCCATAATAAGATTTTTAATCAAAATAACCTGTCGAAAACGGACCCTGAATAATACGGAAACCTGTCTAAACGGGCGAAATTCTTAGAAACACGGCGACTTTCTGTGTTAAAAAAATCCCTGTTTAAAGAGGGAACCTGCCAAACCGGGCACCGTATAAGTCCGGTTTACGCAGGTTTTCGCTTTAAACAGGTTTTTTAAAACTGAAAATCGCTACGTTTCTAAAAATGTTTCCCGTTTCGGCAGGTTTCCGTTTTATTAATGTTCCGTTTTAGACAGGTTTTACTGTAATTTAACTACAGTTTTCTTAATGTCAATATAGAAAATAGGTACCACGTAAACTGGGCCTAAAAAATGCAATTTTTTAGGCCCAGTTTACGAAATTATAAAAATAAATGTTGTAGAATTATATTTTACAATAATTTAATTCGTTTTTAATCATATAAAGCACAAAATTTCAATCATTTTCTCTTGTTTTGACCCGAATTTTGCGCTTTTGTGGACTGGCATTTACGTTTTCGCGCTTAAAAAACTTCGATTTTTTCCATATTTTACACAAAATAATTAAAATAAACGTTGGAAAATCGAATTTTATATTAATTTAAATCATTTTTTAATGAAATAACGTTAAAATTCTCGATAATTTCCTTATATTTTCACATTAATCTCACTCTCTTCTCTCTTACAGTCCTAAATGAAGCGATGCTCCCGTTTAAAATTAAATAAATAAATTTTATACTGTCAGATAATAAAAATTTTAATAAATTGTTAGAGATTATTTAAATATTTAATTATATAACTGAGTAATTTATTCATAATTTCGATAAGTAAACAAAGCATCCCTCTTCGAGCATCAAACGAATTTAGAAAGGATTATTAATTAACAAAATTACAAATTTTAATTATAATTTCTTAAAAATTAATTATAAAAATTGATTTTTAATAAGTTTAAACGTTAATAATCTAAAAAAGAATTAAACGGGAGCATAAAAATGCCTAGTTTGTAAAGACGCAAGGACTTCCCAACCTTCTCACGTGTTTAATGACTCGAGCATTACAGAAGTCGTTCGCGATCTACAGATTGGTAATCGAAATTCAGATTTCTTCGTATTCTTTTAAAAATAATTAAATAAAAATACAAATTTTTAAAAAATTTAGTAAATTTATGTTTTAAAATTTAAAATCTTATAAAATATAATATTTCACGAGATATTCACGCTATTATTCCTTCCGTGTTGTGTGTTGTTACCATAGTTACTCTCAAATACACCAATGTAAATGATTAAAAAACAATTTTTTTTAAATATTGTTTATTTTATTGAATTTAATAAAATATATTTTAAATTTTTTATTAATATTTTCACTTTATAATTGCATTTCTTACCAGTGATTTTATATATAACACAAGGTTTCTCAACTTTCTCACATACAGCAAGATACAGAGCTATTTTAGTAGATCGCAACCTACAGGTTGAAAAATAATCCCGAATTCTCGCTCATTAACTGAACCACTTTCTAAGAACGTAATTAAATTTGGGTACCGTAGAATGCCAGTGTGGCACAGGGTAGTACCGGGGGATTCCCTCCAAAAAAAATAATTCCCCGAAGAGAAATGTTTGAAGTCAACATCGTATATAGGGCCCCCTAATTCAAATATCCCTGGACCCCCATGAAGATACAAACGTGCCAAATTAGATGTATAAATCGATAAAAAAGATAGCGTATTATTCTCTAAAGTTCATGAAGAAATGACATCCTGAACACGGTTAGACGTTGATGTTCAAGTAACAGATAACGATGTCATTAATCGACACTAACCTATTGTGTCCTATGAGTTATAGCTAATGACAATGCTACCACGATATGCTTCTGTGTCTCAGGAAAACTGCAGTTCTATGACATTATCCCTAAGAACACTTGTTCAATGCTCTTAAAGGTAAAAACAATACTACTACACTACGCTTCTGTCTTACAGACACTACAGCTGTATGTCTATTTTAATAAATTATTAAAGAAATACTTTCCTTTCTTGTAATGTTTTAAATAATTAATCAAGTTATAAACTCGTCTCGTAAATTAATTAATTGTAATTAAAGAATAAAAGTAATTACGATTAAGTTTAAAAATTATTTTCGTCGATTATTTTACTCACGTTACCCCTAATGCTTTGTTTGCCTGATAATTTCGCGTGACACTTTATAATTTACTTAAATAGATAAATGATAAAATATCAAGATAATACATAAAATAATTTTAAGAATAGAATTACTTTAAAATCACTTAAATTATTAATACAAAAAAAAAAGAGAACGTTTTAATAATATTTTTAATAAAAATGTTTTTTTTCGTGTATCCACTCGAATTTCTGTAATAAATAACTTCGAAATTAATTTAAAATTATGAATTACGACACGGAAAATAATAATCCGTCCTCTCGGTTTAGAATTTCATATTTTGCAGCAGTTTTTATTACTGTGAAATCTTGATTTCCTTCTCTCGCTTCTTGTCTCTCTTTCCGATAGGAAAGCTAAGAAAAGAGGAAGAAAGTTAAAAAATTATATCTCTCCCTCTTCTTTACTCTTTCTTGTGTTCTTTTCCTTGTCTTTCTCTTTTCTCGTGTCTTTTTTTTCTTTTTACTTTTCCCACTTTCTCTACCTTTCCTTTCTCCTGCCTTCTCTTTCCTCTTTCCTTTCTCTTTTTTCATCTCTCTCTTATCCTCTCTCTCTTTCTCTCTCCAGCTTTCCTCTCTACCGTCTCTCTATTACTGTCTTCTCTCTCTCTCTCTTTCTTTCTCCCTCTATTGTCCTCTCTCTCTCTCTCTCTCTATCTCTTCTTTCTCTCCCTCTATTGTCCTCTCTTCTCTCTCTCTCTCTCTCTCTCTTTCTTTCTCCCTCTATTGTCTCTCTCTCTCTTCTTTCTTTCTCCTCTATTTCTCTCTCTCTCTCTCTCTCTTTCTTTCTCCCTCTATTGTCTCTCTCTCTCTCTTCTCTCTCTTTCTTTCGCTTTCTCTTTCTCCCTCTCTATTGTCCTCTCTTTCTTTTACTGTCTCTCGCTCTCGCTCTTTTTCCTTCCTTTCCCACCGCCCTTCCTTTCCCTCTATTCCTTCCTTTCCCTTTCTTGCATCTCTCTTTTACTTTCTTCTTTCTCCTCGTCTTTCTTTCTCTGTATTGTCCTCTCTATTACACCCTTTCTCTCTCTCACTCCTTTGTTTTTCTCTCTCGCCACCAAATGTTGCCGGAAAGGTTAAGCAACTCGTTTCTGAATATTTTCCTTTTTCTTCTCTTTCTTTTCTTCTTCTCTTCCTCTCATGGATGCAAAAACGTCACGATTTGTTTAACTCTTACAACGTTACAACAATTTTACTTAACACTTAAAAATTTCTTAGAAAAGAGTTTTGTAAACTTTTAATACAATTTCCTTATAATAATAAAAAGAAAATTATAATTTTGCATATAAAGTCAAAATGAAATTTGATGCTTTTAGTTTTATCCTCATTTTAATCTAGGAAATGAGTGAAGAAGTACTTTTTATCTGAATCGAATTACGAACTTACTCATCTAGAAAGTAGAAAAGTAGTGTTGGCTTCCATTTCCTTACTCTATTCATCTAAGTATCCGGCTAAAATCAATTCCTTTTTTTTTTTATCTACACAGACGTTAAACAATCGGTTGTGAAGGATCGGTATACATGTATTCGAGTTTACAGCAATTTATTTATTCTTCTCCTCTCACCCTTTCTCTGTTTTCTCTCTTTTTTCTGTGTTTCTTCTCCCTCCTTTCTCTCTCTTCTCTCTCTCCATTACTCTACCTGTCTATCTATTTCGCTTTTCTTCTACTTTCTTCTTTCCTTCCTTAATCTTTCTCTGCTTTTTTCCCTTTATTTTTTCTTATCTCCATCCTCCATTTCTCCTTTACCTTTCTTTTTCCTCCTTTCTTCTTCTCTATCATTCTCTCTCTTATCTTTATCTCTGTTTTGACTCTCGCTTCCCATTACTCTTTTCTATCCTTTCTCTTTTCTTCTCTCGTCTAATCATCTTTAACTCGAATAGACGGGAAGAAAATCAATTCCAAACCTCTCTACGTTCACTCCAAAATAAATTCTGGCATAATTTATTACTCTATTACTAATAAAATTAATAAAATTACACGAAATTACGATTTGAAACCTCACTTGTTTGAAGTTTCAAACTGACATTTCGATCAAAGTACGATTACAAAGTGCAATTACTAGGACTAAATGTTGGATGATTTACATAATACGCAGCGTATAATTAAAGAGAAGTATTTATTATCCCCGGCAAACAGCATTTCATAGAGATCAGCAGAGCTAATAAAGCGATAAGAGTCTATAAAAGGAGATAAAACCGTGTACAGTTTTACAGTTCGCACCTCAAAATCTACCGACGCAAACAGATAAAACCAGATAAACCAGAGCTATTTTTCAAGATAAGAGAGAATTAAAATTACTAAAATATGAAGTAAAAATGTTAAGAAAAATTCTCGGAGATATATTTAAAGCGCAAGCAGAACGTAGAAAACAAGAAATGTTTGCTTTCTTGCTTCCTGGCAATGACACTCGCCAAATTTACAAACCAGAAAGTTTCTACTTCTAATTTGTTTCCTACTCTATTAACGCCGACGCCTAGAAGAATATAAATTTAGGAATATTTTTGGCATTTCTCTCTTCCTTAATTCTCTCGCTTCCCGAAATATAGAACAGAATAAAAAGCTTTTTTTTCCTGCTTTTCCATTTATCTTTATTTTCCTCCTCCCCTCTCATTCTCTTCCTCTCCTTCACTCTCTTCTCCTTCTCTCACTTCTTTCCTTTTCTCCTCTCTCATCCTCTTGTCTTACTTCCTCTCTCCCTCTTACGTCCTCTGCTCCTTTCTCTCTCTTACTCCCTCTGCTCCTTTCTCCCTCTTACTCCCTCTGCTCCTTTCTCCCTCTTACTCCCTCTGCTCCTTTCTCCCTCTTACTCCCTCTGCTCTTCTCTCCCTCTTACGCCCTCTGCTCCTCTTCTCCCTCTGCTCCTCTCTTACTCTTACTTCCTCTGCTCCTCTCTCCCTCTGCTCTTTTCTCCCTCTTACGCCCTCTGCTCCTCTTTTCCCTCTGCTCCTCTCTTACTCTTACTCCCTCTGCTCCTCTCTCCCTCTGCTCTTTTCTCCCTCTTACGCCCTCTGCTCCTCTTTTCCCTCTGCTCCTCTCTCCCTCTTACTTCCTCTGCTCCTCTCTCCCTCTTACTTCCCTCTACTACTCTCTCCCACTCCTCTCTCTCCCTCCTCTAAAACCGTATGAAAAATAATTCTAAAAATATCGGCCCATCAGTATTGGATAAAAGCCTCTAAACACTGATAGTTTCGGGTTCGCACCTCACCAAAGTTTAGACTGGACACGCGGAGAAGTGTTCATCATTTAAATTAGGAGCCAGTTTCCCATAGAAAGTGCTACTGTCCCTTTTTTGTTGTGTTGCCTTAACCCAAAAAGATACGCCAGAAAATCTAAGATTTAGAAACATAGAAACAATACCGAGTGGTTTCCGAACCCACAACTTAAGTTAAAAGAATAAGGTAAAAATAAAACTCACCTTTGAGATGGAAGGATGTAAGATTAGCCGACACTTGTGCAGCTGTTAGCAAGGTAACGATCAACACCTTGAAGTGCAACATCTCGCTACCTGTTGAGAGAAATTTCTCAATAATTAACTAATTCGCTTCATCGCCTTCCATTTTTAAAGAATAAAAATAAAAGAAAGAAGCGCGAAATCGCTGAAGCCAGAGAATTCCATCATTTCTCGGAATGTCCTGGCTTGAACTGCGGTTAAATTTTTGCGAGTCGTGCTAATTTTTCTCTCGTTTTTCCCACCAGAAATAAATTAGAAAGCGACGAAGTTAGTGTAAACAAGCGATCATTTTAATTTCCCTTTCGACTTTCCTGGCTGAAAATTCTATCCCTTTTTTTTAATAGTTTAATTAAAATTTTGTCCCCTCCTTCGAAATTAATTTATGGTCGCGACTCGATTGCGATAAAATCGCGTATCTCGATCGCTGGAATCGCGTGTCAGTTTTATTGCCTCGCTACGCACGTGACGAAATTCGTTTCCGTTTTAGATAAATCTTGATTGATGCAATTTGTTTGTGTCAAAAAACCGCACGCGAGATTTTACAGTCTTTTAAAATATGCAAAAAAAAATAAATAATGGCGATGATTTAATGTAATTGCAATTTCTTTTTAAATAATTTTACTCTTTTGTGGTGTGTTGTTTGTAAGTAACTGTTTTACCTTTTTTTTTGTGCGCTTGTTTGTGTTTTTAGCAACATTTTTAGTAAATTTCATATCAAATTCTCTTATCTAATGCTCTAGGGGACCAAATGCCTCAATGACATGATTCGTGTGATCAAATGCTTCCACAACGAGCTACACGTGATCAGATGATTCGATAACATATAGAGTATAATCAGATGCCTCCATAATATTGATAATAGGTTCTACGTAAGCAAATGTTTTCATAACATGCTTGATGTAATTAGATATTTCCATAACTTGTCCAATATGATCAAAACCCTCCTCAACATGCTCCATGTGATCAGATGCCCCCTTAACATTAATTTATGGTCGCGACTCGATTGCGATAAAATCGCGTATCTCGATCGCTGGAATCGCGTGTCAGTTTTATTGCCTCGCTACGCACGTGACGAAATTCGTTTCCGTTTTAGATAAATCTTGATTGATGCAATTTGTTTGTGTCAAAAAACCGCACGCGAGATTTTACAGTCTTTTAAAATATGCAAAAAAAAATAAATAATGGCGATGATTTAATGTAATTGCAATTTCTTTTTAAATAATTTTACTCTTTTGTGGTGTGTTGTTTGTAAGTAACTGTTTTACCTTTTTTTTTGTGCGCTTGTTTGTGTTTTTAGCAACATTTTTAGTAAATTTCATATCAAATTCTCTTATCTAATGCTCTAGGGGACCAAATGCCTCCATAACATTTCCCACGTGATCAGACGCTTCCATAATATATTCCATAAGATGAAACATGCTTCAAATGTCTATTCCATCACAATTAACTCGCCCATTATGTCAAACACCTTTATAACGTGCCTTATCAACACGTTAAGGCAGCATTTCAACGTCACCTACACCGTCGAAAAAATGAAAATAATAATTCGAAGCATGTTTTCTTTATTTAATTTTTCTAAATTTAATATTAAAAAATAAACTAAATTTCTAAACTAATCCGAAAATAAAACATAAATTAATTTATAAACTAATCCGGAAATAAATTTGCATTTCATTGATCTACTGTACACCCATACACAACGCATTGTGTCAATATATAAACGTTTGTACACATAAAACGTTGGTTATTTATAAAAATATTTCGTAAATTGTAATAAATTCTGTATAAAATATTGTTAATAATCTTAAATTTTCTACAGGAACGGCAATTTCCTTTTCCACGTTCCGCTCTTATTGATGCTTGATTGATGTGAGAAACGACATTTGTTAAAGAGTTTTCAAGGACGAAAGTGATCGATACTTTCACTTTTTTTGTAAAAAAATTAATTTGATTCGCCACTTTTCAACACGTTAATTAAGATTTATTGATAAAATTTGCAATTACAGGCTCGGTTAAACTGATATTATATGCTTAACATAATGATGTGTAACACATGAGAACCTTCGTTGGTCTCTTTATATCTTCTAGTTTTATTCTCTTTTTGTGCATTTTTAATTAGGTAAATTGATTTTACAGACTTCGTAATTAAAATTATATTATACGGATCCGATGGAGACCCTTATAAAGGGGCCACCTGTGTTCGAGTAAATAAAAAGATTAAACACTGGTTTGGTATGAAGAATAAATCTAAGAGTATTGGCTAACCAGTGGCCGAGTGGATAAAAACTAGTTCGCACCTCACCGACGACCTGGCCACGTAGAATCTACCGAATTTTGTTTATGTTTTACACCTAAATATGGACCAGTTTTCCCATAGAAAGTTCTCTCGCGAGGCACTCTTCCTTGGCAACTAAACACAGGGTGGGTCCCGCTGTTGCCTCATCCCATCGATCCAATCTTTAAAAGATCCGAGCTCAAGGGTGTTACTCCCTTTTTTCGACTCTGCCAGTGCATAGCATGCCACGTGTTGGAGTAAACAATGAGTCATCCTAATCATCAATCCTTTTATTTCCCCTAAAACATTCCCCAGAAGAAAAATATCAGCACTATACACGGGGCCTCCTAATTCAAATTCCCTCGTGGCCCCACGAAGCTGGGTGAGCCAGGTGTTTATGGATTACACTACGTTATAATATTTTAATGTGCATTATTGGAATGTTTAGTAATAGAACAGTTAAGTCAAGTAATTAATGAGCACAGGACGATGTTGATCTTATTAACTTTAGCCTACACACATAACAGCGTAACCTTCTAACGAACCGATCTTCGGCATTAGTAACGAAGCTACTGTGTGCCACGTGACCATCGTTACGAATTATTAATCGCAACATCCCGGTCGGTCACGTGCCCCGGTTGCCTAGCACCATTTGCCAAGGCAGCTTAATTACTCGACTGACCTCGGCCATCCTTGGGTGTCGAATAATGGAACGAACCGATTTAAATTAGTAACTCTTAGCAATCGTCTCTAGTCGGCTCGCGCTGAAATTACATCCGGACTATGACGTGACCGTCGGTTCATCGGTTACCAGCGGAAAACATGATTCGAATTCCGAATTTTACCTCTAATTAATTAATTTCTTTTTCATCATTCTCTTAATGGAGGATGTAGAGTAATTCGATTTAGAAATTTCCCCTGTTTCTATTGTTCGCTCCACACAACTACTGTATTTAGCTAACGTTTAGGAGCTTCTTTTCGCGTTTTTATCACTCGAAAGGGGTGGGAATGTCGCATCTCGCAGGTTAGGAAAAGGTAAATTGTCATTACAACAACAAATCTCATAAATCTTTCGTGAATTATTCATGATTTTCCAACAGAGAAATTACGATCGCCCTCATAAACCACCCAGATAATGCTTGAAAATGCTATCGTTTAGGTATGACTAGTTTCCCAACAAATGGGATAAGCTTTCCCACGATACCCCCCTAAAAAACCATTCAAGATGGCGACGATTTGTGAGGAAATCATGTCGTTATTACTGGAAAATAACAGTTTCTACCAACACCATTAGTAGTTTATGGGGATAGTTCTCTCACCGTCCCAACACGGATAGTTCGAGCAAAGCTAAGGTGAATCGTTCAGGATTATGAGGGGGGTGTAACGTCACTTGCTTGAAAAATCTTACGGATCATTCAAATAAATCCATAATTTTTAAATACAACATTGCAATTCTCCTCAAGAAACGTTAGTGTTTGGCGAGAAGATCGCGAGTTACCCAACTTTTACGGGTTATTTATTCTAACAACTAAAGTGTATACGTTCTACTTTAACATTTCAACCATAAAAATAGATAAATTTTACATACAGTTACATAAAACATTACTGATAAGTAATTCAAACAGTCTGGCTGGCGACTATGCAAATATATTGTTACCATCCACTTATAGTCCTGCAGCGTGACTCCTTACCCCGTGTCTCGAATGATAATTACATATATAAACTCTTAACTTCCTAAAACAACTTCTGAAGCGTAACAACTTCATTAAAATTCCACAATTGTTAAAAATACTTTAGCATTTATTGACTGGACACAGAGTAACAAGTCGGAAGAGGATCGATTCGGTTGTGTCCAGTCCACAAGAAAACAATACGTGACTCAATTTTGATTAAATTATAACTTGAAATTTAATCTGTCTCCGAAGAAATTGAAAGTAAACAATATGTTTCTGGTTTATTCTTTAACTTTCGATTGCTTTCCACTTTACATAATAACCCTTCTGGTATCGGATTTGGTTATCACGTGATGCGAACGAGAGCAAAACAAAACCCTCCCTCACGAACTTCATTTAGGTTTGAGATTGCTTAATAACTTTAATCTAAATTTAGTGGGTATGTCACGTGGTGTTGGTGAATTATACTTCAAGAAAATACAAGTGAATTCGTGTGTGAAATTCAATAAGCTTCGCTTCTCAATAATAAAAATTTGGGAGTGGCTTGTAGAAATCCCCAATAAGGATATCTTTGTAAAGACCCTAAATCCTGTAAGCATTGTTTAAATTTTCCAACACGGGTACCACGTACCACATGCCTTCACACACAAAGTGCTACATACCACGTGCCTTTACACACATGTACCACGTAAATAAGTATCAAGTGTCTTCACACACAGGGTGCCACGTACCACGTGCCTTCACACACAAAGTGCTACGTACCACATACCTTCACACACAAGGTGCTACATACCACGTGCCTTTACACACGTGTACCACGTAAATAAGTATCAAGTGTCTTCACACACAGGGTGCCACGTACCACGTGCCTTCACACACAAAGTGCTACGTACCACATACCTTCACACACAAGGTGCTACATACCACGTGCCTTTACACACGTGTACCACGTAAATAAGTATCAAGTGTCTTCACACACAGGGTGCCACGTACCACGTGCCTTCACACACAAAGTGCTACGTACCACATACCTTCACACACAAGGTGCTACATACCACGTGCCTTTACACACGTGTACCACGTAAATAAGTACCAAGTGTCTTCACACACAGGGTGCCACGTACCACATGCCTCTACACACAGGTGCCAATTTCAACAAGTGTTACGAAAAAATATAAGGAATTCATTAAATAAAATTAATTTACGAAATTCTTTGGTATTTTTGTAGAAATTCCGTCTGACGAGTTAATCTGTGATGGACAGAAGTAATGAAAATGTTATTTATCTGTTTAGAAAATGCCTGGCGGCTTTTACGTCACCCATCTCTTAGTTTCCTCTTATACATAAGAATATCTGTCTAAATTGTTTTTCATCGTAGCTCTTATGCAATAAAGCAAACCACCTGTTATTGTGTAATCGATGTGGGGACCTTCTATACTTTCGAAGCAACATTTGTGACGAACTCTTCACGTATGCTGCATGCAAGTTACATGATAAAGTTTTAAGCATTATTCGCTAGTGAGAAACAAACCTAGCTTCCAATTTAATATAGAAATTTCCAATTCAAGTTCGTGGTACAGATGGATCTTCTCTTCTGAGAGGTCCCATAATACAAACAACAGATCTATTAACGTGTTTTGTTTATACTTTAAACAGAGTTTGCATGTCGTGTTATTAACCTCGCTTGGATTGTTATCGTTGTCATGTCTCCAAAACAAACTTGTAAACGACTTTCTGGTGTTAAACAACACAAAACGAAATGGCAAAACGAGAGAAACAAAATCCCCTTCACTCACAAGTGACAAAACGGCAGTCTTTCAAGAGACATCACCCCGTATCGCAGCTGTTACGCCATTAAATTATTAAGGTATTTTAAAGGGAACCATTTACGCTCAATTCCGATTTAATTTTCACTTTTTCGGAACAAAATTCGAATTGAAAATCAACCGGACTCGATGATTTTTCAATATCTTCCATAGATTTATAGAATAATTTAGGATGAATTATGGTAATTATGTCCTTGCACAATTAAAGCTCATTAATGGGAAAGGAAGAGAGGAATTTGCATGTTTAGTAATGACTCAAATTAAGGTCAATATATACTTATATATTATACACTAAAGGCTTGTAACAGTGTGTATTAATTTTAATCCGAATCGCATTAATGTACTTAATATAATTAGCATTATACGGTATGCAAATCGTGTAATGTGGATGATGAATGAGGATTGTTCAAATTCAAAAGCATACACGACTTTTATCTTTAGTGTAACGGAATGAGATCTTATCTTACTTCTACTCCCTTCTGTAACTCTAATACTATTGATTTTTATCAGTTTCTATGTGTAATATCTTAATTTTAATTTGGTCTCATCGCAGTTCAGCATTGCTCCTTCGTTTGCCAAATTTTTGGGCATATTAAACGTCATTATCGATAGTTTATAGGTCCTGTGAGAGCCTTCAAAAAGTTTTGTTTGATGTATGCAACACATAGCCGATATTCCAAGAGGGATGCTCCTTGGCATATCGCCCATGCTTTCACAGGAAAACTTTTTATGGCAAATGACCTCATCTTTAGGTGTTAGACACGCGATTAAAACCCGGAAAACTCTACTTGGACCCGTTTTATCCATTCAATCATTGGTGGGGGACCTCAAAAAGTCTTACAATTGTCAGTATTCCTGGCTCACATCCCCGGATCCACTCCCCAACTAAGGTATAGATGAAACTAGATATTAATTTAATATAATAATGCCTCATACTAGAGCTCTTGTATATGAGAAAAACTCAAAATAAAATGTCTATAATACGCGAAATAGATCAAAGAAGTTATAATTAATTATCCAAATATAGTAGAGCAAACGCATTTTACAGAGCTATTTGTGAAAAAACCCACGACTCTAGCTACAACTAGCATTATACTTACGTTGTGTCCACTTAAGATAATTAGGTTAGAGAAGGAATTAAGTAATGAAGGACGAAGCAACGCTAACACAAACAACATTCATTGAATTGAAGCTGCGCTAAACAGTTTCATCGCATTCGCCGAATGAAGGTCAGACCTTTATAAACTATATTTATAACTCTTTTAGAATAACTGGCGAGCTTCGTGACAATATTCTCTTGCGACAGAATTTGGCACCCACCAATCTAATGGCTAAAATTTCTTGTGGGAGCGAATGTCATTGGTCGTTTCGAATTCCTCGCCGGGTGTATTAAAGTTCGGTTACCTGCAAAAAAGTCATTTAGTCCGCAAATTGTTTATAAAATATAAATTATTTGCTAATTTATTTATTTATAACGATACTCTAACGGAGATATTCCCGTATTGATTTGTTTCGCATTTCTTTCTGTGCCCTGACGTTTTGTATTTTTCTACTAAGATGTTTCTCGTATTGTGCTTTTTATCGAAACGTACTGAACTTCAGATTTTTATTTCTTTATTTTAAAGTTATGCCTTTTATTTTTTGTATTTTTTCCTTACGATGTGTATCTCGAATCCAATACATGCCTCGAAGTTTTCTGAATTTATCGTTAATCTGTGCTTCGGACCTCTGTGAATTTCTAACATGTGCCTCCAGTCTGTGAATGTCTCTCCAATATGTGCTTCGGATTTTCATCCTTTTCTTCCCAACACGTGCCTCAGATCTTTGTCAACTTCTCTTCAACACGTGCCTCAGATCTTTGTCAACTTCTCTTCAACACGTGCCTCAGATCTTTGTCAATTTCTCTTCAACACGTGCCTCAGATCTTTGTCAATTTCTCTTCAACACGTGCCTCGAATCTCTGTGATTCTCCCTCCAATATGTGGTTCAGAATTTTCAGCATTGCTTCCGATATGTACTGTACCTCACCTTTTCTGTTTTCTCGTCTAAGACAAGCGGTATGCCCCACAATTTCTGTAAACTTCTTATATGCACCATATTGTTTAGTGCTATTATTATTCAAAGAGAATGTCTAGAAAAATTTTTCTAATACTCATGTAAATAGTTCATGCCCTAAATCATTAAATTAAGAGCTCCAAAAACACTATTGAAACCAATACACGATCCATTTACACTTAAAACTAATGTCGATATAAGAATTAAAAGTAACAAACGTAATTTAAACCCATGACATTTATTAATGTAAATAATGCCAAGTGGATGCTTTAATTGTAATTAATTGCTAACTGACAGTTAACTACGATTTTCAAATTGATCAACTTGAAAATTCAAACTATTTCTATTAAAAATATCGAAAGAAAAAACTTCGGTAGAAGAAGAAAGAGTCGATTTTTTTTAATTTTATCTTCATTGATTGTAAGTTCTTTGTAATAAAATATTAAATTATAAAGGAGTTCTCGTGACTCTTACAAATATTTCACACGGCTCCATTATTACACGTTTCGACAAATTCCAGGTGGAACTTTATACTTCTACAAATGGCCTCCAAAAGGTGATATTGGGTACGCGTGTACTATAATTGCTTTTTTATTAAATTATTTATTACGATATATTAAAATTGTAAAAGTTCAAGCTGCTACGATTTAATTGACATCATGGATCCTGTGAGCAACTTTAAGACACTGAATCCTGCGAGTTCTCGCCTGGCCAATGGGTTAGTCAAGTGGAATTTTCCGGATTTTCTTCACTCGTCTAACACTTAAATAGAAGGCAGTTTCCCATAAGAATGGGAGTAACTGAATGATGCAACCGGTTAATGTTATCTATGGTTCCAAAATGGCGGCTCGTCTCTCATTCCAGCAAATAGAAGAAAGGAAACAGTGGGGATGCACGTTCTAACCTAACCTAACCTATTCTAAGAAATTACCATAATTATTGCCAATAAAATTATTACAATAGGTTAGGTTAGGTTTGAACGTGCGTCCCCACTGTTTCCTTTCTTCTATTTGCTGGAATGAAAGACGAGGCGCCATTTTGGAACCATAGGTAACATTAACCATGCAACCCAGCATAAGAAGGATACCTTTCTTGAGTACTTTTAGGTTGCCTATTCCATCAATCCACTATCCAAAGGAATACTGATGCAGTATTATTTTTTTCATTGTGACACTGAGCACGTTTTATTGTTTCCATAATTTGGTATTTCAAAAAACTTTCCTTTGTAAACAACGATTTAAAAACAATTACATTCGACCTACTCTACAAGTCCGTAACGACTCTGTCATCTTTATAGAAATTGTCAAGCGGGGGGGGGACGATTCTTCAAATGAAAACGCCAATAGAACTTAAGAAAACGAATGATAAATTATTGTTGTACTGTTGAATACAAATAAAATAGTGTGGAAGATAAGAAAAGTCGTGTATATAACTGGTAGAATAATAACTGTTGAGAAGGTAAAGTATGTAGTTGGGTAGGATATAAATTGTTACTTATTGATAAACAAAAGAGGTATTATTATTATTATTATTATTATTATAGAAATTTGGGAGTGGATCCAACTTTATTTGGAGCAAAAGAAAAAACAAAATGTCTTTCTACAAGATCATAACTCACTTCGTCCTGAAAGATTCAAATGTTTTTAAACAGATCGTTAGCGCTTGCCCTGATTTTTAAAGAAATGACAAGAAGTAATTGCTCTTCTGTTTACAAAAATATTACTACTTTATTTTAGTCGTAAATAAAAATATGAAAAACAAAACTGTAAAAAAAACTTTATATTTATCCGAAAAAATCAGTTACAAGTTGCGTAACTTTCCAGGCAAGAAACTTAAAATTGTTTGTGGCTCCATCTGTTATGAGAAGTTTTATTAAAACACCTTTTATATTATAAAATGGCAAAAAGCTTAATTTTGAGGACAGAGACGAGTTTTATAAAAAAAAAAAAAAAAAGTAAATGCTAATAACGAGTAAAATCTTAAGTCCGACCCTACTCCAGACACGTGACCGTCTCTATCTCCCCAACCCCTCGACCTTTCACCACCAAAATTTAACGGTATTAACTCCCTTAATTCACAAATAACCGTGCTAAATTCCAGAAATTTTCGACAAAAAACACAGGAGTTATTAAGCTTCAAACTCTTGTCTCCCCCCCCCACACATACCCATACATACAGGAAAATCCCGCGAATTTTTTTTTCATTTCTCCACGTTTCAAGGTCCTTCGAGTCCAAAAATTTTTAATTTTTGGGGTGTCAGTATACGACCGGTCGCCTTTCTGTGAAAGAAACTTTCCAAACAATTTTAATTTAATGCCAGAGATTAACTGAAGATTTACTGTGTCAAAGAAGACTTAAGCAGTTGTAAGATTCGGTGTGAGTTTATATTAAAATCGAATTTATTTCTATAAATAAAAGAATCAACAAAACGAAATAAAATAAGTATACTTTGTTTATTCTGTGAAATTTTTGTAAGAAATCCTTTTAAGGGATTTCCTTAGTGCTGTTGTGCCGGCGTGTTTTTTTCCAACGGTAAATGATACAAACAACAAGTAAGATTGTGTAAACAAATTTTAAAATCTCAATGATAAAAACAACTATTTTCATAAGGAATTTCTTGTTATATTTCTTGTAAAGAGATGCGGAACTGTATTAACTCTCTTAATTTTTATTTTTCCGGCTGTTTTACATAACAGAGAAGTATGGCGATGGTCAAAGAATAACCTCTAAGGTTTTTACGTTTTTAGACTCGGTGAACCTTGAAACGTAGAGAAATGCAAACAAAATTGGGGGGTTTTCCTCTGTATGTATGGAGAAAACCCCCAAATTATGAATCTACCATTATGTTTTAGTGTGTGTCTGTGTGGGGAGGCACGAATTTGTTCACCAAATTTGAAGCTTAATAACTCCTGTGCATTTTGTCGCAAATTTCTGAAATTTAGCAGGGAGGTTTGTGTATTAAGAGGGTTGATGCTGTTAAATTTTGGTGGATAAAGGTCGAGGAAGTGGAGAGTTGTGTTAGTTTATAATAATTAACACATGATTTTAACTCAAATTACCACGAACACTGAATACACGCGTGACAAATAAACGTAAAGAGTGCAAAATAGAAATTAAAGACAAAAAAAAAAAAACAGTTAATAAAGTAATTTTTAATAAAGCTGAACTTTTATAAATAATGGAGAAAGTATAAATAACTGACAAAAATAACCCGTAGCATCCTCAGAATTTCGCAATATCATTTACAAAAGGGCAACGTCTCTTAGTAAATATTTATATTGTACCGCTAGTTGCTTTATTTAAATCTTCCTCCCTTCAGTTTACAGGTGTTTCATTCAACATAACTAATTTTCAAATGCGTTTTCCTCATTCAATTTCGCTTCGTTTAATGGATTGCTTCACTCGCTCTATCGTTTCTTTTAATTAAATTACAAATTATCTGGGTAATTTGTTCAACGTGTCTTATTGTAAGACATTTTTTAATCAAAATTGAATGCTATTAAGGATTTTAAATTACAAATTTCTACCCTATAACCTGTCAATCTACGTAAATCCTATGAATACACACACAGCTCAAGTCGGATTCCTGTAAACAAACCTCTTGAACTTGTATCGGGATCTTCGGGTGGCACAGTGGCACAGTGGTAAAAACCCATTGAAATTGTGGGTTTGCGCTTCGCCAACTTGTTAATTACGTGAAATTTTCCCAATTTTCTTGACGTATCTACATCTAAATAGGGACAGTCCTCGTGGGAGAGGCACCTCCTTGGCAGATCGCCCACTCCTTGTTGCATTGCATTATCTAATCCAATAAGGATCATCAAAAGTAATCGAAATCCTAACAGATAACTTTATAATAATAATTAACAGGATTAGCGTAATTGAATGCTAGATAACGGTGTTAATAAAATTGGCACGATCATTTCGTACTCGAGGATCGTGTAAACCTACAATGGGTTACAAAATTGAAAGATTTGGTTACGTAATACTTATCGGAATCTTCGAAATTAAACTGTAGATCCTTACAAATCCTTATAAAATGATATTCGAAGGAATAAAATCATCAATTAGAATGGATAGGAATTAGTTATTTTCTCGTATTACTTCTACAGGATAATGCACCACTGTATACACTAAATCCTTGGTGTATATATGTTTCTTTTTTGTGTTTTGAAGGACCGTTTACTTTAATTGCTTCGTATAAAACTTGGTATGACTTTACAAGTCACGTTTTAATCAACATTTTAATTAAGTTACACTTCAAAAAATCAAATTAAAAGTTTTAATACCTTTCTAAATTAATTTTTAAGCAATTTCGCTTGAAAGTGAATTTTCTTCGCGCCAAAAAAATAATTAAAAATAATCAAAAACACTTGATACGAATCATAAAAAAATGTTTATTTACTATTTTACGAATGTTTTCTTTTAGATTTCTATCCATTGAATTTTGTAGAAAGGTCGAAAAATACGCTAATTTCGTCGTTATTTTTAAACTATTAAGCTTTAGAATATGTTTTGTGTGCGGAAAAAATAATAAAGTTTCAAAAAAGTGCAGAAAAACTTTATAAAATTAAAAAATAACAGCTTCTGAACGATTAAAACTTTAAAAAAAAATAAATTCAGCAGCGAGTTGCCTAACTTTCCCAGCAGAAAAGTTCGAATATCGTGTAGCGCCATCTGTTACTAGATTTTGTTTTAAACCTAATAATTATTATAAAACGAAAAAACAACTTAATTTTCAATATAGAAATGTGTTTTATAAGAAATTGTTCGTGCTAGTAACGAGTAAAACGTCCATTAAGTTCGATCACACTCGCGACACGACACGCGATCTCCTCTATCTCCCCACTCCCTCGACCTTTCACCACCAAAATTTCACGGAATCAATGACCCTAATACACAAACCTCTCTGCAAAATTTCAAAAATTTTCGACAAGAGGCACGAGAGTTATTGAACCTTAAAGTGGGTGAACAATATCGTGCACCACACACACATACACAACACAGACCCACTGACATTCATATATATATGAAAAACACCCCTAAATCTTTTGCATTTCTCGATATTTCAAAGTTTACTGAATCCAAAAGTGTAAAAATCTCGGCGGCCATTTTTTTACCAGTCACGGTACTCTCCCTCTGTTATATAATACATAACAGCCGAAAAAGTAACAACGAAAATATCTGTATAAACAGTTATATCACTAATATTTTAAAATAAATTAAAAATTCAGTATTAATTACATTATATTAACTTTAAAAAGTAGTTTTTATATTTTAAAAATGTCTCATAATTTAAAAAAAATGCATAAAATCCGATTAAAATTCTAAAAAATTAAACCGCTTGTAAACTGCCACTACATTGAAAAACTACAAAAATCTGCTTATTAATTAATGAGTTCGAGTCATTAATTATTTTATACGAGCTTAAAAACATATTAATTAATGGAAAATAATCACAAAATTGCAAAAAAATAAAACTGCAATGGCGGTATAACATTGCAAAACAAGAAGAATCTGTTTGTTACAAGGCTATTTTTAGATCTATTGTTATTTTACCATACAGACGACAGCTGTAACGGTCGTTTAATTTAATAATAAGATTATAAATTTATATTTTTAGATTTATTACAATATAAAAACTTCAAAAATATACGTACGATAACATTACATACATCTTTTGAATACCGAACAAGTAAAACAAGCTCCATTTTTTTTATTAAAAAGATAGATTCTCGCGGTCGTCAGGCTGTCCGTCCGTTAAATTAATTTTTAACTAAATGCAACCAGGTATTAAATTAAAATTTTTCATTAAAACATTGTGTAATTTAATTAATTTATTTTTAAAATTATAAATCGAAACGAAATAAATTTAAAAAATGCAATAATGATAAAATGATGATTCATTGCAACTAATAATGATGAAAAATATAATCGCGTATGGTGCATTAATATAAATTTAAAAAATGAAAAATAAAAAATGAATGATTTATTGGATTTATATACAGTATTAATCAAATCCATCATGAGAAAATATAAATGTAACTATGGCAACATAATTTTTATATCTGATATTCAAAAGACTTTCATAATATTTTAAATCAATAGTACTGTACATTTTCTGCTAAGATTATCTTGTGTTGTTTGTGTTATATTCGTTGGATATTATTAGAAAAAATTGAAGAACTAGAACTAAAATAAAGTAGAACACACTACAACACAATGAACAGAATCACTACTAGAACTAAAACACAATGAATACACAACACAAATAGAAGTAGAACACAATGAAACACAACATAAACAGAAGTAGAACACAATGAATACACAACATAAACAGAAGTAGAACACAATGAATACACAACACAAATAGAAGTAGAACACAATGAATACACAATACATAATACAACTATCGTGGACAATACAATAGCAAAACGCTATTTTGCTATTGTATTGTCTACAACTATTTTGTTGTAATTATATTGTCCAGTTATGTTATATATTTTCATTGCATTATATAGCTCTTATTTACTGGTGTTGTACTTCGTTGTTGTATTTTTATACTGTGCTAAGTTGTTATCTTGTGTTTTTTGCTCATGTGTTGTTGTGTTTTATTCTATTATTGAGTTAGTTTACGTTACTGCTGTTGTGTTTTATATTGTTTTTATTTTCTGGAAGAATATGTGTTTATGTTGTTGTAATGATGCTATCGTTATATTCCTCTATATTATTTTCTATTATGTCATACAGTCGTGATTTACGTTATTATATTGTGTTTTGTCGGATTATTTTTATTCTTTCGTGTTATTATTTCGCTGAAATTCTCTAAAGAATTAAAATATAGATTCGTATTGCTGTTAAATCTTTATATCCTCACATTTTATAAATAATAAATTTATTGTTTATATATTTTCAAAGTATTTCATAGATTATAAATAAGAATTAGCATCTACTTTTATTAATAATCACTAATATTTAATTGAATAGAAAGGATTTCTCGACTGGTAGAACGCGACCTACTCGTTGAAAATTTTTATAAAATATAATAATTTCTAAAAATATTTCTAAAATGCCAATGTATACGAAGAAATTTTTAAATTACGTTTACATAAGTACATCTTAAAAATTATAATTTTTAATAACGGAATTTTAAATTATTATTAAATAATATTTTCTTAATTAAAATTAAAAATTCCAACCCGGAGCTCGCGAACTCCTAGTTGAAAACTTAAGCGCATATTCTTATTACGTCACAATCATGTTTTCTCGGTAAATAAGTGACCAAACGATAATTATTAAAGAGACCATAATTAAAAAATGTATAAGATTCCAACATTTTACATAAATTCCTCGTTTAATCAGCGTGGAAATTATACAGGATGTTATTTAATACAAATCCTTGTTTTAATTTTTAAATAGCATCCTGTTTTCGGTATATTTAGTTCTCTTTAGCACTAATTTCTTTCATGTTTTCACAGAGGAATATTCATCCACGAATCTTCAGTAAACATTGTGTTTTACTGACAGAGACAAATTATTAAATTTTACATACAATGATCTATACTATATCATTACAATAATCTATATTTTACAACATTCTTCAATGTTAACTAAAACTACAACAGATAATATACACTAAACAGACTACAAGAATACACTACACAGACACAGCAGATCCTATACAGGCACTATACGGATACAACATATACTATACAGATACTTGACAGACACTACACAGAGACTATAATAGACATTACATCGATATATACACAGAAACTACGACAGACACTCTATACTATAACGGGCCAGATTTATGGGGTGTTTTCGCGAGTAAAGTCTCAAGCAGTAAAACATTTGTAAGGCATATTTTTTCCATTCTGCACCCCTCTAAAGATTTCTGGATTCTCTATTACATTACACAGACACTAGACAACACTACATAATGTTGTAAGGGATGTTGAAAACACTGAAATCTTCCCGGTAATGTAAAGACTACGAGAAACACCTCAGTGATGTACAGTACACTTCACAACCTTACACAATATCGTGAAACTACAACACTGTACAGATTATAGAGAACACTCAACATTAAGATACTCTGTAGTATTTAAGAATAATAAGAAACTGTTTCTGTTGGAGTTTCGAGTACTGTAAAAGACAAAACAATTTACAATACTAGCCCTTTTATTTACAGTATTCAATTGTCTGTATACCATTTTCCCTTCTATACTTTCATAAAATGTATATAAATAAATTAAATGTAATTATCACTATGCAGTAAGTATAACTGTAGCCTACAGTTAGCCTTACTGCAGTGGTGTGAAATGATATAGTTATCCTTCGAACGCTTGATATTACAAGGAAACATTCCAGAATCCCTGAAGGATTCTGGAATGTTTCCTTGTATCCTTGAAATGATCCTTGAATGCTGATGTCACGAACGAGGATAACTATATCATTTCACATCAACAAGGTAACTTTAGCAGGGGTAGCGTTACAGTACTACAAAGATTCTCTTCTATACATAGAACAAGAATTCTACAATTGTTCTCAACTTGAATTCTTCAGTCTTAAGATTACAATAGCCATTAATGCAAACTCGCGCCAAAAACGATTGCAATACGAAAATTGCTTTACTGATGACGCGTTACCAATTCTCCAATCATGTTTCGAATGTTTTCTACATGCGACGTCATCACTGACGTAATTATCGCATCGCTACTCGTGTGAACCAACTTTCAATCATCGTTTGCAGCGTGTAGTACAGTACATCCGTGCGTTACATCGATTGCAACGAATTAAAAATATATTGTAGAGTCATGGAAGAAATGAATGTATATAATAATTTAGCCACGATCCCGTAAATAAACAACAGTTAAATAAAATTAATTTATATATTTCGCTCTACAATTAATCATTTTATTTTGGCATCTTTCCATTCACGCAGTACGTATTTGTTTCCGGTAGTCTACGTTTGTATGAAAACTCTTTAATCTGGATGAAAGACGATGCATTAAGCGATTTAGAAGGTTTGCTTTGATATTCAAATTCGCTCGTTCGTACGTCTGTATGTTTGGCCTCGAACAGAAGATTAAATAGATGCTCATCAGAGACCAGTTTCGTTGCCGTTTTTCACTAGTATCGAACAACAATAGATGTCAGAAAAGTATTGTTATGCATCACAAGTACGGTTTCCTTTGATGAAATAACACAGAGAGAACTGCCAAGTGAGAAGGCCACTCTTCTCTATAAGAAATTGGCCCGTAATTTAATACACAACACAAATAGAAGTAGAACACAATGAATACACAACACAAATAGAAGTAGAACACAATGAATACACAACACAAATAGAAGTATAACACAATGTGTGTTAACACAACACAATTAATTCTATTTGTGTTGTTAAACACGAAGAAATTGCGGAAAACTTCACTGTGGGTGAGGCGCGAACCCGCGATCGCCTACCAGTGTTTAGTGGTTTAATCCACTCGGCCACTGGTGGGCGCTAATTTAATTACAAATGTTCCTTGGTTGATTTCAAATGGTTCCCTCGCGGTAATTTTAAATCAACAAAACTGAGATAATGCAAAATTTAACAACGTAAATTTACATTAATTTACATTTAAATTACTGTAAAAATATTTACGCAATCCAAATCAGAAAAATCCCAAATTTTTGTTATTTTTATGGATCAAATTGCATTTTTTACAGCTTGTAATGGAAATTTGTACGAAATATAAACATTCTCTATAAATATACAAAGCGTTATTACATAATAATACCTCTCTCTGTTTCTTGTCAAACTTGTCATTCGGCCACAATTTATCAAAGTATTGTGTACCGTAATCCGTTTTTCACAATAAATTTATTGTGTTTTCTTATAAATATCCATTGTTTAGGAATTAAATCTGTAATAATTTTTGTAATTATTGTAATAAATAAAAAAGTAAGCGATGCTCTTGTGTATGAGCCTCAAAAACAATGAATACAGAAAAGTAAAACTTGAATTTTAGTATGATCCGAACCCACGTCTTGCAGTTTTGTTTCTATCTTTTAGACGTGGGTTCGAATCTCGTTCGGATTTAACACCTAAATACGATCCAGTTCTTGAAAAAATAAATAATAAAACTGAACCTATTCTCTTGGAACGAGATCTGAACCCACCTCCTTAAAGACCTGGACTTATCAACTTAAGGTCAGAACCATCATCTTGATAATTTAGGCAGAAAATGTACTGTTTTTTTCTTTTTTCTGGCTAAAATTCAGATCTATGGCTGTAAAATTTAAGACAGAGAAATGTTTTGCGTCAAGTGATGAATCCACTAGGAACCGAACCCATGCCCATCTAAGGTCGTGGGTTCGGTTCCTAGTGGATCCATCACTTAATGCAAAACATTCCTGTGTAGAATTGTTACAGACTGGGATCGAACCCACGCCCATCTAAGGGCGTGGGTTCGAATCCCAGTCTGTAACAATCCTACTTTTAGAGTTTTTCTTCTAGAGAACATTCGATTCTAGATGTTATTTGTCAGTTTATAATTTATTCTAGAATTAATTATTTTTCAACTAACGATTTTTAATCCCTAAGGGACCCTCTAATGCTTTAAAAATGGTCAAATTAGTTGAAAAAAGCATCCCTTAATTGAAGTATTTAATTTGATCCATTTATCCCATTTAAAATTAATAAAGTTATCCAGAATAAATATAAGTGTCTACGAAAGGATTATGGGGAAACTTTAAGTATTAATTAAGGTCATTTGTCAACCGAAAAGTTTGGGTGGGGCCCTAAAAACGTCCTAGATAATCTCTAAATAGAAGAGCCTGTCTAAGCAGATAAATAAGTGATAACCGATGAAAGGGATGAACTTCGCTATAACCTCATTCGATACGTCACACTTGTCACTAGTTTTGATTCATTACGAACCGATCGACAAACAAACAGGCTAAAAATAATGATTTCGTTACGTGAAATTTGCAAAAGTAACCGTCTACAACAAATAGACAATTATCTATGGGTTAAAGGGTGAATGACAGGAAGGGGTGAGTAATGATGAGAATTTCCGTTATTCATACGTGAACGGAAGACAAGTGAAAGCTTCCACCAATTCTATCCTCCTCCAAATTTTCATAATTTAATGGTTTTTAATGGTTATAAATTAATTAAACTGTGAAAAATTCGCTGCAAAAGTCCAATTCTGTGTTCGCAAAAAGGAGGAAACACGTCGTTCAATGCCCAATTAGGAGGTTCAAACGGGGTTTAAACACTAAATATTGCTGTATATTTGTTAAAAATTCAACTATTAAGCTCGTGTGATTTGATAAGTATTAAGTGTCTACAGAATTTCCTGTGCCATATATCTTTACCTCTTTGAACAAGGAACAGACTCCGAGACAAGGAACATAACCCAACACTATCAACACATGAGTCAAATACTATGATAAATTGTCGTTTGTCGTAATTAAGAGATGCAAATTTTATCTCTGAATAGGATATTCCAGTGATAAACGGTATTAGAAGTATTATAGAACGTGGGTTCGGTCCCCTCTCTAGCAAGCATCGATTCTCTTTAACGTATGAAGGATAGAATTTCGTGTGTTATAAACAGCATATTCGAGCATAAATGTAAAAAAATAAAAGCTAAGCACTGTTTACTGTACCTTTCAGTTGCCAAATTAAGATAGGACCACCTAAAATACCAAATTTGTAAGCCAGAAATCCGAGAAATTGGGATCAAGTAATGCTGCGGGTTATAGGAAAATGCCTACTGATGACACACTTCTCAAAACTGTTCCTTAAAACGTTTAATTTTAAGGAACAGCTTTGATAACTGTCCCCTAAAATAAGGTAATAAATCATTTTTTAAATTTAATTCTAATTTTTTTTTATTTAAACCCAACATGGGGTGGCCATGTTGGATTGCCGTCGTCTAACCGTTAAAGAGGATCAGAAACGTGGAGTCATCGAGAAAAAACGTCAAAATAAAAATATATTTTGGGGTAAATAAATACATTATTTGTTAATTTCGTAATTTCATAATATATTTTATAAAATAATATATAAAATTTGAAAGTAAATCGAATTTATTATCGTTAAAATAAATTTTTAAAAGATCCAATCACTTTACGAATTGATGCACCAGTACAAAGATTTTGACTTAAATTACTCAAAATTTATAATAATTTCTATAATTATGTTATTCTTTTCAAGGTATTCTATAATAAAATATATTCTAATAAATTATTTGTAATATTTTTCTACAATATTCATTAATTTTCATGCTTTATGTGGAGTCCATTGATGGTTGAGTGGATGTTGAAAGTAGATTCAATTAGAACTCGAATTAAAGGACTTTTATTTTATAAATTAAATAATTGATTTGAATTTGTCATAAAATTATTAAGTTAGAAATAATCTTACTCAATAATTTCGTAAGTATCTGCCTTTGCTAATTTTATATACACAAAAATATACAACCTACTTAAAATCAATATCCCAACCACTCGCTCGCGACCTACTTGTCTAGTTTATCTAGAATCATATTCCAGAGTAACTTTTCTTTCATTTATGTAGCGAAAGAGGGTCAACAACTGTATTAAAGGAGAAAACGCCTGTAGTAAATTAAAGAATTTTGTGCTGAACGTAACTGTTACGCGTTGAAAGGGGAGTGAACAACTAGTTTTTAATTAATGAAGTAAACAGAAGGTATGATTTACACACTATACAGTAGAGTTACGAGCCCAGATTTGGTCGTGTTACGATCTTTTTCGAAATACGTAACAAGATATTCTCTCAGAATTACATAGAGCATAATTTTCTTACAGTTTGGTACATAAATATAACTGTTACGCTCTAAAAAAAGTATCAAAAGCCGCATAGAAAGCAGAATGCCTGTAAGTTACGCCAATTTACAAGAATTATGAGACAAATTTACTCACGTTATTGATCCTTTTCATAACGTATAACACGATCTTACGGATTGGCACGTAAACGTAACTGTTACGCACTAAAACAGAGAGTAGACAGCAGTATTTGAGTAAGCACAGAAGAATTGTGAGTGTAAATTTAGATATGTTACGATAACAAATAACAAGATTAGCACGTAAACGTAACTGTTACGCAGCCAACAACAGCATTTCCTCACGTGGAGCACAAATTTAGACACGTTACGACGTTTTTCAGAACGTGCAACACGATATTATTGGGCAAACGTAACGGTTACGCGTTAGATTCGCACGGGAAAAGCAATTAATTAATGTTAGAGGGTAGAACTCGTCACGCAGGTAACGAAGAGAAGAGGTGACATTTAGTGGATTGTTAACCAGGTGATGTTGACAGACAATCGAGAGTAAAGCAAAGCGTTAATGAAAACATCACCTCGACCAGAAAACCATCAAAAGACACAGAAAAAAAGACCTATTGTTTTTGTTCTAGAAATTATTTTCGGATTGTCGCTTCTGCAGCTTCTATAATTAAATATCAACAGGTCCCAAAAATAAAGATTTAACCTTATTTCCAAAGGTCAAAGTTCGTATAACTTGTCCCTTCGTGTCATCCCCATCGAAAAATTGTTGAATTAATTTATATAAATAATAATTCTGGCTAGTTTAAGGAAACCCTTTTTTGTAATTATTTTATCAGTTCGTTCGTTTGTCTGACCTCCCGATACATTAGAAACTAATAGGTTAGAATTTGGTGGATATTTTGCAGAAGGAACTTCTACAAAATATCCATCAAAAGCTCTCAAAAAATCCTTACAGACCTTCAAAGATACTTCCAAAAAAATAAAAGAACCTTCAAGTATCGACAACTCTGTGTTTCTTTTTACTTTCAAAAAGTCTTAAAATCTTCTGAAGAAAGAAACAAATCCAAGAAAACGATACAGGAACAATGAACTCGTGTGCCAGACTCACACAACAAGATACAATGAACTCTCCCGGTATCTCAGCAACAGGATAAATCACGGAGAAGCAAAGAATGGGATAATAAAAACATGGATAATTTATCAAACCCACCCCCCCTCATTTTGTCAATTACAATTTTTACAAGTTCCAGAAAAATTCTTCAAGAATGTCGCGTAATTTGTAGATAACCGGATGTTGCAATTGGTGTGCTTTCTAGTGAAAGATTTTACGAGGAAAAAACCGTATAAAAGACCATTTCTATGTGTAAATTATGCGAAAAACTTCAGAAAAGACCGTTGTTATAAACTCTAACGTGAAATTTTTTTAGAATTTTATAGAAAAATAACACAACATTTCAAGTGTTTCTTCAGAAAAAAAATAGATAAATTTAACGTTTAGAAACAGGTAAACAAACATTGGCACGTTCCTGTATTTATAAACAATTGGTTTTGTGCAAAGACCCATTTAAAAAATTTCATTTTTTAATGTTTGTTTCTAAATCTTGGGCAGAAAAAATAAATAAAATCCATAAATCGCAGTTACGTAAGAGTGCAGTTGAAGTGGCTACCATGAAATTTATTGTGTATTAGAGAGTGATTGTGACTTATTGATATTATGGAAGTTCCAAATCGAAAAATATTCTCCAATCTAAAGAAAAACTGTAGAGAATGGACACATTGTTCTTTTATATCACTTCATTTATGTCTTGTGGTGTGAGGTTTCTCGTATTTTCTGTGTTAATCTATTATTACGTTGTGTTAAATTGCGTGTATTTTATGTATCGTTCGCTTGATACGTTGGTTTTGTATGTGATTTGAGTGTTTATGTTACGCTTCAAAGCTGTGAGTTAGTGTTACGATGCTTCTGCAGTGCGTTTGTGGGATTATGCTTCTGCTGTACTGCGTTTATGTGACGCTTCGGTACAAAGTTAAACGTTTTTATTATCTTTTATGTATATAGTATTTACGCCATGTTACTGTTGTGTTTTATACTGCTTCTGTTATACTGAATTTATGTAATAAGTTCCGATACGATGTAAGAGACAGGTCTCTTACATCGTATTGTCTCATATGTAAACACGTGTTATACTACTCCCCCTTAAACACACACAGAAAATAAAAAAGGAAAGTAATACAGCTGGATATTGTCTTAATTCCACAGAAGACATTTTTCTTTCCATTTACTTTGTCTTCACGAAATTAACTGTGGAGCACAAAAGAACACTTCCCACCCCTCTCGATTGAGAAGTGTTCTTTTGTGCTCCACACTTCAACGACTGAGAGATTCGCTCAACTCTTCTCTTAATTATGGTTTTATATATATATATCGAATAACACCCAAAAAAATCAAGTGTTTCCATTAGGTTTTTTGAATAAATAACAGTCCATAAAACACATCACTGTGTTCACAGGGGTTAAGTGCAAGGTAAATAAATCATATAATTATTATTACGTATGATATTTTTCTGTGTGTTACGTCATAGAGCGCGTGAAATTTTTACGTGTTTCCTGTGTAATCGGCTTCATTTATTAATGCTTATCCAATAGGAATGCAGTTAATGAAGAAGGATATCTTTGCTTGTTTCCTAAGGAAACTCGCAATAATTCTGTAATTGTAGAAGATGATCTATTTCTGTGTTACATATTTC
This sequence comes from Centruroides vittatus, assembly GCF_030686945.1. Lineage (NCBI taxonomy): Eukaryota > Metazoa > Arthropoda > Arachnida > Scorpiones > Buthidae > Centruroides > Centruroides vittatus. The sequence continues at coordinate 45,767 of NW_027122669.1, read as the reverse complement.
ATCTAAAAATACATAAAATATTGATCTTAATCTTTAAAAAAAAAATCGAAACTTAACATTGTATTTCCTTCCTTCTTTTATTTGTTACCAGGGGACAAAGCTTGGCTGTGTTTATTTTCTTATATAGAATGTATATAAAACAGGTTATTTCCTCTGTAAAAAAGTCTGTTGTGTTGGGAATTTTTCAATTTTTATCCAAAAAATCATCCTAAAAGCCGGTTTCTCCATTAAAAAGATTAAGAAATAAACACACACTACACTTAAAATACGCGAAAACAACACATCCTTCACTAGAAAAAACGGTAATGTAGATAGAGGCGTGTACGTTCTGTGTGTCTGGACACAATACGCTTCCTTTATCGCTATTATTAAAATAATAAAAATCGTTTAAAGCAGCGTAACATATACATCAAAGTGGAGTTTCTCAATACGGTGTAGACGTTTCGAATCGAATTTAAAAATAAATCAATTAAATTTTTTGAATTATGCCAGTGTTTGTTCTCGCATAATTCGCACATTGTACAATTTAAACATGGCGGAAGTAACCACTTATATTAGTTAATTGGTCCATGAACTACTTTATAAAAAATCCCTCCATTTTTTTGACTTTTTTATCTTTCAAGGACGAAGGGTTTACATGAAAAATATCCAATTTAAACTGGTTAGAAACCCGATCAATGCTGTTCTAATTATATAGAATTTTATGTTAAATCGTAACATAAGTTACGCGGTGTTTTAGGTATATACATTAACTCTATCTCGTGCTTTATATATGATTTACATTAATTTCGTAACAGCTAATTACGATTGCTTCTTTATTATAGTACTGTTACGCATTGTTACGTTATTCCTAACGCGTAACAACTATATTACATGCATTTACTATCTAAGAATATATAGGCTATATTTTTAATAATAGAAGTAAAGTTACGTCATTATAGGAGCGTAATGTACAAATTCGTAACATAAGTTACGTTACGTGTTTTAAGTATATATTCAATTCTAATTTATAAGTTCTTAGCTATTAGTTACGATTTATTAATTGTTACAGCATTGTTACGCTATGTTACGCATTTATATTGCGTAACAAATGCGATATACGAGTATAAATGTATACATTTTTAACGGCGTTACGCTCAAAATATGTATTATAACGATAAAGAAATGCGTAACGTCAAAACTAGACCACAATGCACGAAAGCGTAACGTAAGTTACTCGTTTTATATATGTATTCATTTCCATATACTGTATATAGAATTTTCGTAACTGTTAGCAATACTGTTACTATTAAACTAATTTATTAATTGTTACGCCTCCGTTACGCTGTCTCTAATATTATAAATCTATCAAGTGTTACGCTTAGGAAAATATATATACTGTTATATATTTTATGTTACAACGAGAAAAAGAAAATAACGTAACATAATAACAGGATCTACGGCTTTCCTTTTGGCAAAGGAACTAACTGTGATAGGAAGGTCGTCCGTTTGTCTGGACTGTATTTGTGGTAGTATTATTTTCCTTTCTGATGAAAGTTGATAGATAAACAAGGAAGTGTGCGCAAATTGAAAGGTGCTTTCAGGTTTAGTTGTTTACCTTTTTTAGAATTAAAACATTTTAAACTTATTTTTTTAAAAAGTTTTCATTGGCCAAGAGCGTCTTTTTTTAAAATCAGAACACTTGAAATCTTACAACTATTATTTGAAGTGTCCAATGGGAAATTACTCTTGTGATGTATTTTTAAACTATTAATAAACGACGATTACTTCTAAGAAAACTATTTTTGCTGTTACTACGTTATTAAGGGGTTATTAATGCTTTGAATCGTATTAAAGGATCGTTAATGGCTTTGAATCCTTGCATTATTAAGCACTCATTAATGGCTAAAAAATCTTTATATTAAGGATTGTTAATGGCTTTGAATTCTTGTATTAAGGATTCATTAATGGCTTTGAATCCTTGTATTAAGGACTCATTAATGCTAAAGAATTCTTGTATTAAGGATTGTTAATGACTTTGAATCCTTGTATTAAGAACTCATTAATAGATAAAGAATCCTTGTATTAAGGATTGTTAATGGTTTTGAATCCTTGTATTAAGGATTGTTAATGGCTTTGAATCCTTGTATTAAAGACTCGTTAATGGCTAAAGAATCCTTGTATTAAGGATTGTTAATGGCTTTGAATCCTTGTATTAAGGACTCATTAATGGCTAAAGAATCCTTGTATTAAGAACTCATTAATAGATAAAGAATCCTCGTATTAAGGACTCATTAATGGCTTTGAATGCTTTTATGAAGGATTCATGAATGGCTTGTTTATGGATCATTAAAGGCTTGCAGCTTGCACATAACGAAGATCAGCTATTAATGACTGTGAATAATTGTATACAGATCTTTAAATCTTAATACATAACAAGATTAAATAGTCTTAAATCCTTGTTAAAACTATTGAAACGTCATTTAGACCTTTGAATCTTCATGTATAAATCGTTAAAGGATTTAAACCTTTACATAAACAAGATTCAACTACTCGAGTGTCATGAACAACCGTGAATCCTTGCCTATTAAGTACAATAGGATTCATTGAATCCTTGTCGTAATTATTGAGAGTTTGTTTATATTTTTGAATCCTTGAATTGTCGTCTTTCAGTTGTTTAGGATTTAAATGACTTTACATCTTTGCCATTATTAATAAGGATATTTAATCATTAATTGAATCTTAATAACAATTAATAAAAAGCCCTTTATAGCTTTGAATCCTTGCCTAAAGGATTAATGAAACCTTTATTATTTTAATAAAGGTTTAAATCCTTAAATTACAATTACTAAAAAGCCATTTAGGCAAGGATTCAAAACTATAAAGGACTTTTTAATAACTGTAATTAATAATTTAAAGCATATTATGTATAGTTATTTTAAAAAAAATCATTTAGGCAAAGGTTTATTACTCCTTGCCTAAAGGTCCTTTTAAGCTTACATATTAAGGATTGTTCATTAGAATCCTTGCATCCTTATATCCTTAAATCTTCGTTAGAATCACTGTTATAACTTCGATTCCTCGCCTTTAATATTTAAAAATTTAAAATCCTTGCATATAATAATTTAAGGAATCGTTAATGACCTTCGATCCTTGAACATAGTCATTAAAAACCCATTAAAAACTAAATCCTTGCCATGTTATTAAACAAACGTTTACATCTATGAATCCTCGCATACAATAAAATTACACGACACTTACTAATAACACTAAATGCATTCCTCTAGATATTAAAAGGACTGTTTGATGCCCCACATCCTGTCCGCTTATTAAGTGTGTATACCCATTGTTAACGCATCGAATCCTTGTGTGTAGTTAAGAGCCAATCCTCCCTCACCTTCGTTAAAACCAGCGTAAAGTGATCCAACATTTAATTCTCTACACTACACATGACGTCAACACACTACGTTTTAATAATAAGGTATGAAAAATAGGGGGGTGACGTACTCACCATGTGTCACGTACGAGCGTCAGAAGGGGGTGAGACATGTCATGTGAATTAAACACAAGCAACGACCAGACCTCACTCGATCGCATCCCGGACGTCTCTGAATTTCTGGTTTCTCGTGCACGACGGTTACGACAACTTCCCGTGCAGCACCTACCCTGTGACGTCACACGGCTTTTATCTATTTTATATCCGGCGGCGTACACGCTTCCATATTGTGCTTTGTATTAACGTTTTAAAAATTTATTCTCTCGTCCCCCTATTAAACAATACGCCAATAACAATTACAACACACCTTTCCGAGAAATTTCTCCATTTTGTCTTGTATTTATATTGTTTTGAGGGGATAAAAATTGCTCGTGCGACACAAAAAATAATCGGTATGGCCGTTTCCTCAAAGGAAATCTTCTCTTATCTTCCGTCGGAGAAGAAATTGCTGGTCGGCATTTACTAAAATAGTCCTTTTCTTTCTTTTAAGATACGACCAATGAGTTCTCAACCGGTAGCTCGCGAGCTACTGATACGTATATTTACATAATTACGTCGGAGTAAGGTTGAGAAATTGATGTGTATTTCTAATACAATACACGGAATCTTAAGGTCTTTTAAAATAAATCGCAACAATTTCTGTTCGGGATTGTTAGAATAAAAGAATTTTAAGGTGTTAACAATTAGTTTCTCAACCGGTCGCTCGCGAGCCACTGATATGCATATTTACATAATTTCATTCGAGTAAGGTTGGGGTATACTGTTTATTTCTAATATAATGCACACAGTTGAGTTATAAAAGAAATCGCCTGTTTGACGTAACAATTTCTCTTCTGTATTATTAAAATAGAAAAATTTTTTAAGGTACTAATAACTCAATTTTCAACCGGTAGATCGCGAACTCCCAGATAGATTCATAAATAATTGGATGTTTTTTAAACATGAGAAAGGTTGAAGAGCCGTCTCTACAAGGGCATTGTTTACAGATAAATAAACCGATTAAACGGGATATAAAAGAAAACAAGATTATTTGTTTTTAGTATCATTTAAAATTTATTTATTCTCTTTTATATTTTATTAAAAAAAAATATATATATATATATTATAAACTTTAGATAATTGATCGGAAAACACGACAGAACTAATGGATTTCTGTAGCTCTGTGTACATATTTGAGTTGGTTTATGAGAAATTTTGTTCGATTTTTCTGTACAAACGTAAAAGAAATTATTCAGAAGGTATAAAAGAATGGATAAATATTCTATACAAAGTTAAAATTAAACAGAATAAAGTAAATGTATCAAGGTGAAATGATTGTATTTGTGATTAGCTGCACCATTTATTGTTATCTGAAGTCACTCGTGACAGATTTTCCTCCATTTTCCTTGTGATGTCGTCAATGAATTAATGGTCTTTAGTGTTAAATTTATAGATAAAGAACACTTCTGTACTGTAATTTTCCGTATGTGCCCATTGTAATTCTTCAATTAACAGTTTTTATGCTTAATTTTTCGAAAATTAAGCATAGAAACTACATTTTTAACGTAACTGTGTTCTGTATTATTAACCGTTTGGGCTCTGCACTGATTATTATTATTATTATCAACTCGTCTCGATTATACAATATATATAGATAACTAGTTTAAAAAGTTGTGGGTTCGGTTCACTGTCTTGCTTTTGTTTGAGAGGCCTTTCTATGAGAAACTGGCCCCTCTTTTAGGTTGAGGGGGTGCCTTCCGGGATAGACTTACTATTGGCTTGAATTTAGCGTTAGACACGTGAAGAAAACACGTGACCATCCCGTTGGTGAGGCGCGAACCCAGGCCTCACCACGGCACACCATGGCTTTATGCACTCGCCACTGGTGGGCCTAAAAAATGAAAAAGTTTAGGCCATTTTTCTACAGTTTTTATGATATAAAAACTAATGTTTTAAACAATTATTTTCAAATAGAAGTGACACTTCAAAAAACGTAAAAATTACATCACGGATCATTAAGATTAGATGAAAGAAAGAAAAAACTTAATTAATTAATTAATTAATTAATTAAAAATATTTAATTAAGAAATTGATGTTTACTTTTTAAAATAAATTATGTTTTTGTGAGCGAAGAATTTTTTCTAGTCTTCAATTTCAAAATAATAATAATAATAATAATAATGCAATCGATAAACTTGACTAGACATGTATAAACAAGTCAAATTTCGTTTAATTTTGTTTTCTGCCAGTAAATTTAATATATTATCAAAAGAATTCATAAATATTCTACTTAAGAAACTATTAAATATTAAAACTTTCTTTCGTAAATTTTATTTTTATAATTTTTTCTTGTTTCTTATTCTTTAGGGCCACGTGGATACGAGCTGGTCAGTGTACATGGATAAAACCATTGAAGGTAAAATCATTGCTCGTTGAGGTCGCGGGTTCGCACCTCACCAACGATATAGCCACGTGTCCAACGGACCAGTTTCCAGTAGAAAGTCCTCAGTAAGTAGGCAGATCACGAATCCATCAGTGTTCAATGGATAAAACCACTGAACACTGGTTGTTGGTTGGTCGTGGGTTCTCGCCTCGCCAACGTGCTGTTCATGTGATGTTTTCCGGATTTTTTTTCACGTTAGTAACACCTAAATAGGAGCAAGTTTCCCATCGGGAGACTTGCTCCTATGACAATCCTCCTCGGCAGATCGCTTACGCGTTGCGTTGCCTTATTCTATGTAGGATTTCAATTCCTATTAACACTAATGGGGCCTCTTTGTCAGGACCATTCGCTGGTTCAGTCAGGCTCCGAATGAGGCAGACGGATGGTGAAGACGGGCCCAACATATCCGGGACTATCCATCGAAAAATTCCTGGGTAGTTTGTCGCTTAAATGTTTGTCTTTATATATATATATATATTAGAGTCTTGGGCCCTCGTGTTAACTTTCCGGCCGTTATATATAACACAAGAAAAGTATGGCAATCGGTCAAAAAACGACCGCAAGATTTTTACATTTTTTACATTCGGGGCACCTTGAAAGTTCGAGAAATGCAAAAAACAAAAGAAATTCGGGGATTTTTCTGTACGTATGAATGTTAATGTGTGCGGGAGGGCACGATTTTGAAGCTTAATTACTCCTCTGTCTTTCTAGACCTTCACCCTTTACTTGGACTTTATTGTTTAGAGCCTATTTCCAAAGAACTCTAAAGAGTAATTCACCATAGCAATATCCATTTCCCATTTAATTAAATCCATCACTGTGGACTTTAATCGAATGTGATTAAAACTGTTTCGAGATTAATCAACGTAGATTGATCTGTACTTCCCGATCGCTGAGAGTTCTACTTGTAATCTGTATCTATAATTTGTAGTAAACGGGAATTAACAGAAAAACCGTTCATGTGTTAAGGTATAGATTCGATCTGAATAGTGTACACTTGGCAGAGGCCCGCTATACCCTTGTACAAGCTGCCAATCATTTCTCATCCAATTACTTTCATTGTTATAGATTCTAAAAAGTGAAATTCCATGTGACTATCATTTAAATTCATTAATGGGCTGTAATGTATGAAGATCCTTTACCTGGATCCTCATATAATGAGGATAATTGGATGAAAAATGGATATAATATCTTATTATAACCATTAAATAGATGCCAAAGAGTGAAAGTCCTTACAACGGATATAAAATAATCCATTTACCATCCAGTTATACCCATTACATAGAAGATTTTTACACGGATCCTTCAATAAAATGGATATAACTGGAATATACCTGATGGAAATACGGTTTAATTAATTGCTTTAAATAATACAAAGGAGTGTACAATATTTTAATTTCTATGCCATTAAAATTAAGCATAATTCAACTTAATTAAATTGTAATTAGTTTGAGTAGTTCGCAATCTACCGATTGAAAAGTCCTATTTGTTTTAAGATGTCGATTTATTTATTGCACTGCCATCTACCGGAAAAGTTTTCAATAAGGATTAATATTAAAGTATTTATATATATATATATTTAGTCTTTAGTTATGAGATTAAAACTTCCCATTGAACAACGAAGATAATAATTATTTTAATTATAAATTCCTAACGAAGCTGATCCAAAAATTCAAAGATGGCAGCCACGTGCGTTCGTCGCTGCCATCTTGGATTTCCCCATTACGTCAACAAATGTGCCGTTCTGATTGGTGGAAATATTTATTTTTTTCCTCTTTCTCTCTCTCTCTCTATGGAGGAAAAGCTGCCGTGATGGACTTCCGGAGCCATTCTCAAAACGGAAATACGTCACTAATGAAGTGAAATTCGCGTGGATTTTCGCGAATCTCCGTGTGAACTGACCTTTTAAAGTGAGCAATTCGTGTTTATGAGTAACACGTTAGCTTGTTTAACGATTTGTACTTTTATATCAGCTCACTCCCGCTAAACCGGCCTCTCAGCAATCCGGCATATGCACGTTTCCTTAACACGAAAACGTCCCGTTTTCCTGTTTCGTTTCTGCGTACACTACAGTATTGGATGTCGGTGCGCCATGTTACCGAAAGGTGAAAGGTCATTCATCGCTTTTTTACTATCCACACTTTCTGTAATCCGGCACGCCGGATTAGCAAGAGTCCGATAATGTCTAAACAGCATTAACAGTTTATTTATCCTTAAAATGAATAGTACAGTTTGTGTTTATTTAATAACAGGTCAATGAATAATTAAGAATAACTAATTATGCATAGAAAAGTATCAAGTAAGGTAACATACAAAAGCAATATGCAGTGAGCTTCCAGTGAAGGCATCTAAAAATAGCCATAGATAAATATACAATTTTCAAATCCAGCTGACATGGAAAATGTTATAACTGTGTGGAGGAGTGAAGAGGTGTATAAACAACATATTTATAAGTCAGTAAACAATACACTTCTATATATAGGCTTACATAGGCATTCTCTTTACATACCTGTAACTCTTTTTGCTCATCATCATTCAACACAAACATAGCATTTAATATATCAACTGATAGGGAGGATGTTATAGATGATAAATAATGCAGAAACACATAAATATTACTTGTCTGTCTCTAGAAATAAACATTGTGTAATTGCTACAGAGTTAACAAGTGATGTAGCTGGATGTTAAAATTGGAAGTGTTCAAGATAAAATTAATGATAAGAATTGCATTAAAATCATTAACATTAAAGTTGTATAAACATGATTTTTAAGTATAAATAAGCACATTTTTGGCAGAGGTTCAGTTATAGTATCAATAAGTATGGAAAAAAGTTTATTAATAGAGCATAATTTGACTGTACTGCTACATACCCAATGAATAAACTTTGTATATAATAAGAATAATGTTATTTAAGTACAACTTTACTAAATTATTTACCTGTTAACAGTTCACACTTCAACTTACTGTATGACAGTTGTGTATTTAATTCCTGATAAATGTTGATTCACTTAATTAATCATCTGATCTTTGAATCAGATGATCAATTGACTCTACTTATCAGTCAACTGAATTGATCTTTGATCAATTGACAAATTAGAAACTAATTTACTATAAATAAAAATTTAGCATTGAATTACACTATTAATATTCTATTTAATCACTTCTATCATATTACAAAGCTACAAAGCTAAGTCATTCCCTATAACTGTATCAAAAGCTTGATATGTACAGTAAAAATAATAGCAGGTACTAATACAATTGCCACTATATCAATAGTCCAATGTAGCCTGTATTTTTGATCAAATTTTGTTCTTAACAATTAACTTTACATGAACTTTAATGGCATTTTAGTATCATATGAATCATACACGAAAATGTCAATGACAATTTATATTATTAAATGCAATATTATGATATGTTCTTCATACGTAATCATATACTTATTCTGTTTTATAACAGGCATTGAACATGTATCCTTGAGTTATATATTGAATGTTGTAATAGTATAATTATCAGGATACATTTATCTTATAACAAGGAGTTAAGCCATGCTTTTTAATATAATATCATTTACTTTAGCTATCGTCCTGTCTTTTAACAGCTCCTGAACCCGTATCCTTTAATGAAATGTTTGTTTCCTAACTAGAAAAACATCTTCATCCTGTCTTTCAATGGAAATCGAACCCGTATCCTTCGATGCAATACCAAATTACATAATGTTACCGAGATAAATTGGAATTCTGAACTTTACCTTGAAACAATTAATTTCCCCATGCTCATCCCGTGGTTCTTATGCTCTTGGCATACATCTGGTCCTCGCTGAGAATTGTGAATGATAAAATTCCATATCTAGAAGAAGCAGACTGCAAGGGATCCACAAATTATATTCAATCACAAAGTGCAATGTACAATGTATTGAGTTTTCCCGACCATTTCATGAAAAATTTGCATAATTACAGTAGAAGAGTACTTAAAATTAATAGCTGAATATATTTAGAATGATAAATGCTAAGAATATTAACAATTATAGCAGCAAATTAAAATTTATTATTGAATTTTGTATTGATTCTTGCCATTATCCATCAAGGATTCTCCACGAAAGATATGAGAGATATTTTTTTATTACTTATAACTATTCATTCCCATGCTCGTGGCATGGATCTTGTCCTCACTGATAGTTGTGAATTCATATTATCTCTATAAGGATAAGGTGTAACTGATAAAATACCATCTCTAGAAGAAGCAGACTTCAGAACATGTATGGTATCCGCACAAGTTCGCTTGATTTTCATTCTTATGGGAACAACTAAGGAAAATAAAGCTTCCAGGAAGTCGAACACAGCAATTAGAGACATTCCTAGCCATATGCCAATATAACCACCAACGTAACTGAAGAATTCGATGGTCTACAAGAGAAAAGAACCCATTGAAAAGTAGGGACACGTAAGATTCTTCGTGGTTTAAATGTGATTTTTTTCAAACTTTAAATATACTTACTTCATATTTGGGTCTGTACGTATAAGTTACTAAATTTGATTTCTTAAAAAATAATAAAATTATCGCAGTTTGGTTCCTGAAAAGCAATGAAATGTTCTTCAGCAATATGTTATCAAGAATTGTTCATTTTGTGAATGTCACTTACCATAAAGTGGTGGCATTTGTGCTCTCTATCCCCTACAAAAACAAAAGAAATATCATTAATTACATGGCTAGAATATAAATTTTCTTACAGTTATTAAATATATACTTACGACTTCTATATTTTCTTCTTGTATATTCGTTTCAAATGATCTTGAACTTCAAAAAGCGTATTAAAGATTAAAATACTGTATTTATGATCTAGCACAATGTAAATTATTTAACCAGTTAATGTTGCCTATGGTTCCAAAATGGCGGCTCATCTCTGATTCGAGGAAGAAATACCAATAATCAATTACCATAATTATTACCAACAAAATTATTAGAATAGGTTAGGTTAGGTTAGAACGTGCGTCCCCGAGCGGTAGGCTGTCATCTGTTCCGCTCGCATCCGGCGATACGAGTGCGCACAAATTATTGGAACCAGGTTTAGGTTAGGTTAGAAGGTAGCGTCCCCACTGTTTTCTTTCTTCTGTTCCCTTGAATCAGAGAAGAGCCGCCATTTTGGCACCATACGTAACATTAACCAATTAATCTAATTATCAATCAGTCAATTAAAAAATGATGGTTAACTCACTGGCACGCCGGTCCACAAGCAATAAAACAATGACTATAATTAATTTTATCGGTACAGGGTATGTCCACTAGAATAAATACATATGTTTTGAATGGATTTTTACGAAATATTACAAGAATTTATCCGTAACACAATACCTTCTTGACAGAACTTCTCGTAATGAGGATAGATGCTGGATGTCTTGACGCAACCACAATGATCCAACGTGGCATTCATTAGACATTCTTCTATGCACATCTTTTGTGATTATCGGAATTAATTAATTCTGCTGTTAATTGTGTAAATTAATTGCTGATATTTATGGAAGAAATTAAGTCATTTACCTCGCGACTTAATGGCCCTCTTCCGAGTCTTCTCTTCCATAGTTTTTCGTAGTTGGTACAGTTCGTTAAATAGGGAGATGGAAGAAGATGCTTTATAATCTTCAAAGAAAATTTTACATAATGGTAATTTTTGAATTTATATTTTATTTAGGTTTAATTACATGCATTAGAACCTCGCTTTTACTATCAGATTCATGGAAAACCGTCGTAAAGGGAGGGGTCGTACGGTGAGATTCTATTGCACCAGACATGCTTTTATTACAGAAGAGCGTGTAAATTTATTTATTAATAAGAAAAATGTAAAATATATTGATAATTACAAACATTTCTTTTACATGTTAATATATTAATAGGCTATAGGCTGAAATCCTTAAGAGGGATCCGGCCGAACCCACGTGTGTATGTAAGAAAAGGACCTCTCGGTGACCGCGGGATGGGGCCAAAAATTAGTAAATTATTCAAACAGTTTGCTTTATATTTTAATTATTTAATTTTTTAACAATTCTAAGCTAAAATGGCCAAATTTTGATAAGGAAATAATTATCTATCCCTTAAAGTATTGTCACACACCACCACACGTCAGTACTGTATGTGTATTGCTTGTAGTAATTACGAGTGAAAATAATTAAATTTTACCTCTTTTAAATGAATTAAATAAAGTTTAGATGGTGTAATAGTAAAACCTTCAATAAATGGATTTATAATGCTATACGGAGAATGTACTGCCACTTGACCACCAATTCTACGATCCAGTAGAAATGCTTCATGGGGTTCGAAGTCGACGACAACGGTCAAAACTGTACAAGATTTTTATAAAGTATTAAAAAATATTATAAAATATCCTCAAATAATTAATTTTTTAAAAATTATTTACCTTCGTGAAGGGGCACTCGAGGTAACGACAGGTCTTTTTTAGACCACCTTGCATTTATAATGTGACACAATTTGCTTCTTTGGTATATGTCCAAAAATGAATAATAGCGAAACGTCGCGTTGCTGAAAAGAAATCCATTTATTTTCAGTATATTTACATTCATACGCGACATAAATGCGAGAAAAAACATATCAATTAACTAAAGAAAATTTGAGAAAAAGAGGAGAAAAAGAAAGAGGAGAGAGAGAGAGAGAGAGGAGAGAGAGAAGAGGAGAAACAGAGGAGAAAGAGAGAGGAGATAGAGAAAGAGAGGAGAGAAAGAAGAGAAAGAGAAGAAAAAAAGAGGAGAGAGAGAAGAGAAAGAGATGAGAGAGAGAAGAGAAAAAGATGAGAGAGGAGAAAGAGAAGAGAGAAGAGAGAGTAGAAAAAGAGAGGAGAGGAATAAGAAAGAGAGAGAAGAAAGAAAAGAGAGGAGAGAGAGAAGAGAAAGAGAGAGAGAGAGAAGAGGAGAAAAGAGAAGAAAGAGAAGAAAGAGAGATAGAAAAGAGAGAGTAGAAAAGAGAGGAGAAGAGAAGAGAGAGAGAAGAGAAAGAGAGAACAAGAGAGAGAGAGAAGAGAAACAGGGGAGAGAGAGAAGAGAGGAGAGAGAAAGCGAATACTGATGAAACACTTATCTTTATTCGCTTGTCACAATTCTCTTATTGGCAATAAAAGGCAATTAATTAATACTGAAAAAGTAAAATAGAGATATCCCTCGTCCAACACGGTTTCGTCTTAAAACGGTTTGAAGATTTGGGATATCCCTGCACAACACGACTTCCGGTTTTACTCTAACACAGTTTTGGAAATCCTCCGTACAAAATTACACAATTTTTAAGCGTAAACTTGGTTATTCGATGTATATATATATATTTTTTTTTTAAATTCAAGTAAGCATGTGCATCATATCAAATTTTTATTGTGATTGTGATTGTTAAGTAATTATTGATCGGAAATAAATTCTCGATTCCCTTAATAAACATATTTCTCTTAGTAACAAAGAAGAATTGTATACTTTTGCTAACTTCTGGAACGTAACCCTATGTTTTACACTAGTCCTTTGTTTCGTATAACACGGATTTGCGTAAAACGACACTTTTTCGAATTATACGAGGGATACCTGTACACCAAACGAGTAATTATTTATCGCAGGTTGCAATTTTTAATCACATTTTTAATTTATTTCATTTAAAATATATGCGCTCCACCTCAAATTAGTAATGTCGTGCCCCTGTACTTCATACTTTTCCGTATTAAGGAAGGACAGACAGCCTTAAATGTTATATGTATACTAGAGGGTGGGCCCGGCGTTGCTCGGGCAAAAGTAACAATACCGAAGATTAAGATTATTACCTTACCCGTTTTCACAGAATGCAAGTATTGGGTCCTCCCTGTTTCCAGAATAATTCAACTTTTAACTCCTAACCGTTTGAACTCTGCGCTGATTATTATTATTATCAACTATTATATAAATAGATAAATGAGTGTGTCACATTCAGATCGTTTTTCTGTACCTATTTTTTCATTATTTACATACAAGAGTAAGGGTCTCCTCACTCAGTGGCGTAACGAGCGGGGTGCAAGGGGGTGTATCATGCACCGGGCACCCCTCTGCAATTGGCACCCAAATGGTCTTCAAGACAAACTATAAGTGTTTCTGGAGGGGAGAGGGGCGCCAATAAAGTGTCGGGCGCCAGTTATGTTCGCTACGCCACTGCCCTCACTGAACACACTTTCTCTTCATTACCTCTTCAACGAAAACTTCATTGAAGAGAGCCACTTTCTCTTGAAACGAAATGAACCACGTTCTCAATATGATCATGTGATATTAAAATGATTAATATTCTACTATTGCAACTCAAGTTTTGCGAGTAACAGATGGAATAGCTACGTAACTTACTTTCACACTTTTAAACATGCTTCTTGCTCCATGTTTCTAGGGGTGGAGCGATACGTTTCTAATAGAAAGACCCCGGCTCGTGTCACATTCGAGTCAGACTTCATCTTTACGTTGTCTAAATACTTACAAGAATTTAAATAATAATTTAAAAATGATTCTTACTCGCATATTTGGAATTCATCTTTTCCTGTGCCAAACGTACATTGCGAAATAAAAGGATACGAAGCGTGGCCTATCTCTAAAAGCAAGTCACGTGTTACTGTCTCTTCCCTACCGATGGCTTCTAGCTTCGGTTTCTAATAATTAATTTAAAATGTTACTCTTAATTAATTCCAATTAAACTTTATATATTTAATTCTCAATTAATTACCATCAACTCTTCTTCTGTCTTAGCCGCGCGACACACGTAAGGATATTGTTCACAAAATGTTGTCATATTATCTGGTAATTCGCATTCCGATGGAAATTTCTTGCAGAAACTGGTGCGCCGTATACTAAAATAAGAAAAAAATTATACAGGATGTCCATATCTATCCAGGGGCAAACGAGATCTTTCGGCATTGCACGAGTGGCGCGTTATCATATGGGCGAAAAGGCGTCCCCTGTTAGTAAGAGGCAGTAACCAATCTTTTATAAACTCACTACTGTAGTAAAAACATCGAAATTTAAATTTGGCCCATATCTGGAGACCCTAGATTGCCGATGTGGCACAGGTGTGGCACTAGGCGCGGGGTACACGGCGCCTCATAAAACTTGCCAGAGGGCGCGTTAAAAACGAGGTTTCCCCCTCAAAAATTCCCCGGAAGGAAAATGAAGTCAACGTATAAAGCCACATAATACAAACTTGCCTGGGCCTCCATGAAGTTACAACGCGCCACTGAATGTAACGTATACTTCAGCGCTCGGCATAACAAAAATAATCTCAGACTGTAAACGATAAAGACATTTAAAAACTTGAAACAAAAGTCAGCTTTATTTTGTTTAGAGATCAATACAACTGCTTTCAGTGGCAATACAAAGATGTAAACGATTGAGCTTGGCATTATGGATGGTATGTAGCATTCCTGGTTTCATGAGTCTCTTGTGTCTCTCGAGTTTGCCAAAAATCATTTGGCAATTCTAGGTACGCATTGTATGTCAATAAATCAAATGAACCCACAGGGGTCAAGTCTGGGGAACGTGGTTACTATTGGAAAACCACTCTCCGGGCCAGACACACGTATGTCTAGGAATAAGGTGGTGCATCATTTTGCTGGTACCGAACATGCTGTAGTTGCGCCAATGGCGAGCTATTCGTCCACTTTCATGTTTAGTATATTCAGGATATTTGATATATGGGGCCAAGAAGCTCCTCGCCACACCAGACGTTTAGGGAATAACAGACTCGGTGTCGTGTATATTGCATGTATCGTGGAACACACGCTCTGCCCGATGGTATACATTGTAACTGTTGTACACTCTATATACTAAAGGAGTTGTTCATATTACTGTGAATTTAACATCATATTACGTCACTCAAACACTGTGCGGCATCAACCACAAACGTGCAACACTTGCATTCGTGCAATGGTGGAAAGGTCTCTACCTCTGAACAGATGTTTAAGAGGACACTGTATATAATTTAAATGAAATCGAAGTTAAATACAATATTTACATTAATACACATTCGTTTTTGTTCTGTAATATATAGGGCAGGATGGACGAGGCTGTTAAGGTGTCAGCCTACCACTCTAGGGATCCTGAATCGAATCTAGGCGAAAAACCCCAAAAATTCTTGAGGATAGTCAGTTATCATGGATACGTCAGACCTATCCCTAACTATCCGGCTCTCCCAGCGTGTACCTGGTCGAACCCACGATGATCTGGATTGAATAAAAGATTAATGTTCCCTATGATGCCAAAATGGCGGCTCGTCTGTGATTCAAGGAAACAGAAGAAAACAGTGGGGACACACGTTCTAACTTAACCTAACCTATTCTAATAAATTACTATAATTATTACCAACCAAATTATTAGAATAAGTTAGAACGGTTAGGTTAGGTTAGAACGTGCGTCCCCACTGTTTTCTTTCTTCTGTTTCCTTGAATCAGAGACGAGCCGCCATTTTGGCACTATAGGTAACATTAACCGAATAAAAAGCCATCTTAATGCCCATATACATTTAAACAGAACAAACTGTTCTAAACAGTATCATTTACCAAAATAATTAAAGACAAATAAAAAACAATGCCAATTTTTCAGGCATTAAGATGGCCTTTCACGCAAGCTTTCTTAATGCCTGCATTAAAAAGGCTTACGTGAGTCAAGAATTCATTTAGGTCCCAACAGATTGGATTTCTACACATCTAGGTCAAACTACCCCCAAATATTCCTGAAGGACTCGAATTAGGGTCGTTCGGAGTGGCAAGCTTGACGCCCTTACCACCTCAACTACGTGTAGTCTAAAGCAACTTACACTTGTATTAGTACTCACCCATTTCTATTACATATAGTTATAGAAGGCATATCAACCATCAAAGGCTTAGTAATCTGTACATCAACTAACGTTGGATATGCCCAATATATTATCAGAAAAGCAGAAAGCTGATAGAGAAATCCAGCGATGCATCCGAATAGGACCACAACTTTTAAAATCTTCCTCGATTTCTTCTTAGCCAAAGCAATTTGAGGGATGCCAGTCAAGATGGAGTTCTCGAGTATATCTTGAAACAAGTCGGAAAATTTAGGAATCTCCGAGAAATTCGTCAAAGCGCTACTGGTTCTTCGAGAAGCCATGTCCGCGGCCAACTGGCAGCAATATGTAAATTTATCGTGACAACCAGTTAAAATACCGTTTCGTAACAAAATTACACGTTATTTTAATATAAATATCTAAAAAAACTATCCATTTTTCACCGCTCCTTCCTTGCAGTGTGTTCTTAGAAGAGTGTTGCCACGTCTTGTTATTACGTATGAAATTAATATACGTGTTTTTTCCTACTTATAAGTCGATAACGACAGCTTTTTCTCTCCTCCTTCTTTAATGACAGTTGTAGTAACAGTAAATAACATATTTAAAAGAAGATTTGGGACAAATTTCAGGAAATTAACATCGATAAATTGATATTATTCGCGGATTTTTCTCGGTCTAAAAATGGAATTTTAATTATCTTTAATGCTAAGAATTGAAGCAAATCGTTATATAACAGCCGAAATTTTAAATAATATTAGTATAAAAACGTCGGCCTGATGCCCGAATCGGTTGAAGCCCCAGTCTACTGCTATGGGGGCCTGAAATCGAATCCGAGTGATCGATAAACCCAGAAATTTTCAGGGTGATCTGTCCCCCACCTGGGCCTTTCTAAAGGCCTTATTAGTGCCTATATAGCCGAAAGAATACAAGAAAACACTGTGATATTGAAAATTATGAAGCATCTGTTACGAGATATTCTTAAAAAATAACTTTTATACTATTAATTACTATAAAAAAGGCAAAAAACAATACTTAATTTTGAGAATAGAGATGAGTTTTTAAAAAAATTGTGAATGGTAATAACGAGTAAAATCCTCATTAAGTACGACTCTACTGGAGATACACTACCCCTTTTATCTCCCCACCTACTTGACCTTTAATCATTAAAATTTAATAGCATCAATTCGCATAAAACACAAATATCCGTGCAAAATTTCAGAAATTTTCGACCAAAAGCATAGGAGTTATTAAGCTTCAAAGAGATGGAAAAAATAGTGTCTCCTGGTCATGGTAGTACCCAGATAGCCGGGTCTCCACAAGTAGATTATAGAACACAGGAAGGGAGGTGCATCAAAGAATCACACGGTGAATGGTGTAAGGTCTCAATCTCACTTTTTCGATTATAATTTGTGGAATATTTTACACTATCCGGGAGTAAGTATCCAGTTTGCCCCCTCTACAAACACTCGCGTCACTTATAAGAGGGTGTAGGGCAGTGTTTCTCAAACTTTCTGGACCGCGACCCCCCTTCTGCACTTAAAAATTTCAAAGGACCCCCGAAGAATAAGTATGTGTCAAAAAACATCCCGAAGGGAGGGGGTTAGGCTCGTATTTAAATTATTTTATATACAGGTATTTTTTATTTCTATTATTTCTAAACATGAATCCATAGTAAATTTATAAAATATTTGAAAAAATTGATCTGGCATCAATTTTTCAGCGACCCCCCAAATATTTTTCATGACCCCTTTGGGGGTCGCGACCCCCACTTTGAGAATCACTGGTGTAGGGTACACGTAAAACCCTATACACTATGCCCAGGTGCTTCGAGTTAACGTTTTTACTGTAGTAATTATTAATTTATTACAGTTTATTTCGGGCTGGTAATCGATTTCGGATCCATTTTCGGTCGATGTGAATGTTACGGCTAATTAAAACGTGTAAAACATCATTTTTTATGTTCACATTTTTATCATTCGGTTAATCAACGTTGTAAATTATGAGCGAAAACCCCCTCAACATATTTCCCCCCCCCTTTTTTCGTAAATTTAAGCAGATTAATTAATCCTAATTAAGTTTTTATTGCTATTCACTAACTTTAAACAATAAAAATGCCAGTATTTAATAATTTTAACCGTTAAAAAACACGAGAAATTAATGGTATAAAACCGTTAAATTTCTAATTGCTAACAATAAAAGTAATCGTTGAGCTGAGAAAGGAAAATAATTATCGAAACACAATTAATTAATTAGTTTAATACTATTTTTATTAATTGATTGTAAAAATTGTATGTAAATTAATGCAAATACAAGAAAAACTATACTAGTAACCGGTGAGAAAACCGGTCACTTGAGAGTTTCTGAAGATCTTCACGGAGCACTTCGAGTTGTTGTTTACATAAATGGAAACGTATTGCTTCTTCTGTAGAATAAAAATATGTAAAAATTAATTAAATAAAACATAAAAACTAATCGTCGATTATATAAACAACACCCAAACATGTGTAGGCCTATATCGTAGCGTTATAAACCACACAGGAAGTGTATACATAATGTGCTTAATGATCCGAACCGTCGCCCTATTATGAGCCCGGGTTCGTGTCATAACGGCGCCAAATATCCTAATTGTTCAGATTTTAATCTTGGTTTTACAATGCCAACACTTTAAACCAACAATTTCTTACCTTTAAGTGTAAAATCCCATTAATGGAGACTGTAAATGACGAATTTCTTACGTCCGTTATGGTCCTGAGTGATCTGAAATTACTTGTTTATTAGTTTCGTATGGTGCAACCGATAATCTTAAAGAGTTGTAAATACTCACTACATTCTCTTCACACAGAGAATTAATACACAATAACACTTCTATAGAATCGAAGGGTCGAGTTTCGCACGAATTATTTTTGTTAAAATGAAAGCTAACATAAAAGGTATAGAACCCACTCTTCTGCATCTCGTATCTTCCAGTGTCGAGCCAACTGTCATTTTGACAATTGAAGCTCTCTTCGGCTGACACGAAACTTTGGCAACGATCGTGGCTACCCTTCGCAAATGGCTACAATTAAAAGAAAAAACGGCACATTGAACGATTTTCGAGCCATTAGATTATTTTACGCCAATTTAAATTACCTTATAGTAATTAGAAATCTCGTTCGTGGCTCTGGAACCGATCCACACGTCTTCTTTTAATTGCCACAGGAAACTCCACGACACTTTAGGCGTGATCGTCACGTGATCCACGTCAAACAAGGGTGGTTGCAATTGTTGTCCCCCGGATTTAGTCTTTTGTACTTCAGAATATTCTTTAGTGCACTAGAAGGTGAGGTAAAGGAGGTTATAATCGAGTTAAACGCAATTATCTTATTAATTCTGTAATTATTTTATTACCTGTGGGTCGATGGTTATCTGAAATTTCTTTTCGGCCGCTTCTGTAAAAGTAATATAAAGATGTATTTCTTATCCTTTGGTCCATTTATCATCGATTTTTAAAGCATTTTGATCAGATTAATATGCATACCTTTCACCATTTCGCGGAATATTTTCACTAATTCTTCTTTTGTCACTTGACCACCGGGTGGTCCGGGTGGTCCCCTAGGACCCCTGGGACCCGGAAGACCTGTCTGCATCTGTTTAACAATAATTCATTCATATATAAATCACTAAAATATATATATATATATGAATTACCTGACGAATTCGAGCATTCCTTAATCGATTTTTTCGCTTTTTAGCCGCCTTTTTTTCTTCCCTTTCTGCATTTTTTAGAAACGTTTGCCAAGCATCCTTGGCATTGTATGTAAAAGGGCGCACCTAAAACAAAAAAAATGTTACATTTTCTTACTTACAATGCCTTAATTTCAACACTAAATGTATCTAAAATAACAAAGTGGAAGCACAAATGGACCAATTTTAAAGCAGAAATTAATTATCGAACTTTTATTATTAATAATTAAGAACCGATGTCATCTTGAAAGAGAGAATTGACAGTTAACCATGAAGATACAGTTCATTGCAATTAAATTAGAATGAACGCAATTAATTCTAAGTTTCGGAAGCTTAATTAGCATTCAATTTTAATTAAATTTAACCACGAATTAAAATCGAATACATTAAATTTATACCAATAGCGTAGCCACTACGTAGGAACGTGCCTCAAAGCATTACACGTACCCAAATCCCCCAGTCATTCTCTTATATTGCCACTATAAACAAAGACTACTTACCAAACGGCTGGCAGGTTTTTTCGTTACACCTTTATCGTCGCTTTCTGTAACGGTTCTTTCGGCACAAACAGTTACCAAGACGAGCGCGAGGACGACTAAAACACGTGTATACGTCTCCATGTTTAACCTTTGACTGGCAACCGGTAATCAGGGTCATCCGTCTTACTGTAACCTTCAAAGACTGAGGAAACAAAGGCTTCGTCTATAGCACCTGATGTTACAATTGTTTGAGGCATTCCTTGTGGGAGAGAAGTGTTATGGGAGTTGTCACACCTGCAAAGGGCTTTTCCCAGAACTTTCATTGATGCAAGCGAGAGATAGAATTTTCTCTGTTTAAGGGGCAAGAATAATTAATTTTATTACACTTTTTCTGTTTGAAATTTAAATTTTATATTACCTACAATTTATAATTGGGCCCCCTTTTTAAGGTAATCGATAAAAACAGTGTTTATTGTCGCTAGAATTTTTACTTTTGTGCCTTAAACTCGTGTGTTACTATTGTTAAATCTCTATACAAAAGTAAGGGTTTTCTTTCCATTTATTTACTTTAGTGCAGGTGAGGAACTAAACGAAATTTTAAGGCATTTTTTCCATCATAAAACAGCAAATTTTATACATAAAAAAAACGGTACTTTTACATACATTTTTAACAGTAAATCTTGGAATTATTAACAATACATTTTGTAAAAAAATAATTATAATTTGTGTATAAAAAAAATATTCTTAATTATAACTTGCTTTCTTCTTCATCTTCGCCCATGGTTATCTGCGGGGGAAAAATTAGGAAATGTAAACGATATTTTTACCCTAATTTTAATTGTAATTAAGTTCATTACTTTCAAAATGGCTTCCGATTCGGTCAATGCTTGTTTTGCTAAGTATCTTTCACGTTTTATCTTTATTTCTAAAGATTCGGGAATGTCAGGAACCAGTACGTCTATCAGGCGGCATACACCAAAGACTACGTGCTGTAAATAATACAAAATGTTGTACTTAATGGTAATTAAATGCAGTAAATTAACATTAAAGTCAGTATTTATGCTAAACTTACTTCGAACACGATGACAAAGCCGAGTCTAATTGCTAATAATTCCCAATAGAAAGTGGTTAAATTGCCTTTGGGATCTCGATAAGCTGTATACCTGTAGAGAACTTCAGCTTAATTACGTTATAAAATGTAAAAATGTACAATTATCTTGCTTATTTTTCTGTTTATTTCGATTAAATGATGGATTTTCGAGAACAGATCCATTTTTGTTGGCAAATAACTCTATTTTTATTATTTTTAAAGAGCCACACTATAATCTTCCCATCTAACTGTCAAAAAAGATCGCCTGACCTCTAAATTTGGTCAAGGTCACGGGAGTGGGCACTCTGCTTACGTCTAAAGGCACAATCTCATTATTAAATCTAAGGAAATAAAATTTAAATTTAAGGTTGATCGTAGCCATGTTGATTATGCACGCGATCTCCAGCGGATAATGCTTTTTCTATGGGAAAAACCTTTTTCAAAATTTCTCCGGAACGGAAGTAGATAGGACCATACAGCTTTTTGCGTTAGAATCCGATTTAATTATTCTATTAATGTACGGTTCGGAATTTTGAAAACACGGTTCGTTAATTTTATATGAATTTTTTAAATCGTAAAAAATTCGTAGAAAATTAACAAATTGGAGTTCCAAAATTCCGAACCGTGCATTAATAGAAGAATTAATTCAGATTCTAACGCAAAAAACTGTATGGTCCTATCTACTTCCATTCCGGATAAATTTTGGAAAAAGTTTTTCCCATAGAAAAAGCATTACATTCGTAACGCCATCTGCTGCATAACCAACGAGCCTTAACTCTAGACTATGTTAACTCCCATTATATATTAAAATGTAAAGCATAATTACAGTAGTACAGTTGACAATTTAACAACAGATAACCTTGTTAAAGTATTATCATCTTAATCCATGATGCTAGAATGAAGACATGAAAGAAGTTTTTCTGAACCTTTAAAAATTATTTAATTAAATTTTCAGGCAACAGGAGAATAAGTGTGTGCTAACAAGCCTAGTGATTTTGCTACAGGAGAATACGAGGTGGCTAAGTAAGCCCCTAAAAAAGAATGTAATAAACCCCCCTTAGTCGGGAGTGTCTCCGTATGTAGTTTACATAAGTTCCCTTTCATCACATGTTGAAGGTGCTCATGTAGGCACCGGGTCTATTTATAGGCATATGCAGATTTTCAGCTTGCTTTTCGTTTATTAATCTAGCCCCCCCAATGATTTATTTGCTGAACAAGCCACGTTTCTTCCGAGAAACTTGCTCGTACACATGTTTATAATTCTAGCTTTTAACTTTATTTTTAGATAATTTAATTAGTAAAATTTATTTTTAGGTATGTTTGAAGCGTTACGAATAAAACTGGCTTCTGTGAGCATGTAAATAGGAATAAGAATGAAAGGTTAAAATTAAAGAACCGTTTGGATCTTCGAATGAGCTTCCTCTATTCTTCAAATTCCTCAAATCAACATCCTCAAATGCCAGTGGCGCGTTGTAGCTTCATCGGGCCCAGATGAATTTGAATTAGGAGTCCCAACCATAGTGTTGACTTCAGACACTTTTCTTCGGGGAAATTTTTTTGAGGGGATAGTTTTTTTTATAAAAGAATAATTTGGGGGCCCCTATTAGTGAGAGCCCCGGGCAATTTTCCTTTTTTTTTCCATAGGATAACGCGGCACTGTTAGATTCTTCCTTATATTAATTGTTTCGGTCACGTGTGAGCAATGTGCCAAAGGGGTGCCTCCCCGAAAGACTTCCTATGAGAAACTGGCCTCTATTTACGTGTTAGATACGTAAATAGGAACCAGTTTCCCATAAAAAGCCTACCCAGAGCCAGTTCAGTAAAGAAAACCACGCGGCCGGCCCCTGGCGAGGCGCTAACCCGCGACCTATGTTTAGTGGTTTCATTCACACGGCCACTGGTGGGCTTATTCACAACTAGAAGACAATACAAATATATCTTTAGCGTCTTCCCTTCCGTCCTTTCCGCGATACAGGAACAACAAAACCACATTTTTCTCAGGCTAGAAGAACCTCCAGAAACAAGGTCGACTCTGCCATTTAATTTTATTGTTCTTACGGTGTGAAAAGAATGGGAGAACCCTAAAAATTTTCCTGCATTTGTTGTATATTTGTGATATTTCAAGTAAGTTTTTCTTGTTTTAATTAAGTTTGCGAGTCAATACTATCGTTCTACGTCTAATCTGTACAATCTTTCAATAGCGGTAACGTAATACTTACCTACACGTATTGTTCGAAGAACCTTCCGGTGAGTAGGCCAAGGTATAATTAACAAAACCGTGCAAGCCGTTATTGGTGTAAGAGTAGAGTAATTTCGGTAGAAACTCTGACGTAAATGCTATCAGAAATGCCTGAAATACGAGTACTTAATTAAGAAATTTTCTGAAGAAAATGAAATTTGAAGAAGTTGAACATAAGCATACATTGCTGATGACAGCTAAATGAGCCAAAACTTGAAGGATCGTATACCAAATCCCAATATTCTGAGCTCGTTCTGCTACACTTCTACGCGTTTCGCATACAAATTTATGAGCATCCAGACGTATTTCCACCCAATTGTTTAACAGAGCAAAGAGAGGAGCCAGAGGAAATGCCACAACAAAGATGGTGATGAAGCCGAATTGAAGAACTGCAATGGAAATTATTCAGCAAATCAATAGAAAAGTAGATAAAACATTAAAAAGTTGATGACGTTTACCCATTTCTAGATATTCTTGAAATAATCCTTCGCACTTTATCATGCGGTAATCTTGATTCCATTGCGAAGTCTTTTCTGTTCCGCTCTGCTTGCATATTTTGGTTTTTCTTCTGTGCCACCATGTTTTAATTTTTCTGAAATTTTAAAATCACATTAATAAAAATATATTAAATTACATTATTGAATTTTAAGTCTAGAATTAATTGCTTCGAGCTTCGTTCTTGTAAGCTAAATATCAGCAACATCTAGAGATTCGGGAGCATCTAATTATAATCAGGAACAACGTAGATGTTCTCGGATATCAAAGAATGAGAAACCTCTCCAATCAGGAGCACCCAAGTGAGAACAGGAACAACGTAGATGTTCTCGGATATCAAAGAGTGAGAAACCTCTCCAATCAGGAGCACCCAAGTGAGAACAGGAACAACGTAGAGTTCTCGGATATCAAAGAGTGAGAAACCTCTCCAATCAGGAGCACCCAAGTGAGATCAGGAACAACGTAGAGTTCTCGGATATCAAAGAGTGAGAAACCTCTCCAATCAGGAGCACCCAAGTGAGAACAGGAACAACGTAGAGTTCTCGGATATCAAAGAGTGAGAAACCTCTCCAATCAGGAGCACCCAAGTGAGAACAGGAACAACGTAGAGTTCTCGGATATCAAAGAGTGAGAAACCTCTCCAATCAGGAGCACCCAAGTGAGAACAGGAACAACGTAGAGTTCTCGGATATCAAAGAGTGAGAAACCTCTCCAATCAGGAGCACCCAAGTGAGAACAGGAACAACGTAGAGTTCTCGGATATCAAAGAGTGAGAAACCTCTCCAATCAGGAGCACCCAAGTGAGAACAGGAACAACGTAGAGTTCTCGGATATCAAAGAGTGAGAAACCTCTCCAATCAGGAGCACCCAAGTGAGATCAGGAACAACGTAGAGTTCTCGGATATCAAAGAGTGAGAAACCTCTCCAATCAGGAGCACCCAAGTGAGAACAGGAACAACGTAGAGTTCTCGGATATCAAAGAGTGAGAAACCTCTCCAATCAGGAGCACCCAAGTGAGAACAGGAACAACGTAGAGTTCTCGGATATCAAAGAGTGAGAAACCTCTCCAATCAGGAGCACCCAAGTGAGAACAGGAACAACGTAGATGTTCTCGGATATCAAAGAGTGAGAAACCTCTCCAATCAGGAGCACCCAAGTGAGAACAGGAACAACGTAGATGTTCTCGGATATCAAAGAGTGAGAAACCTCTCCAATCAGGAGCACCCAAGTGAGATCAGGAACAACGTAGAGTTCTCGGATATCAAAGAGTGAGAAACCTCTCCAATCAGGAGCACCCAAGTGAGATCAGGAACAACGTAGAGTTCTCGGATATCAAAGAGTGAGAAACCTCTCCAATCAGGAGCACCCAAGTGAGAACAGGAACAACGTAGAGTTCTCGGATATCAAAGAGTGAGAAACCTCTCCAATCAGGAGCACCCAAGTGAGATCAGGAACAACGTAGAGTTCTCGGATATCAAAGAGTGAGAAACCTCTCCAATCAGGAGCACCCAAGTGAGATCAGGAACAACGTAGAGTTCTCGGATATCAAAGAGTGAGAAACCTCTCCAATCAGGAGCACCCAAGTGAGAACAGGAACAACGTAGAGTTCTCGGATATCAAAGAGTGAGAAACCTCTCCAATCAGGAGCACCCAAGTGAGAACAGGAACAACGTAGAGTTCTCGGATATCAAAGAGTGAGAAACCTCTCCAATCAGGAGCACCCAAGTGAGATCAGAAACAACGTAGAGTTCTCGGATATCAAAGAGTGAGAAACCTCTCCAATCAGGAGCACCCAAGTGAGAACAGGAACAACGTAGAGTTCTCGGATATCAAAGAGTGAGAAACCTCTCCAATCAGGAGCACCCAAGTGAGAACAGGAACAACGTAGAGTTCTCGGATATCAAAGAGTGAGAAACCTCTCCAATCAGGAGCACCCAAGTGAGATCAGGAACAACGTAGAGTTCTCGGATATCAAAGAGTGAGAAACCTCTCCAATCAGGAGCACCCAAGTGAGATCAGGAACAACGTAGAGTTCTCGGATATCAAAGAGTGAGAAACCTCTCCAATCAGGAGCACCCAAGTGAGATCAGGAACAACGTAGAGTTCTCGGATATCAAAGAGTGAGAAACCTCTCCAATCAGCAGCACCCAAGTGAGATCAGGAACAACGTAGAGTTCTCGGATATCAAAGAGTGAGAAACCTCTCCAATCAGGAGCACCCAAGTGAGATCAGGAACAACGTAGAGTTCTCGGATATCAAAGAGTGAGAAACCTCTCCAATCAGGAGCACCCAAGTGAGAACAGGAACAACGTAGATGTTCTTGGATATCAAAGAGTGAGAAACCTCTCCAATCAGGAGCACCCAAGTGAGATCAGGAACAACGTAGATGTTCTCGGATATCAAAGAGTGAGAAACCTCTCCAATCAGGAGCACCCAAGTGAGATCAGGAACAACGTAGAGTTCTCGGATATCAAAGAGTGAGGAACCTCTCCAATCAGCAGCACCCAAGTGAGATCAGGAACAACGTAGATGTTCTTGGATATCAAAGAGTGAGAAACCTCTCCAATCAGCAGCACCCAAGTGAGATCAGGAACAACGTAGAAATTTTTGTTTTTCCTTTCAACTATAATAAATTCTAGATTGGTACATGCTACAAAAATAGAAAAATATATTAATCTAGAAAACCGAAAATTACAGGCAATGAATGCTTTCAGCTTAAAAGTTTCTAAAAATGACGTTCTAAAAGTCACCACTACGGGACTTACGGCGCTGCGAGCGACAAAAAGTACATAGCATATGTGTGGTTTGGTTTGCATCTTGATATACGCTGCCAATGCTGTGACCTAAAAAATTGAGCTGCTCTTTGCTGCTCTCAGCGCCAAAGCCACCTTAGTAGTGAGTTTTAGAAATACAAAATTCGACTGATTATCAGGCATATCTCAGTTAACCGACTTTTGAATCATCTTGTACAAAAACTCTGGAAATCCGGTGAGCTTTTAGAAGTGGACTCAAGACTCTATCGAAAAATAATACTTTCAATTGTTAAAATTTGTATTTTAAGTCTCTATATTCTCCAGATTGCATGCAACAGGAAGAGGAGAATCTAAGACTTCCTGGAGATGCCAAATAATACAATAAACATAAAGATAAACTATTTATAATTTTAATAACATTACACTTCAGTAAATACTTACGGTATAATAATTTCCTGTGCGTTATTAATTATCTGCTTCCCTATCATGATAACAGCTAATTGCTGCGCTAGTTCTATAAAGCAACCGTTATTGCCGCACTTAAAGAGAAATTAATTTACATGAATTGCATGAAATTCACAAATTAAAATATGCAAATCGTAACTCACAGTTTCTAATCTCAAGTTGAAAATTTGATGGTAATGACCGGGGTATCCTGAAAATCTAAAAAGATTCATTGTAGAATGTTAGTGTCAACAGATGCTGAGCATTCGAGTGTGATTTACCTTCCTTTGAAGAATGCAATATAGAAAATGGAGGAATAAAAGTTGACGAACTGAAAAAGGAATACTTTGAATGTCAAATTGTTCTCGAATTCCGTCTGGGTCCTGTGCATTTCTATAAAGAACAGTATAGTATGGTCACACTTACACCATTAGAGGCTATATAAAATGAAAAATTTACCCCATTCTGTCAGTTTTAAAGCGATGTTTTCATAAATTCTTCCCATGATCATGATGAACAACAGGTTGATGCACGCTCCCGATATGCTAGCGATAACGGGTGCCATACCGCGAAATGGTTTGTACTGAAAGAGTGGTATCGATACCAGGAGACGGTACACGATCACTGCAAACACGAACACCAAGACTAGACTGACCTATAAAACTATGAAATTGAACACCACAATAGTTCCGAACACTTTTTTTTAACGCTTTGCAAAGCGCTTACCATGAAGAATAAGACTCCTACACCCGCAGTTAAACGTATGAATCGTTTTTTTGTTGGAAAAGCGGGTTCTTTGGTACCTGTAACGGCGTTTCGTAAGATGAGAGGGGCTTTGGCTGCGAATTCTGGACGTGGCCTTTCCTAAGTAATTAAATAATTCGCATTATTAGCAATTTGAAATCAAATTTTAATTGAGTTTTTCTTGAAAACACCAACCACTTCTTCAAAATCCATACAGTCCCAATGATGAGCTAAAGATATGCTTTTTCTTTTCCAATATTCTAAGAATGCTATCGCTGCAATAAATGGTATTATTCTAAGTACAATTATGAGTAAATCTGGAAATAAATAAAGCTTACCCCAAAATGCCATGAATATGGAGTAGAAAACGGTTCCGGCTTGATCAAACAGATAACCAATCCTGACAAAGATGCAAGTATCACTGAGATGCCAATACGTGCACCCTTCTTGTCTTTCGTCACATAATGGGCACATTAGATACTTCTCGCCACTTTGACAAATCTCATTGCTGTGGGCATAAAGAAATGTATGCAAAATTCATTAGTATGCAATTTAATAAAGTTTATTTACCTTGGCAGATCATTATGTATGGTACACACTCCGTAGAGGAAAACTAGAAGACCCACTACCGATGCTGGGAGTAGCCAAGCAGTATAAAAACCTGATGTATAGTAAAATTAACTTTAAAAACGATTAAGAACACAGAAAAATAAAATTGTAGGAATAATTATTGAATAATCTTCATAAATTATTCATTTCGGATTCATAAGAAGAAGGGAAAGATTAAACGTGGTCTCACCCAACCATGCAAAGTAAATGGCAATCTTCTCTCCGAAGTATTCTCTTATGTGATCCAAAGGTTGATATTTGTACCACTTTCCCCATTTGGCCCAATATTCATATAAAACTTGACGTCTATTCAGGTTTTCGGGCTGATACTCTTCAGGAAGTTCATACGGACCCTGAAAATCGCAAGGATCATTTTCTGCACGCCATAAGAATGGGCTATTTTTATGCTAATTACGCTTACGTCGTGCAATGGAAAGGCATCAGTATATACTTTCTCCTCTATTAAACGCTCGATTCCAACTTCTCCCTTGCTTCTTTTACCATAAACAATATTTTTTAATATTTCATTCACCACTTGACTCCTCTGTACCGAAGTAAAGAACTCTTCTCTATTTTCTATGCCTAAAAATCTATTCATAAGAACATTTTAAGTGGAGGAACTTTTAAAAAATGGCTTTAAAATAGAATTTTTAACTAAATTTACTTCTCCATTTTCGATTTTTTAAAGGCACACGTGTAGTAATCTGGAGGTTGATTAGGAATTGATATGTTGCATATGTTTGGTATGTGCAATTTCTTCAGGATTCTCGCGCTCCAGTTCATCGTGGTGTTGGGGTTTACCTGATTAATTAATTTTTTTTTTTAAATTAAATAATCGTAAATTATGGAGAATATATTTTTTGAATATTTACTTGTAAAGGAGCCCTAAAGCACAATTCTTCTGCATAATCTATCAGAAGATGCCAAGGAGTACTTAATTTGATAAAATGAATATTTTTCTCGCCCTCCATCACTTCCTGAAATGATAATATCAGCATAAATTATAATTATTCATTTATTTTTATGGTAACATCAGCTACACTCTTCCATTCTGATATGCTTTGGTGAATCAAAGCAGTAAAATGCAGGGCTATAAACGAATTCTAAACACCTGAATGTATGCATGGTGTATAAGGAGGAAAGGTTAATCTTTGAGAAATGATTCCTCACAAATGGAATAAAAACAGTTCATGAGGATTCGTCGATCACTTTGAGAATCGTCTGCAATGTCACACCATTCATCTTGTCTTGCATCGTTAACACATGACATGCCAAACTGTAAAGTATTCATACAGCCATATCTTTGTTAATATTAATAAATTACCACAATTTCACGTAGATTTTAAAGACATTATCCCATACATTCACCTTTCCTCCTGAAATGCCCTGTAAAATGGATATTGATTGAAAAATCATTCTATTTTATAGAATGAAACAAACAATCTTTGTAGAATCTGGAAAGAAAGAATGGAAGATCAAGGTAAATCGTTAAAAGGTTATGGAAGATTAAGGTAAATTGTTGAAAGGTTATGGAAGATCCAGGTAAATCGTTGAAAGGTTGTGGAAGATCAAGGTAAATTGTTGAAAGGTTGTGGAAGATCAAGGTAAATTGTTGAAAGGTTGTGGAAGATCAAGATAAATTGTTGAAAGGTTATGGAAGATCAAGGTAAATTGTTGAAAGGTTATGGAAGATCAAGGTAAATTGTTGAAAGGTTATGGAAGATCAAGGTAAATTGTTGAAAGGTTATGGAAGATCAAGGTAAATTGTTGAAAGGTTATGGAAGATCAAAGTAAATCGTGAAAGGTTGGAAGATCCAGGTAAATCGTTGAAAGGTTGTGGAAGATCAAGGTAAATTGTTGAAAGGTTTGGAAGATCAAAGTTGAAGATAAGTAAATTGTTGAAAGGTTATGGAAGATCAAGGTAAATTGTTGAAAGGTTATGGAAGATCAAGGTAAATTGTTGAAAGGTTATGGAAGATCAAGGTAAATTGTTGAAAGGTTATGGAAGATCAAAGTAAATCGTTGAAAGGTTTGGAAGATCCAGGTAAATCGTTGAAAGGTTGTGGAAGATCAAGGTAAATTGTTGAAAGGTTATGGAAGATCAAAGTAAATAGAAGATTATAGTAAATTGCTGGAAGGTTGTAGAAGATAGACATAAATGGAAGATCAAAATATATAAAAGTTCATGGTAAATAGTTGGAATATTATGGGAGAGCAAGATATCGGTTGGATCTTTATAACTAAAAATTAATTGGTATCTTTTATTTTCATATAAAAAGTTTTTAAATAATCAGTACAAGAAGGTTAAATTAAATTTAGGTTACCTAAATTTAATTTAACCTTCTTATATTGGTATCAGAAAAATAATTAAACCTACGCTAAATTTTAATTGTTACTTAGCCAACGAATTAGGGCCGTACATAATTAATTAAGTGATAATAATAATGTTTTAATTAATTATCAGTATTTAGATGCAGTTTATAGTGCTAATAAACTCGAAAATTTCTTATTTAGAAAGCATTACTTTAACAATTTTAAAGTATGGTACAATTGATCCGTCCGCCTGTTGAAACTAAGGAATAGCCAAGGATTTTGGACATTATTCATAAAACGTTATGGTATAATAGTTGTCCTGCATTATAGATTCTAAACATCATTTATAAAAATTTCAAAGAGATGATTCGGTTTGATGGGATAACACGAGGACCATCTGAGGGAGTGCCACTCGGAAGGACTTTCTATACGAGACTGGGTCCTATTTAAGTGTTATACACGGGGAAGTAAACCCGGAAAACTCCACGAGGTCAGCCTATTAATCAGGCACGAACGTTCAGTGGTTCTATCTACTCGGGCCCTAGTGGCCCTCTTTTTAAAAAGGGTTATAGATAGCCCCATAT
Source organism: Centruroides vittatus (assembly GCF_030686945.1). NCBI lineage: Eukaryota > Metazoa > Arthropoda > Arachnida > Scorpiones > Buthidae > Centruroides > Centruroides vittatus. The sequence continues at coordinate 13,593 of NW_027122669.1, read as the reverse complement.
GAAATTCAGAGCTATCCAACATTAAAACTTTAAAGTAGATCTATAATATATAAAATATATAATAATCTTTTGGGTTGGAAAGGTGTGAACCCACGACTAACTAACTGTTCAATGAGTTTTTATCCACTGGGCACTGGTGGGCTGCGACAAACCACATTGGGTACATATTAGTTTTACCCCTTAATATTTTGATAAATTTTCTTTGTAATATTCCTTTATATATATTTTATTCTATGAAAATTATCTCTTTTTAAAGATTAAATTTAATCACGATCATACCTCTTCCATTTCTAAGCCAGAATTTCTTAGATTGGATTCGAACCTTTGACGCCATTCTTCAATTTTTTGATCTCTTTGCGATTTCTTCTCTTCATAAACTAACACAAAATCTATAAAATTCATTTTAATTATTTATAAATCAAGAATTTAATCGTATAAAATATAACATCCAATGATTTTAACTTAAGCATCTTCAAACACTTAACATGGAGGTGGAAGATTGAGGGGTAAGATGACGAAGAGAATTCGTCATCTTACCCCAATTTTTTGGTTTAAAGCGATATTTATTTTGTAGTAAATTAAGGAAATATTTAATTTATAAGAATCCATACCAATTATTATTTATTACATTCAAATTTTCGCGAATTTCGCGAAAAACAAAGTTATAACGTCATCTTGCCCCTCTCTGATGGATATCACGTTGTATCACGCGATAACATTAACCGAAAATTAGAAATATACGAAATTAGGAACCAATAAATCGGCAATTCGATTAAATATTAATTAATTCCAACCTATTTTCTTCTCTCCATCATTAAAAAGCGATCCTCTTCTATTGGGTATTGTCACGATTGTATTCATATCCCTTTTTTCATTGTGCATCCTTAAAGGGATGTCTTCAACCTTAAAGGAACCATAATTCGATACCGTAGAGTCATCCTTGTGATTGATTACTAATTCTTCTTCCTGAGGTTGACTGGCACTTGTTGTTTCTTCAGTTTCTACCGTTTCTGATTCGGATACCTCGACTTCTACATTGCTCTCCGGAATTTTCCTGAAGAGGAGGAAACATTTTTTTTAAACAAAAAAAATTAAAAATAAGGCTATCTTCACTAAAACATACTCAATTTTATCATAGAACTCTGATCAAGCAGCTAGTAGATCCAACAAGTGTTCAAGAAATAACGTTTCCTAAAGGAAATTCGTTTATCACTTGATTGAAACAAACACAGAAATGTTTTTTTCTTCTTTGTTTTATCAGTATCCTGCTTTAAATATATAGTTTATAGGGTGAAGGAAGTGTTATTTAAGTGTTTTTTTATAATTCACGCTTGTTAAATAACACTAGTTGTGATTTATAATTTTTAACTTATCCTTATTCATCATCCTCTATTGAAGAGGATGATGAACGTGCTTAAAAGTAACTTTTCTTACAAAAATTTTCTTAAGTAAGCTGTATGTAATTTATATATACTGTATTTTATATCTGTTCTTATAACACAGTACTCGTATGTGGCCTAGTTTTATCATTAACAATACATTTATTATTATACAATTGTTCCTGTTAATTTTACTATAATCCCGAATAATTCTTGCAAATATATTAATTTTATTTACATCGTCTTACAATTACTGTAATGAATACGCTAATGTATTTATCTTTCTGTAGTGCAGTGTCTTACAGTTATTCAAGTAACCGAGCTCCATCTTTTAAATACCCTTATACAAATACCTTTACAAATGGATTAACACACTTGTACTGATACACACCATCTTACAAGTGCTCCTGTAAATGTTAATGTACTACTAGTAAATGTATCTTACTGGTGCACCATCTTACAACTTAATTTTATTAACCTAATTCATGCCACCTTACAGCAACACAGAACGTATTGTTACTTACACACACCTTCACGGTATCCCCTCTCGTTACATAATCACTAATTCGAACGTTCCGATAATCTCGTATCGTTCGATATACGCCGTAAATTACTGTTAAATAAAAAAAATTATAACATTTAATTTCCGACATTTTACGATGCAACGAACTCACGTGGTCCTCCCTTAACGAGCAACAGTAAATACCATTTTATTGATGCGTACTACACGTCACTTAATAGACGTTTAGGAAATGTGCAACTGGAATTTACCATTTAACCAACGTCTACGATTGTAAAATTCGAATAAAATACTTGGAAAAACTTACTCTTTAGCGCCCTTTTCGCCCTTCTTTTTAATAAAATACTTTCTTAAAAAATGAGCTAACGATTTCTTCTTTTTTCTCCTAGCCATACTGTGCTACATATATATATACATAATACTGCTAATTTACTGCTTTGGCACATGGTTGCTCTATAACATGTGCCATTCGTTGACCGTTACGGTCACGTGTCCCCCGCCTTGGCTTCGGCCTATAGAAATGGCGTAACTGACACTTTTATAGCGGACACGTGACGGTTTTATGCCATTTTAATAACGGTAAATTTACTGCATTTTTTTCTTTTGAATTTAATTGTAAAATTAAACTGTAATTATTATTAATTTTTAATTTAATTTTAGTATAAATTATTCAAAATAAAGCTTTTGTAGTTAAAAAAAACCGCTTTAGTGTCAGTGTTAAAAGTAACAAGTGATGTGATTTCATGAAAGATAAAGTTACGAAGTTTTCCGATTGGCCAAATTAACTTATCTGGTTACTTACTTTCCCGGCTATTATATGGCGATCGGTCGAAAAAATGGCCCTCAAGATTTTGGCATTTTTAAACTAGGAGGGCCTCGAGAAATACGAAAAAATCTGGGAGTTTTTTCCCTGTGTTTGTGGGGGGCACGATTTTGTTCATCCAATTTGAAGCTTAATAACTCCTGTATCTTTTTGTCGAAATTTTCTGAAATTTTGCAGGGTGGTTTGAGTATTGGGAGGAAATGTTTCTAGAAATTTTTAGAAAAATCGGACTATTGGTTCGGGAGATATGGCCCCACTCCCTTAATATCTCCCGAACAAATCTGAAGACTTATAAAGGTAATTGTTGCAATTATTAGGGATGAAAACAAATAAATAATGCCTGGAAAGTCCAGCAACAATATTGCCGGCTTTTTCTAATAGGCGAGAAAATTTGCTTCTTAAATTAAAAGACGTGGGTTCGGTCCCCACTACCAAAAGAACACTTTTTACGTTACTTCGCTTGCTTTTTTTTTTTGGTGTAAATACTTCGTTAATTTGTTTGTGTTCTTAATGCCACTTTTTTAGAATTACACTTTAATTTATTTAATAATTAAAAGTTAATTCGTATTTCGTTGAAAAATCACTCGAGATTTTATTAAATTTGTCAAAGATGGAGTCCTAAGATGGAATTAAGATGGAATTAAAAAAGTGTGTTTTTTTATTTTATTCTTAAAAAAGGGGGTGATATAACAACGGAAGTGACGTAGAGAAACTTTGTTAAGCTGAATAAATAGTCTTGACCAATTTCCGTTTAATTTCTTACTTAAAACAATAAGGAAATTCCGTTCATTTTTCTTGGAATTTACTCGCAAAGATCGATTGTGAAAGTAGATTTTGAAAACGAAATTTGATTAAAGTGAAGGAACTGTAGAATGTGGGTTCGGTTCTCCTGGTGAGAACCGAACCCACATTTTCCACCCCAAAGATTTTTATATTTTTGGACCCAGGGGACCCAGAAATGTAAACATTTGGATTTTTTTCCCTGTCTGTATGGATGTTAGTGTGCTGTGTAGGTGTGGGGGGCCCTCTTTGAATTTTGCAGGTGGGTTTGTGTATTAGGGAGATTAATTCTACTAAATTTTGGTGGTTAAAGGTCGAGAGGATAAAGAGATAAAGGCAATCGTGTGTCGTATCTCGAGTATGGTCGGCTTAATGACAATTTCACTCATTATTAGCATTTACAATTTTTTTTTTCTTATAAAACTCCTCTCTACCCTTAAAATTAAGTTTCTTGCCATATTATAATAGTTAAAAATATAAAAGTTTGGGTAATGTGAGCTTAGGCATACAAAATGGCGGCCGGAAGTGACGCCATCTTGATTACGGCTATCGGTGAAAATATTTATGAAAATTAGCCGTCGCGAGTTATTAGATACTAAACCCCTATTTTAAATCTACTTTACGTAAAATTGTAATTATTAAATTAAAAAAATAAATTTACATATTTTAAGATGCTTCTTTTCCCTTTTTCCTACGCTCGCTTTTTACAACAGTTGATTCTGACGGACCGGTCTGATTTCGTTTTTTCTTAGTGTTTTTGTCACACTTTTCTGTAACATCGCATTTTTTGCTTGTTTCCTTTTTTAATTTTTTTTTTTTTTTTTTTTATTAGTAGAAACAGGAGCGGCAGGAACAGTCTCCGGTTCTAACCAATCGGAATTTCTTCTGGATCCAGGAAAAAGTCTTCCGTAAATGTTGTATGAATAAATAAAATCTTTCGCCAGGTTTTTTGGGTGGCCAATCTAAAAACTTCTTGTACAGTAGAGAGTCGTTAATCGAAACCGCCGGTAATCGGAACGATTTTCAGTCGGACTGTGTCGTGCTGAATCGAACGTTTTTGATACTAGATTTACTTCTAAAGTATAATTTTCATGTTTTTATATTCTTCAATATATTTATTTTGTTTGTACAAAATGCAGAAATAATTTTTAACGATACGATAGCCTCGATTATTATTATAAAAATTTTCGTTAGGCTTAAAATCGACGAAAATTCAACACGAAGCGACGCGCAACGGAGAAAAATTCAACACGAAGCGACACGCAACGGAGAAAAATTGGGTGTACTATAGATTACTCCCTATGGAATTTCAGGACTTTGATTATATATTTGAACTCAGGGGACCGAGACGAGTTCAACGGTACCCTATTTTTGGACCGGAGACGAAAAATAAAAAAGTTATCACACTTTTTACGTTACCATACTTTTTTAATGCTCTCATGCAGACGGCACCGTAGTTGCTAGTATTGCCATCTTGCGGTAAAGTCTGCAAACCGTGACGTCGGACTACGGTCATCTCCCGGAGCGTTAAACACACGATACGAGAGCGGAGAGAGCGACGCGACTTCCGATCATCGCGCAATCGCCATTTTGGTTAATGTTACTTATGGCAGCGAACATGGCGGCCGACTGACCTCTCGTATGGGCGCCACCACACGCCGCCATGTGCTAAACTAGCGATCGATTCACGGTAGTTCTTGAACAAAGTAAAAAAAAGAGAAAAACGTCTACTAAAGGCAATTTTAACGGCAAGCCACGCGACTCCCGATCGCGATAGCGAGGCCGACTTAGCGACTCCCTATCATCGCGCGATTGCCGGAAAAAAGTATGATAACTTTTTTATTTTTCGTCTCCGGTCCAAAAGTAAAGTATCGTTGAACTCGTCTCGGTCCCCTGAGTTCAGATATATACCCAAACACACGAAATTCCATAGGGAGTAATCTATAGTTATACCCGAAAAATTTGAACATCACACAGGTTAATGTATTTTTTCGTACATAATCGGTAATCGGAACAAATCACTAATCTGAACAACCTCAGTCCCCAATTGATTCCGATTAACGACTCTCTATTGTACATAAATGCATACATGTAGGAATCGGATTATAACGAATCGTTGGTATAATGTTTCGGCAGGTTTTTTTTATTTTTTAAATAACCCCAGAGTCTTTCAATGTTTTGCGTGTGATCGCCTGTAGTTGGATTAACAAAGTTTTCTGAATGGTTCGATGTTCGATTTCAATTCCTTGCAGGTCGTCTATATTCGTATAACCTTTCCACTCGTCTGTTAGGACTGTATTCCGAGTTAACAAATTTAGAAATAATCCAGTTGAAAGTAATTTCGGACCGATCATTCACTTGACAAATAAAGCAATTCCTATCTTCTCTGCACATTCCACCGACAACCCATTTCGTACTTTTCAATTTCCGTCCTTTTTCATATTTGCGTTTGCATACTACTGTTTCGTCTATTTCTACAGTTTAGTTTGGTCCGCCAATTTTAAATGTAGTTAAATTATGCATAGCCGCCATCATTACAAAACGGATGTGGTTTGACCAATCTATTCCAGCTCTATTAGAAATACCTGAGGCTAGGGCAGCTGTTGTAGTAGAGCAATCTAAACCAACGTAATGCCACATAAACGAAATAATTCGATTCCATGGGATTTTGCCGCATTTCCCGGTTAATGTTACCTTAGGATCCAAAATGGCGGCCGGGGAAATTTTTCCCTACTTCGGAGACTGCGACGGGGAAAAAATTTTTTCCTAGAGTCGAGACGTCGACGACGTGGGGATTTTTTCCCCGTTCGGTTTCTACCCTGCGTTCGACGTTGCCGAGAATTCTGTAACCTCGAAACGGAGACGGTAGTGTGTAAAGTTGCGACGGTAGAGGGAGCCTTTTCGTGACGTCGTGCGAGAGTAAAATCGGCGGGAATTCGTAGGGGTGTTACCAGCACCGGATTAAGCCTCTAGCGGGCCCTAGACAAAATTTAAATTGGGGCCCCATTTAAATAAGTTGCTTCTAAACAAATCTTATATAATGTGACATTAGCGTAGCTAGCATGGGTGACACCCGGTGCGGATATCGTGGTGTCACCCCAAGTCACACCGTAGTGTCACCCTTTTTAACTCTCTTATAAAACACTATTGAATTGTGATATCTTCGCACTCGAGCAACTTGAACGCTATATCGAATATGCGATGTCGCGACGTATAAGTTTAGATTTAGAAAATAAATCATACCCATCCATACATCAGTACTACCACGAGAGGCGGCCCTAGGAATATTTCTAGATGGTGCGAGAGATCTCGTGGCTTAAATCACTTCTGACGCACGGGTGGCTGTAGACTTTTTTTTATTTATTTTTTTAGGTAATGGCTACTAGTAGGAATTGTTAAATACAGCCTTTTCTGTCCTATCGAATTTCTTACCCGTTTACCCTCACGGAATGCCGAACCATTCAGGAGTTGGTACCCTCAGGCCAATTCCAAGGTCATGGGGTTCAATTCACATATATTATTTAAAAAATTCGTATAAAATCAACCGTTTGTATTAAAAATATGAAAACAGATAATTCTAATATGGAAGTATGTGTACTTTTATTTGGTGTATTATTTATTTGCTAATATTTTGTATTATTTTTATAAAAAATTCGTATATTCTTGTTTACGTTAATGATCTGTAAATTAATTGCAATTTTATCTAATCTAATTAAATTTTAAGATTGGTTAATGTACTATTTGATAGTATACTATTAATTTTATGTTATATTAAAGTATTAGTTTATTACATTTATCGTAAATTATGTTAATTTTAATTTTAGTAAATTTTTTCAACGGTTTTATTTATCCAACTATCGAATCGACAGTGCTGCCATTATAAGCACGTTTTTACTTGTAGAAGATTCTACATGGTATGTTCTTTCATATGTATTTAGTTTGTTATAATATATAATTTGTGTATTTAATTAATTGGTAGATATTAATTATATATAAATTCTAGCAATATTACAACTTTTTTAAAAAGTTTTGCTTATATTAAATTAATTTGTATATTTTAATTAATATATTTTCATTTTAGAGTATTATTAATTCATTTTAGAGTATTAGTTTTATAGTTATATTTCTTTGTTTGAATTTTTCTTTGTCCTTTTAAAGCGGATATTTAAACGGTGACGTCAGACTAGGGTGACGTAGCGGAAGTGTGGTGTCACGTGACTGGGGTACTGTCTTATTTCGTTTATAAAGCTTTTATATTCTTTTATAAATGTTTCATATGATTTATTTTTTAACAAGCGAATAAGTTATGATATGTTTGTATTAAAGTATATCAAAAACATTTTTATTTAAATTATTTTCGATCCAAATGTTGTTTTTAATATAGAAACTTTGATTATTTAAACATGGAATTGGCTCTATAATTATGACTATGACTTATTGTTATTTTGTAAGAATGTTAGCAAATTTCTTAATAAAAATGTATTTTATTTACGATTTTTCGAAAAATACGTTAAAATAATTCAAAATATTTGCGATAGATGGCGGCACATTATAAATATCTCTAGTCGTTTCTATTTTATAAGATTATTTATTTTAAACGAAAGATGGCGCTGTAAATTTTTTATGAAGAAAGTTGAACTCAAAATATTATTTTTGTGGAACATATAGATATTTTAATCATTAAAATACTTTAGTAGCTTAATAAAAAAAGTAAAATTTATTTGATTAATGTAATGTTAAACACAGATTGTACACTTAGATACTTTAATTTTTATCTATATAGATTTTATCCAGTTATATCTGTGTATGCAAGAATGGAATTATGCATCCAAAATATTTTAATAAATTCTATTCAGAGTAAATGTAAAACTAATCATAAAGAAGTATCTTGTTTTCATCTTAAATATTGTCCTCAGTATGAAGGAAACCAAGCTCCTGAATTAGTTCTTAAGTAAAATTGGATCTCTTTTTAAAAAATTTATCTTTATTTTATAAAATAAAAATTAATCAATCTTTATTAACAAAAAAGGATTATCTCTGTTACAGGGGTTGTATAATTTTATTTTATTCAAATTCTTTGATAATAGAACATTCAATAATGTAACTGTCAAGAATTTTTATACAATAGATTTCAAATTAGTTTATTATTAACATAATTAATAATTATTAACAATAATTGATAATTATCACATTATATCCAAACAACTTAACAGTATTATCATAAGTTGACTCTGCTGAGTTAACTTTCTAACATTTCTGTCGCTTTGATAAAATAGTTATATAAATTGTAGAGATCTTTTTTATTCAAATTATTTAAAATATTCCTATCGGGCTAACTTTTGGATATATACGATTAAAGATTAAAAATAAATTTGGCACTGAGGTAAGCGTTAGCCTTTTCTTCCAGTTTAATCTAAAATTATGTTGTTCCATTGTGGCAATTTTAAGGTAAAAGCCACATTCAAATGTCCATTTCTCAAAGTTGCAATAAAATAATAAGCATTCTTACTAGATACACATTCTGTTAGGAATGTTAATTTCAGCCAACAGACTTTGAAAATCAATACAATACATTTCCCATGTTTTCACGGCATCTAAATGGTTGCTAGTTGCTGTGATGCAGTGCGGAGCTTTATATCACTACATTTAACTGTTTTACACAGGCTGAATATGATGTAGCGTATGTCGACCTTTTAAGATTACATTAACCATTGCAAAAATCAGATGGGTTATTGTAACATTTATAGTGTCACATTACTATTTTTACAATTTAACTGTTGAAACAAATGCAGTGTGAAAAGACAAGATTTTACAGCCTAGGACAATATTCCCTATTGGACACTTTGCTCCCTTCTTATTTGAGTTATGTATACATACACCAATTTTTCAAAAGACAATTAAAAATAAAAAATAAAACATATAAAGCTGATTTCTGGAAACTCTCCTGAAACTTCATCATCACAGCAGTTTAAAGAGAACTGTATAGAAAGGATATTTCTAATGACAAAATGGGTCGTGAAAGAGCTATTTGAAATTTCTAATCTTGTTCGTCTCTTAAGTTATGCTTGACTTTAGAGAAATTAAAATCTTCTCCAGTACCTCTATGGAAGATATCCAATACATCAAGACAGGTAGTCTCAAAATGAGTAGTGGCATCGTAAGATTCAGAGATAAATATCTGACTTTCTCTGCCATCATCTTTTGGTCTATAAACATCACTCACCCATATAAATTTTTGTCTGATTGGTCCCAATACATCAAGTCCACGCTTAATCTCATTCTCTGGATTATTGGTTTCCACTGTAGTACTAACCATAGCTACAAACCAACCTTTAGCTGCAACTTGATGAGTGTAAGATACTAATGAAACATAGATATCTGATTTTTGGCCTGCTTGTTTCTGTGGAATGATGATTTGACAAGATAATGCATCCTTAGTATTTGGAATAGGATGGTTCATCAAACAAATACAACAAAACTTGTCCTACTTTTTCTGAATGATCAGGAACATAGGATGGGTTACAATATACTTGTTTGCATTTTGCAATCTTTTTTCCAGAACATACACCAACTACTTTACCATCCTCCAGGACAATTTCATCAATAGGTTCATCCAACATGTACATACCACCATAAATAGCACTCAATTGTGCAAATCCTTGTGGCAGTTTTCCCAAACCATAAAGTGGATACAAATATGGGCTTTTTCCATATCGTGCCAGAGAGTCACTGTACAGCTTAATTTTTAAAATTGTCTCAACACAAGGTCTATTTAAATACTCATCATCTCGATACAAAGCTAAGGCATGAGCAGTAAAGTCAGCTGTATCCTTATCCAATCCAAACTTCTCATACATTTGAGCAGTATTAGTTTTATTGGGGTCAATATCTTTCCATGTTTTTGGATCTTCCATGCTAAATTCTTGTATAAAAATCAAGAAGTTCCTGAAATGTCTTTTTTTAAACATACCCATGAGATTTGATACTAAAGCTTCTTTTTCATCTGCAGGAACTTTAAAAATTTTTCCACCTTTATAAACATAACTTCCTTCAACAGATTTAAATTCCAGGTAACGTGTTACACCAGTGTGAATGAGCAATTTAACTAACCGACCATTAGCCATGAGAAACTATGGAATAAGGTCAATATTCCAATCTCTTGAGCGTCCATATTCATTCAACTGCGCTGATGGCAAATTGAATTTTGCAAATAAATCTTCAAGTGGAGTAATAGAAGCACTTTCACCTCTATAATACTTGTTTCTATCAATGTGTAAAACTTTTTTCTCCACTTACTGATAGTAGTCCACTAAGGATGCATTCCTTAAGACCAGTACCTAAAACAATAGCGTCGTATTCTTCATCCATGATTTTATTAACGAAAAGATTTTAAAGCTTGGATCCGAAATACAACTAATTTTTTTCAGACTTTTATCAGTGAACCAGCCACACTGCCAGCTCGAATGGCTGTTCAAGCCAGTACAAAATGCGACCTTAATCTAAAATTATTTAAATTATTATAATTATTAATTTTAATAAGAGATGGTGCCTAACACTTACCTCAAGTGCCAAATTTATTTCTAATCTTTAATCGTATATATCCAAAAATTATTAGAGTTTGGACTATAGAATCAAATGGTGAATCAAAACTTCATATGGAATTAGAAGGTCATAATGGAAACATCAATGCATTATGCAGGAATACTAAGGGAAATAAATTATTTTCAGCAGAGTGTTGTAATTATTAGATTATAGAATGCTTATTTGTCCCATGATAATATAGGTAAGAATACTTAAAAATTCATTATATATTTTGATTGTCTTTTTATATAAAGTAATAAAATTTAAATGAATTATTTTTCTGTAATAATTATTTCTAAATAGTATTTTTTTAATTTTTTAAAAAATTTAACTTTTTGTTTTTTTATAACAAAGTACTAATTAGAACATAGAATGAAATTTCCATTAAGTGATTAGTAAAATCTACAGCATTATAACATTCCATCCAGAGTTCGGAACAATATTAATGGCATATTATCACATGAGGAGATTAAAAATCTTATAGGAACTAGGATATCTTAAAGGCGGTACTAGAATCATATCATTTTAAAAAGTGTAAAAAGAATATGACAGTTAAATTTAAACAAAGTTGATATGATATTGTCATGGATTTAGGGATCTTTACCAATATATAAGTTTTGTTCTCGCAAAAAAGTATTAGGGTCCCGAAATGGATAATACTTCCGTGTGTTGCACATGATTACCAATGTAAATATCAAGTACAAATTTCTTCTCATACAGCAGAATTGTAACTATAATCTAATCAATTTGTTAAAATTTTTGTAATTAAGTTATATAAGATGTTATTTAAAAGATTCAGCTTTTATTAATGTATATATGTGTCAATGTTAAACTAAATAGTTAAGATGTATTATACGGAACTAATATGTTGTTGTATGATTGTGATTGGCTAATAATTGAAACACCCCATGTAACAGGTTTAATCCTATTACAATACACATTACTTACTTACTATATTCTATTTGTAAACTTAAAGACAATTATAATACTATCCCCCTGTAACAAGGTTCTCCTTATTACAAATAAAGTTTGATTGATTGATAATTTTTAAATAATATTAAAACAGAAAGTATAAAAATTAATAATAAGAACAGAATTGGTTACAGTTTTAGTTGCAGTTATACTTTCACTATTTTTTGAATGATCTTATGGAAAAAAAGGTTTAAATAATTTTATTATTAGGACAATTACATCCCATTATTTCTATATATTTTCAGGTATCAAACTCATCAAACCAAAAATCACATTTAAATATGTAAGTACTATGCAATAAATTTTTCATTAATTTTGATTTAATTGCATACAGTATTTTATTAAATATTACACTTGAGATACGTGATTAATATTTATATATATTATTATCAGAAAAGTTTTGTATATAGAGCCATAATTTATTTTAAAAGTGTAACATTTTAACATTTTTAACACTTTACTTGTTAGGCACAATGAACAAAGAGCAGGGGATCAAGTTTCCTTTATATACATATGAACCGTTGGAAGAGGAGATTCATAGACTATTGAAACCTTTAAATTCAGGTAAACTTTTTAAAAAAAAACAGTTCTTTTGACATTGATGAATATCCATGAATTACACACAAATGCATCACAGAATTAGCAAATTTACATCAATTTTGTAAAGTTGATGTAAATTTCTTATATTTCCCATTCCCTCTTCCCCATTTTTTCAGTGATGAGCTTAGCCAATAATTTTCATTCTACCTTCAGAACAGTCAGCCTGATACATTGTGGAATGGAGATGTATTTAATGAAGATCCATTTAGGAATTAAATTGTGCTGATGGGAACTTAATAGATATTGCAGCTGGGTATGCTTGATGAGTCACTTCATCTTTAAAAGTGAGAACCATTTTGCAGTTTTTGTAGTAAATAAAAATATGCTTTTTAACAACACCAAACTTAGATTAAAAATAAACCAAATGGCACATTTGGAACCTGTTAATATACTTTTATCAAAAATTGTAAATTGAATGGTATATGCTCAACCTGAAGACATTTTGAAATATCAAATTGTAATTTAAAAATCTTTGCAAGTAAACAACTTCAACATTGAAATACAGTTTGGTTTATTCTATGTTCAGCATTGTTAAAGAGCATATTTTAGTTAGTTCAAATGATAAGCAAATAGAAAGTAGAGTGAAATAAAATTGTAGTCATTGTTAGAGAGGCTTCCAATGTAGCGATCATATTGACATACCAACAAACAAATACATGGTGTCAATAAAACAAAGAAAATAGAGACTGGAACCTATCAATTTTAAAAAATTGTCTGGCATTTTTACATTTTTTAAAAAATCTAAAAACATTACTTTCTTACAGCATGTCTAATTTTTTAATAAAAATAAAAATATTTATAATGTAATATAAATAGTTGTTATTAATTTTTAACGTTGTTAAAAACATGAAATTAAATTTTGCAGTTTCCAAGAATACTTCTTTATTAAACCATTTTCAAACTTTTATTTCATTTTAAATCTTTTATTCAATCAGTTT